>NC_091785.1:40649998-40986665 GCF_029378745.1 Bos indicus | reverse complement strand
AACCCCCACTCCGCCCCCCGCTTTTAAGTCAGGTCCTTCCATCACAGATGTGAAGGGCATTCTCCGGTCATATTTTAGCAGCTGACTTGCTGATGACATCACACTTTACCAGTGCTAGACGGTTCCCTGAGCAGAACAATCTTGTGATGTCATTACAAGCCTGGCTGCCAGGAAATAATGCTGTTACATATGCCCTTTGGTGAAAGAGACTTTCTCTGGACAGAAAGTTGCGATTTCAAATGCTAATTTTTGAAGTGCATCCAGGTTGAGGATTTTGAAAGGTTCAAGCTTTATCTTTTAGCTTAGAAAAGCATAACTTAACTAGTCCTTGCCTTCCCTAGGTACTCGATATCTTAATGGATTATCTGGCAGCAAATAAGTTTACACATCTGTCCGGTTTTTCAAGGTACTTTTATTACTGTCAGCTTGTGTTTAAGTGATGATTGTCTCCGAAGAGCTTGAGACTGACTTCTTGGGAAGAACATGATTGACAGAAGGTTCAGGTTGACTGCTTAACTAGAGGGAGTTGATAGTAAGACGGGTGTATCAAGTGGAGTGTGGTTCTTACTACTGAGTGAAGAGAGAGAAGATAATTTTCTATTTTGGTTTTATTCTCCTTGAGACCTGCAGCTGCCCATCTTCCATACTAGGGAGCAAGGGGATTTTTTTTTTTTTTTGGAAGTAACGGGAAAATGAAGGTTCTTGGCCTGAGATTCTGAGCTTGCATTGACAGACTACTGATGGTAGCAGATCACAGTCACATTTGCTCTAATTGCGATTGTTCCTTGGTAGAGATGGTCTCTAAGATGGTTTCTTAGTTGTGTTGAAGTTTCCAGGAGTTGAAGAAAATGCATTTTTGAAAAAAACACATAAGCTGCCTAAAGTTTTTGAAATGCCTTTTCAGTGAAACCTCATCACATGGTTTGGGTGTTTCATCACAGAAGCCAGTGATGATGTTCCATCTACTCAGCCAGGCTGAATATCTTTTCTTTCTCAGCCTTCCTCTGGTCCAGCGGCGGTCCCCTTTTAAGGCAGAGCCTGGGGACCTCCGTGGGCAACTGGCCTCCCAGTACGGCTCACTCTGCCTGGTTTGTTTTACAGTGTATCTTACTGAATGCCTTGCTGATCAGCAAGTTGCCGTTTTTAATGAAACTTCTCAAATAAAGCCCTCCTGCCCCCTGCAGTCACACCTTCACTGACATCTTCATATTTTGTTGTTTGTTTTCTCTTTCTCTATGCAAAACTGAAGTCAGAGGAAGTGCAGTCTGTGGCGAGGATAGGGGAGAGCTCTCAGACACATACCCCTTCCCTCATCAAGGGTCAAAGCATTGAAATGTCCTGATTAGTGATATTTTTAAAGGCCCTAATTATAGACTTAAGACAGAGGCCTTAGTGGGGCTTTAGAGAGTTTGTGAGGCTTAATCTAGGAGCTGAAACAGGCTGTGTTTTTTTTTTATTATTTTTACATCAATAAAAATACAGTTGGCAGTCATCAGCGGCCACAGCTCACATAAATCTTGAACTTTTGACTTAATTACCATGGGAGAGTTCAAAGGGCAGCATGGAGTGGTTGAAAGAGCACTGCTCAGGGAGTTGGAGACTTGGATCTAGCCTCGGCCCAGCCTCTGGCCGTGTGACCTTGATCAAATCACTTAACCTTTCGGAATGACATTGATCAGACCAGCCGTTGGGCCAGATGGTCAGTGAGGTCTCTTTTGGTACGGTGGTAATATGAGTTCATGTTTTTCCTTTAAACCCCCAGGCTGTATTCTCTCTATTTGGTTTGAGAAAGAGAGAGAACACCATAAACCTTAGATGTTAGAGTGGAGATACATGAGTTTTTGTGGGAGCAGGCTCAGCAGTCCATGTTTTCTCCTTAGGTTTAAGTCACAGGGTCAAAACAAAGCCTCTGATCCCACCATTTGCTGACAGATTCAGTATCTGTGTAGGATATAGACGGATACCTGAAAAGAATGTTAGAACCGGGAAGGGCCTTATCAGAACTTTCAGTTCAACACCCTCATTTTATAGCTCAAGCTTTGAACAGTTGTCCATCTGGTGTCCATCCATCCATTTATCCATCCATCCATTCAGTAAACACTGGAGTGTCTGCTCCATCGTCTGAAGATGACTTAAGCTGTAACCTCCAGGTGATCCACTCTTGCTGGTCAGCAGACATTGAAAGGGATATATTTCAGTATAGAAATGCCCTGGGCATGGAAACATGCACATAACTGAGACAATGGGGGCCCAGAGCAGGAGGAGGGCATCTTTACTGGTGGGATGAAGGGGGTTAAGAAAGGCTGTGTGGAGGGAACTTTGAGGGACATTTCTGTGGGGTTATGAGTCTGCTTCACCAGACACACGTGAAGAGGCTTCTCTGTGTTAAAGTTGTACTTCCTTGGCATCGTTACTAACATACAATATCTGTTTCAGTGTAGAAGATGATAATGAGTAGTATGCCTTGAGGATGAGATTGTACTTATTTATTTTGGCTGGGTCTGACTGTCCCTTTAAGTTGATCATCATTAGTTTTTAATGACTAAAAGAATGTCATACTTTTGCTACGTACTACATCAGAAGATTTGAGCGTGTCAGAGCAGAAAGGGCCATACCTATGTCTAGGTCAACTTCTTTACTTCTGATTTAGGTATGATCCATGTTTATGTCATCAGGGGTTTGTACCACAATTCCTTCTCCACTAAATAGATCGCTAAGATTATTCCAGGGAAGGTTTACAAAGTGGAGACCATACACTTCTTTCAGGCAACATGTTGTGGCCTTGGCCATCGATATTGAGTGCCCACCGAGTGCTAGAGCTGTCTCTGCCTTTGTAGATCATTAATTCGTTAATGAATTCCTCCCGCGAATGGAAGTTGTTCATGCTGTTCACCGCCTTGGATGGAAGAAGGCCTCCTTAGGGAGAGGAGGTTTTTCATGGGCCGGTCCCTGTTTCTCTCCAGCTGCGTTGTAGTTTATGGAGTGGGGGCCCTGGCATGTCCACGTGTCCGACACTGCACACACAGTGGGAAACACTGAAGACAGGAAGAGTTTGCAGAGGACACTGATGCTGGAAGCACAGCAGAGCTATTCCTGTAATTATTTTTCTAGACCTTCCAGATTCTTCAAGTTTTGCAAAGCTAGTTTGTTTCAGAAAGAGCCGTTGTAAAACACTAAAATAGCCCCTCCCCTCCAGCATCACACCCTTAATAAAATCTGTGAGCTGGACACCTTGAAGGAAGGCCTCTTCACAAAAGCACATCATGCCTGTGTGATGTTATCACCCAGAGTGGGGTTGGATGGGGGTTGGTGGTGACCCATTGCTGCTACTCAGGGAACCTCGAAACCTTGGCTGTTTCTGTTGAGTCGAGTTTTACAGTTCCTCAGGGAGAGCAGATGTCGTGAATTCAGGTTTCCAGTGGTGGTCATGTAGGCGGTTGGCTTCTACTTTGTTGATTAGATTTCATGGTGCCCCACTCACCTGTGATCTCTGAGCCTTTAGAAGAGAAACACGGCCATGTCTGTTTTGCACGAGCAGGTTTTATAGGTGCAGTTTTGATGATTGAAATTTCACCCCAGGAAAGTGGCTACCTGCCAGAAGTTCCAGCAAAATTCTTTCACTCTTGTCCTTAAATCATTACTCCGGCGCCAAGTGGAAGGTGCTCACTGCCAATGTACTGTTGCCACAGGCTACAACCATAGGTGCCCATGTGGTGTGGGTGATCCCCGCCCCGGGCAGGTTGCAGACTCACCCACAGCTTAGCCCTGTGAGAGAGGAACAGAGCAATTTTCCTAGTGCCTAAAGCTCAGTCTGCTTTTTAACCCAGGGAACAGGGAAACCGTGCCTAATGGTACACAGCACGTATCTGTTGATTTCTTTTATATAAAAAAAAGAAAAGACATTCCATAGGATCAGGGCAGCTGTAATTGATGGTATCTGAAAGAGTGACTCCATTAATATTTAGCTAATTCATATGAATAGGCTATTGTGTTTACTTAAACAGATGACACGAATGCAGACACCTGACAGCAGGAGGTATGCCTTTCATTTAGGTCAGCTTTGTAAAAGTCTTTGTGTGGCGACAAAGCTCATTATTTATTTTGTGCTCTTAACGCTTTCTTTTTCAGTGGCTGTGGATGGACTTTGCCAAGTAGAAGCTTTTCCAATGAAAGATGATTGAAATTGTTTCGGGATATGCCAGGCCCTGGGAGACCTGTGATAAATAGAAATTGAGTACTCCCTGGGGACCCCCTAAAAAGACTCGGTGTGTGTATGGGCGTTTGACATCCCAGGTCAAGTGGCTACCAAGTTGCCTGCTCATTACAGACACAACTGGATGCAGAGGCGAGAACGCGGCTCTGGTCCTTCTGCCCGGGTTCCCCACCCACCCTCCCCTGGGCGTTCTCTCTCTGAACACAGACTGACCAGTTCTGCCTCACTTAGCTGTGCCTTAGCATCATGTCCATACCAGCCATACCTCCCCACGCCGCCACCCTCCACCTTGACACTTAGATAAGCAGATGGATAAAGAAGACACAGCACATTAAGAAACCCTCACTCCACCTTTTATAGCAGGTTTCAAGAGCAAGGTTGAGGCAAAGAGGGGTGGGTGTTCTGAATGCAGTTGTTCCACTTCCTCTTTCTACCACGACAGCCTGGCTGTTAAGTGAAGGGCACTGGTGCCCTGCCAGGAATGTGCTGCGCCATCCACAGAATAGGAGAGGAAATTTCTAAATCATACTGGAGACAAAGCCCCTTCCCCCCAACACTGCCTCTGGTTTGTGGGGGGTGTGAATTGTTGCTCAGTCTAACCCTTGTAAGCAGTTATGGATAAGTCTTCTAGAATTTCAGTGTTCTAGAATGTTCTTGGGTGTTCCAGGCCCTGTTGATGGACGCTTTAGGCAGAGGGATATGGGGATTTTGGTTACATGTTTGCTGGGACAGAAACATGCGTGTGAAGAGTTAATTGCCATACAGGATGTTGTCAGTGGAAATCCTGAGCAGTGATAAAGGAGGCAGCGTGCCTCCAGTTGAGGCTGTCTGTCTCGGATGCTGGTCCTGCGTGTCAGAGAGGTTAAAGGTATGGATTCCAGTGCTATGAGAGTAGGTCGGGGAGGCAGACAGTGGGCCCTAGAATCAAACTGCCTTGGCTCAAATCCTGGTTGCACCTCTTCCTAGCTCTGTGGCTTCGGGCAGGTTACTGCTCCGTGACTCAGTTTCCCCATCTGTAAACAGGGGTTATAATTGAATTGTTGTCAGGATTAATAAATTAAATGTGTGAGAACTTTTGGGCCCATGTCTGCAAATAAAAGGGCTACCTAGCTGGCTCAGTGGTAAAGAATCTGCCTGCCAATGCAGGAGACACAAGAAACTCAGGTTTGATTCCTTGGTTGGGAAGATCCCCTGGAGAAGGAAATGGAAACCCACTCCAGTATTCTTGCCTGGAAAATCCCATGGACAGAGGAGCCTGGCGGGCTACAGTCCATGGGGTCTCAAAGAATCAAGACATGACTGAACATGCACAGGTTGAGATGCTAAGCTATACTATTGATCACCCGTTAAAGCGCCAGCGGATGAGTTGATGTGGCTTTTGAACACAATTTGTTTATTTGTACGTGTGATCATTTCACAGGTGCGGCGATCTAAAATGATTTATTTTTGGGGGTGGGGGGAGCTCAGCTGTTCTTACTGTATGTATTGTCGCTTTGTGTCTAAAGTAGCATTTTAAAACATTCATGAATTTACATTCTGGCAGCAAGTACAAGGGAAAGAAAAGTTCCCTGTTAATAAACTCTAGGCAGCCCATCTCCAGGGACCTTCTGGGAGGCCAGCTGGATCAGACTTCAGAAAATGTTTCTCTAATGTATTGATAAATATTACCCCAAAGTTTTGGAAGTGTCGGATCGTTCACATACAAACCTGTTAGGGGTTTATTGATGGAGATGCAGCTGTCCATCTATGTACATTATAATGTCGTTTTCCAAAACAGGAGCACCATACTGGACCAACACAGAAAAGATGGAAAAACGGCTGCACGCGGTCCCAGCAGCCAACACTGTCAAGTTCCGCTGTCCAGCTGGGGGGAATCCAACACCAACCATGAGGTGGCTGAAAAACGGGAAGGAATTTAAGCAGGAGCATCGCATTGGAGGCTATAAGGTAGAATGAAGCTTGTAAAATACTTACATGTTTAAAAATACTTAATACTATTACTTAAATTTTTTTTTCTTCATTTTTTAAGTAGTCCGAAGTTAGCAGGAAATAATAGAAGGAATATTCTCTTTTTAAAAAAGTCAGTAATTATCATAATTGATCGTTACCACGTTTGATATTTTAAAAAAGTTGCCTCGGACTTGCATGTGATTTTAAATCATAATCCCCGTTTGTGTTGTTCTTTATATGAAGAGAGTTTAATAAAAGAAGGGTCGAAAGTTGAGAGTCTGTTTTCTATATGTTTTATGGTCTGTAAAACTGGAGCAGAATTTGAGACGTACAGTTGCCCTGTTTGAGCAGGATTGTGTGAATAGTGGATGGACTTGGATGAGAGACTGGGGTATGAAATATTACTTATTAAGAGAGAATGCTTCCAAGATGACAGAGGCAATCTCTCTGTCCTCCATCCTCAAGGATTCTGAAGAGCCCATTACAGGAGGTGGTGAAATTCAGTCTCATCATTCACTGGAGAGGTTGAAATTGACAACGTCTCCCCCAAGATGCCCCTTCAGGCCTCTGTTCATCCATTCAGCAGACATGGATCCAGTGCCCTCTGTGGCAGGCACCGTCCTAGGCTCTGGGCAAAACACAGCCTTTAGCTCATCAGGGTTCCTTGTCCAGCAGGAAGGCAGATAAAGATCCGGCCATCAGGACACCCACCCATACGGGTGAGATTAGAGGAGTGTACTCTCCGGTGGATGTTCAGTGACGTTGGCTCCTTGAGACACTAACATAAAGGAGATCAGAAAAGGATTCTGGGCCAAGCTGGAAGGAAGATTGTCTCAGAAAGAGTCGGATCTCCAGATCAGTTAGCCTGGAAAGGGAGAGCTTTGTCAATTTAGTATGTGAGGAAGACTTAAGGAACTTTACTGTGAAATTCTTTGGTGCATTTGGAACATGAGTGGGTGTATCAGTAACCCATTGCTGCGTAACAAATTACCCCGAGACCTGGTAGCTTTAACAACATTTATCCACTCACAGCTTCCATGGGCCGGGTATCCAGGTGTGGCTTTGCTGGCCTTCTGTCTCAAGGCTTCTTGCTGCTGCTGCTGCTGCCAAGTCGCGTCAGTCGTGTCCGACTCTGTGCAACCCCATAGACGGAAGCCCACCAGGCTCCTCTGTCCCTGGGATTCTCCAGGCAAGAACACAGGGACTGTAATTACGGTTTCAGTTAAGGCTGGGCTCTTATCTGAAGGATCAACAGGGAAGAATCTGCTTCCAGACTCACTCACGTGGTTGTTGTCAGGGTTTAGTTCCTTGCAGGTTGTTGGATTAGGGCCTCACTTCCTCACTGGCCATGGGCTGGAGGCCACCCTTAGTTCTTTGCCATGTGGGCCTCTCTGTAGGGCAGCTCACAGCATGGCAGCTGGCCTCCTGGGGGAGAACAGACAAGACAGAGGAGAGCATGAGGAAGACCAAGGTCAAAGCCTTTGCAACCTAATTGTGGACAAGCCATTCCACCACTGATAGCTGTTTTCTGTGTTAAGCAAGTCACCAAGGGAGGTGGTGACTCAGGGCATGAATATCAGGAGACATGAGCATCATGGGACCATTGGAGGAACCTGCGCAGTGGGTAATACAGAGTGTGCACAGACTGAGAGGCCAGGTCCTTAAGAATCACGTGGGAGAGGATTCCTTGGTGGCAGCAAGGTGGTACCTAGGGGACCCTCCCTGGTGCCCTTCTCACTGTGTCAACACACCAGCATCACTCTGGATGATGCACGAGTCCCTGTGTCACCACGTCTGTGGTCAGGTAGGGCTTCTCTCCACCCAAGGTGCCCCGGAGCCCTTTCCTGGAATACCATCCCCAGTGACTCATCTTGAAAGGGGTTTAGTGTTTTCATCTCTAAGAGTTTATGGCTTTTAACACTGAAAGAGGACTTTCTAGAAGCCAAAAGCCCAGAGGATAATTGGGAAACCCTCCGAGTGCATTTCTAAGTGCACGTGTGGGCAGTTCCTGTGTGGAGTGCATCAGCTGGAAGGCGGATGCCTTTGAAGCCGTGGAGTGGATGCACTCCGCTTGTCTTCCACAACTTGCTCTTTGGGGGAAGCCATAGCAGAAGGGCGGTTTGTCTCTTTGTTCCGTCCTTAGATGGGAAAAGTGAGGTTGGAGTTGGCTTTTTTTTTTAAAAAGGAATGAACAGACACAGATTTCATTAGGCAGTGCTGGTTGTAAAGAAAGGGTTAAACCACTAAAATTGGGCCCTTGGGCTTGTTCTTGGGCTTCCTGGCTGACACCAGTGGTAAAGACTTCACCTGCAATGCAGGAGACTCGGGTTCAATCCCTGGGTCAGGAAGATCTCCCGGAGGAGGGCCCAGTCTAGTATTCTTGTTTGGGGTATTCCATGGACAAAGGACAGGCTTTGTAACCTGGTGGGCTGCAGTCCATGGGGTCACAAAGCATTAGACAGGTCTTAGCGACTGACCACACACACATGCAGGCTTGTTCTTACCACCAGACGTTCTCTGGAAATATAATGGATGCAGTTCCAATTATTATTAAAATTGTTTTTTTCATTCTTTCAAAGCATTTATTGGATTTGTTACCATATCCCTTCTGTTTTATGTTCTGGTTTTTTGACTGCATGGCATGTGGGATCATAGCTCCTCAACCAGGGACTGAACCTTCATCTCCTGCATTGGAAGGCAAAGTCTTAACCACTGGACCACCAGGGAAGTCCCTCAATGATTTATTTAAATATAGCTTAAGTATCAGAAAGGTAGTCAAAATCCTGGTGGTTAGCTCACTTCCTTCCTAGGAGATAAGAGTACAAAGGGTCGATGAGCCTCTGGAAATTCCTGTTCTCAAAATAAATAGGACCAACATCATTATTCTGCCTGAGGAGTGTTTTTGCAAGTCTGAATTAGTGATTATAAACACGCTGGAAGCCTGAGGGTGCCTGATGAGGAAGCGCTGCTTGATTTTCACCGGGTGCTGTTTGGTTTTGATTATTGATGATAACATCCCGCTAAATGAAGAGCTGCTGCTGCTAAGTCGCTTCAGTCATGTCCGACTCTGTGCGACCCCATAGACGGCAGCCCACTAGGCTCCCCCGTCCCTGGGATTCTCCAGGCAAGAACACTGGAGTGGGTTGCCATTTCTTTCTCCAATACATGAAAGTGAAAAGTGAAAATGAAGTCACTCTGTCGGGCCCAACTCTTAGCAACCCCATGGACTGCAGCCTTCCAGTCTCCTCTGTCCATGGGATTTTCCTTGGAGTGGGGTGCCATTGCCTTCTCCGAAATGAAGAGCAGCTACGTTCTAAAAGCAAAATGAGCAACCTTTAGCCTCTTCTCATAGAGGCAGAGGTGTCCCAAGTATTTTGGTTGTTTGATGTTGGAGTCATTTCTGGAGTGAAAGAGGAGTGGAATTTGAGTGTATGGGGACGAAAGTCTAAAATCTGTTTTGCTTTTCTACAGAAAGGGGGAAAGGCAGAGAGTACCACACCTTTGGGCTTCTCTGGTGGCTCAGTGGTAAAGAATCCATCTGCCAGTGGAGGAGACTCAGGTTTGATCCTGGGGTTGGGAAGATTCCCTGGGGAAGGAAATGGCAACCTGCTCCAGTGTTCTTGCCTGGGAAATCCCATGGACAGAGGAACCTGGTGGGCTACAGTCATTGGGGTCACAAAAGAGTCAGACAAGACTTAGTGATTAAAACACCACCACCACCACCTTTGGAACATGGGGTGCTGGCTGGCTCTGATGAGGGTGTATCTCTTACCTGGATGGGTTTTCTCTTTGGAGAAAGGGGCTGGGACAGTGGCTTTGACTGGCCTTGGAGATTGCCGCATTATTGCAAGGGTAGTCAGCCTGGATTCACTAAGGGATTTTCACAACAGTTATGGAATTGGTCATTCATTCTAGAAAATACTGGGCACTCCTAGAAATTCTATTGAGCTTCATGGGCTTCTGGGACTTGAAAAGACAGAGCTCTCTCATCTCCTGGGAAAATGTAGTTCCCTAAAGTCTAAGCCTTGCTAATGCTATATTAGACCCATCCCAGGTCTGTGGGCCTCCAGATTGTGAAGTCACTAAAGGTTACAGAGCTGACCTTCCCCTGAGGGCCACTCCCACTGGTCTGAGCTCCAGACCCATGGGGCTGAACAGGGCAGAGTGGGGAGCAGGGTCATGATGGTGGTCTTTCCCTCTGATGTTCTTTTTGTTGCCTACATACACTTGGAAAGAACTGTGCCTCTGGGATTCCCTGGCAGTCCATTGGTTAAGATTTCACCTTCCACTGCAGAGGGTGTGGGTTTGAACCCCAGTTGGGAAGCTAAGATCTCGCATACCTGGTCTAAATGACCTCTCCTCTCATTCCCACCCATTAGCTCTTTTATTTAATGAAGAAACAAAGTATCAACTTTTCCAAGATGTCTTTTTCTAGAAAGCAACTTGAAATTTTCTGCAAATGCAATTGTGTTATTTCTGCGATTTTTTTTTTTTCCCTCCTTCATAAATCTCATTCCATAAACCACAGCTGTGCTCCTGTGGCTAACCTGTCTGTCTAGCTCTTCCCACCTGTTGATGGGTCAGGTGCTTTGGCCCTGATCTACTGCGTTAAGCCTATGTGTCCACTGAAGGGAAAAGGAACACAAAAAACCAAAGCAAAGTCGGAGAAAATTATGAAACAGGACAGAAAGCTCATTTTAATTAAAATGGCCCGTGAAACTCCTGGTATTCTGTGTTTCAGTCTTATTATCAAAGAACTCATGCTGAGCCATTCTTAGGTGATTAAGAGTCAAATTATTGTTTTTCTTAGTATGTGGGCAAAGGCTGGTTGGATGTTATTAATTTATTTATAATGACAAAGCATGCTTGAAGCAAAACCACATCTCCCTGATTGTGCTGATGCCTGGGCTTTTTTTAACATCAGCTGAAAAGTTGGCTAAGCTCTGTACTTCACGTCATCTGTCCTTAAGATGGGAAGTTGGGATAGAAAATCTCCCGTGTTGGATCCTTTCCAGCCCTAAAACTTGTGATTTAGTAGCATAGCCATGATGTAGCATCAGGCATTTTTCATGTTAAATAACTGCACAAATTTTTTATAAGGAGATGGCTTTTTAAAAAATATGTAATTAATTAATTTGGCTGAGCTGGATCTTTGTTGCGGCACTTGGGATCTTTGTTGCGGCTTGTGAGATGTAGTTCCCCTGACTAGATATCGAATACCTGACCCCCTGCCTTGGGAGCGTGGAGTCTTAGCCACTGGACCACCAGGGAAGTCCCAGGAGATTGCCTTTAAGGCCAGATATTTAGTAGGGCTCTGGACAGTTGTCACAGTTAAACATAGGAAAATGAGAAGATGGCTGAGATAATAGGCCATCTCCATTCCTAATTCATTCCTAGGTAATGATTTAGGCATAGAGGAGAAAAACGTTCTCGAAAACCATCTTTTGAGTCACCAACTGCATAAAACCCATGGAGAGACCATGGGATAAATCTCTCCCTCAACATGACCATGGAATTGGCACAAGAGTCCATGACATTCAAGAGGTTAGAATTTCCACGGAACCACTTGGCAGAGAGAAGCATTGTACAGCATAGACTATTAGTTTCCAAGTATATTTCAGGTCCAAGAAAAGACAACTTTACAAAAAAATCATTTTCTTATGATCATAACTGAACTGGTTGTTTCGATGGGTAGATTAGATTTACATTTTCTAGGTTATTAAATGTTATGCTTAACCCCAAAGTATGTTTATTTGGAAAAGTCACGACTAATGTGACTTTGTAATATATTTATATACTTTGCTGAGGTTTTTTTTTCAACTAAGATGTTTCTGCTTTCATCTCAGATCAGGCTGTCTGTGATGAGAAGCAGGTGTAGTTGGTATCTGCTGGCATGTGTGGTCTGTTCACTTGTGTCTCGACTGTTCTGGATGCCCCTTGTGTGCATCACTCTCTGGCCCAAAGAGGTGAGCTGTTCTGCCCCTTTTACAGATGAGGCTTGTCACATGGCTCCTCGGTGGCAGAGCTGCCATTTGGATCCGGGCAATTTTTGCTCCAAAGTTCATGCTCTTATTAAACTGCTTTTTTCAAACATGGTTCCATGTCTTGTTAAAAAAAATGAAATAAAAACCACTGTTATGATAAATGAAAAACAGAGATGGTAATAACTTCCCCGGAGCACATAAATACCAGATGAATCAAAGCGTACTGTTGAGAGCAAAGCCATGGGTCGGGGGTGCTTAGGGGATGATATGATGCTGTTCTTCCAGTTTCCATGACCTGGGAGGTGTTTGTTTTTTTTTTTTTGGTGTGTGTGTGGTAAAAGCGTGGCATAAAATTTGTCATTTCTTTTCCAAAACTTTTTCATCCCCTAGAATAGAAACTCTGTATCCATTAAGTATTAATTCCCTGTTCCTCCTTTCCGCAGGCCCTGGTAACTTCTCACCTACTTTCTATTTCTGAATTCACCTGTCTAGGTATCTCATATGAGTGGAATCATAGGAAATTTGTCCTTTCGTGTCTGGTTTATTTCACTTTTGTGTTCAGGGTTCATCCATGTTGTAGCGTGAATCATGACTTCATTCTTTTATAAGGACAGCTGGATAATACTCCATTATATGGATAAGACCACGTTTTGTTTATTCGTTCATCTGTTAATGGGCACTTGGGTTGTCTCCACCTTTTGGCTATTGCTGCTGCTGCTGCTGCTGTGAACATCAGGGTACTAGTGTCTGTTTGAGCCCTTGCTTTGAATTCCTTTGGGTGCATACCTGGGAATGGAATTGCTGGATCATATGGTGATTCTGTGTTTAGCTTTTCAAGGAGGGCCTTGAAATTTTTAAAGAGTTAAGTTCAAAAGGCAGTGGATACCCCACTGGCAGTCTGTCCTCAGAGCACCTTTCTGGGCATTTTTAGGGAATAGACATCTAAGAGAACAGGCTTGCATTTTATATTCCCTTCCTGTCTCCTCCAAAGAGATCCATTGCTTACTGAGTAGAGGGAAGAGTTTCTGCCACAGGTTCCAGAAGATCAGCGCCCGCCCAGCCTGTTCTCTGGACACCACCTGAAAAGCAAACTTGGTGTTTAAGCATTAAACAGGTGTTGGCTCTCACGTCTGCCCAGTGATAGGCAGCAGTACGTGCCCCAGCGCTTGGCACAGGTAAGCTCAGTTCATATATACACATCCCAGAGAGATGATTTGAAATACCCCAGGAACCAGCTGAAAATGGGAGTCTGGCAGGGGATAGTAAGATTTTGTGCGTCCTAATGACAGCTGGTCTGTGTTGAATTACAGTTCATGGGGCACCTTATGACGGCCAGAGTTAAAAGGGAGGGCTGTCCTTCTCTATAATCTGAACCCGTTTGAACCCTGATGCTGGTGGAAGGAAGTTGTGAGAATATTTATCGTCATATGGACACTGCATTCCTCAACTTGGCACAGAGTTCAACTTTCCGTCCAGCTTCTGGGTGTTTATTCTGCTTGTTATTGAACACCTGGGTATTTAGAAATGTCCAGAGTTTTTTGCAATGTGGAAGGCAAACATCCAGGTGACAGCTGGATCTTTGACCTTTCACCCAGGTGTTTTGGTGTCCTCCCAACTCAATGGACATTCCCGGTTGTCAGCTGCAGGCTAGGGGTTTAACAGGCAACTCAGAGGCTTTAGGTAACAGAGGAATTTCGAAAAGGAAAAAAAAACCTGCCTGGGCCACCTTTTGTCTTTGCGATGACAGGGTATGGAATGTTTGTGGGTCTAGTTTTTGGATGGCGAGTCAGAGAGTGTAGGCTGTTAGCTAAGTCGACTTGGTTCTAGTATTGAAATGTTATTTTTAAAAGTCTTTAGTGAACATTAACTCTGAAACCCCATGCTCTCTCCTTTTGTTCCTTGGCAGATGAAAAATACTGATGAATTCCACAAAGATTTAGCCACAGGCAGGAATGAAAAGAAGGAATTGTGCATGTACTGGTTGATGCAGGATTTCGATTCTCCCGGGCTCTTGAGGTCGGTCTGCGAGAGAGCCACTTGTGCAGTGGATCTGCCGCAGGGCAACTCCTCGCCTAGAGTTTTCGTTCACATTTTCTGTTGTGTGCATGGGGGATTTATGTTTAAATTTAAAAAGTGAGAATGAGAAAAGTGTAAACACTTTTAATCCCATTGCTTTAATTATATATATATTACTAACAATTTAGTATATTTTCTTTCTTATTTTACCTTGTATATAAGTCATGCTTACAGATTCAGGCCTATATGCACCTAGAAGGGTGTCTGTGGTGTGTGTGTGTGTCTGTATTTTTTACAAAAGGGAGTCATAAATAGACATTTGCATTCAGCCTGCTGCTGCTGCTAAGTCACTTCAGTCGTGTCTGACTCTGTTTGACCCCATAGACGGCAGCCCACTAGGCTCCCCTGTCCCTGGGATTCTCCAGGCAAGAACACTGGAGTGGGTTGCCATTTCCTTCTCCAATGCATAAAAGTGAAAAGTAAACGTGAAATCGCTCAGTCGTGCCCGACTCTCAGCGACCCCATGGACTGCAGCCTACCAGTCTTCTCCGTCCATGGGATTTTCCAGGCAAGAGCACTGGAGTGGGGTGCCATTGCTACTTGTTTTCATTCATCAATAACTATTAATGATATTTTACCAGCACTGGACAAAAGAAGGCTTCATATTTTTTAGTGGCTGTATGCTAGTCTTCTGGAATAAACTACTCATTATGAATGAGTCTGCTCCTTGTGGGTTCCAAGTTTTTTTTCTGTTACAAGCTGTGCTTGAAGCAATGATTTTGTCATGTGCTTTGAAGTAATTCTGCTGTTTTTTGTGTAGACAAGGTTTCTAGAAGTGGAATTAAGTAGGGTCCCCCCAAAAAATGTCTGTTTTAATAGGTGTGAGTAAATTATTTTACAGAAATATTTTTCTCAACTTTCATTCCTGTTATGAGTCAGTTTCCCTCCACCCTCACCAAGTGCTCAATGACACTGATCTTTCTAATTTTTGTTAATCAACTGGTGAGTAACCGTGTCTCATTATTGTTTTAATTTGCATTTCCCTGCTCCTTAATGAGGTTAACATCTTTTCATATGTTTATTAGATGTTCACATTCCTCTTCTGGGAATGCAAAGATGGTTTATGTGCATATGACCTAATTGGCAGAAACGCTGGAGCATTCAAAACCTGGGGAATTGAGAAAAACATATTGAAGATAACATCTTATACATTTTTGTAGTTTCTTTAGGTTTACTCAGATTCTTGGTATGGAAATGGTGTGTGTCATGGCCTTCTAGCTAAGATCAAGTTTAATACGGTGGCTTCCCTGTTGGCTCAGTGGTAAAGAATCCGCCTGCCAATGTAGGCGACACAAGAGATGCAGGTTTGATCCCTGGGTTGAGAAGATCCCCTGGTAGCCTGCTCCAGTGCTCTTGCCTGAAAAATTCCTTGGACAGAGAAGCCTGGTGGGTTACTGTCCATGGAGTCGCAAAGAGTCAGACATGACTAAGCGACTGAGGACATTGTTTAAAAAGCACAGAAACCTTTCTGCCTCTTCCCTATTTTTGTACAGTTACTCTGTATAGGCTCTTGGCTTGTCATTAAGCAACTAATAGTTAATGGTAGGATGTCCTCTACAAACGTGTCAAATTGTCTCCCTGTTGGTGGTTTCCAAGGGCATCCATTTGGAAAATGCCATAGCTCATAACATTTGGGACTGGTGGCAAGTCAAGGAATCAAATATTGGAGCCATGGTGTAAGAAAATAAATATTAGCAGCATCGTATGGGGTAATATTGATTGAGTACCAAGGTCTCTGGAAGGGCAGAAACATCCTGTTTGGTAAATGTGTTTCTCATTGTGAAAGCATTTTATAAATGTTAACTTATTAACATTATTGTCGTGCACCTCTAGGAAGTAAATATCCATGGGAGAACATGCCCTTGTAGAGGGATCTTACGTGCACTGCCATAGCCCTGAGGAAAGATTGCGGCTGACCATATGCCCGGGGGTTAAAAAAAAGAAAAAGGCAGTGGCATGCCGAGCTGCATATGCCAAGATTTAACGTCTGGGCCGAGGCAGACCATGCCCTCTCTGCAGAGTCCAGGTTCAGCTCCATTTGGAATCCGCTCTGTGCCAAATCTGGGTCCAGGCACAAGAAAGACATTGACAGTTTGGACGGGGTCCAGAGACAGGCACTAACCATGATTAAGGGCTTAGGCCCATGACATTTGAGCGGGGGCTCAAAGAACTGAATATTTACAGCAGGGCTAAACGCTGGATTACGTGGCTTGGTGACGTCAGGGCCTGAGTTACTCTGCATGTGACCAGTTCCTCAGAGGCCAGGCAAGTCCCATTCCTGATATTCCTGAGAGCTGGGGGTGAGGGAGGGTCTCACTGTGGGCTCGTCTGGCCTAAGTTAAATCAAGCACTTTCCATGCTTAGAGCCTGCAGCCGCAGGGGAGTCCCTGAGGCCCAGGATTTTGGTAGAGAATTCTCCTTGCACTGAAAATTTTAGCATCTACATCTTGTCCTCTTTCTGAGCATCCCTTTAATGCATGCTTCAGAGAAGGTGCTTATCCCTTCTAAGAGGAGGCATAGCCTCTTGTTCTGGGTCTCCCGAAAGCCTGTGGTCCAGCCAAGGGCAGAAAATGCATCTTCTCCCAACACAGAGAATGGACTGTCTCCACTGTGGCTCTGATGCCTGCAAGTTCATTTACTGCCAGACTTCTTGCCTGTGACAGTGAGACCAGCGCCCTATCACCAGCTCTAGGACCTTAGACTCTGAAACAACCTCCATGGTTGTACAGGGGGGGTCGTCTTCAGGCAGTAGCTGAAACAAAGTGACTGCTCAGAGCTCAGTCTTGATGCAGGGCTTGTAGTCTGTTAAGAAGTAGAGTCCAGCGTTCACCCCATGATGCTTCCTAAGACTGTTAGTGATGAATGACCAGCTCGCTTGTTTTTGGACTCAGGATCAGTCACCGCACTCTGCCGTGGTGGCTTGTGCTGCACATGAAGAGAGTTGTACTACAGCGTGTTCGTCTAATCTCTTACCTCTGTTGGCTCTGCTTTTCGAAGTGGACAGCTGCTCTGCCCTCCTGTTATGTATAATGGAGCATTCATGAGATGATTTTCTTTCTTTGCTAATTTAGTTCCTTGAATCACTCATGTGCTTGCAGAGGCTCTGCTGGTATTATCGGTTTTTATGTGATTAAGGCAGAAAACACTTGCTGCGCTCAGGGAATCATTCAGAAGGTCAGTTGGAATTCCTGAAACAATAGTTAACATGAGTAGGCCCTGGCTTTTTATTTTTTTCTTTCCACTTCCCCAGAATGCCTTGTCCAAAATGCCTTTAAAGAATGATATGGATTTGGAGAGAACTATTAAAGCTGTGAGCCTGAATGATGCAATCTGCATTTTGTTCTTAATATGGGGGAAAAAATCATAGTTGCTTGAAAACCCGAGTCTGTTGAAATATTTTAAAAGCAAAGTGGGCACATTAGAATCTAGCCTGTTTGCATGTTGACAGAACTCGGGTAAGAATCGTAGTAACTTATTTTCTCACGTTCTGCTTAACTTTGAAAAGTCTCAAGGATTTTGTAAACAGATGGATACACACCTTAAGTTGCCTAAGGATTCATTGCTCCCATATTTGGAATTCTGAGTATATATCTCAGGGACATGTAGCATCTTATTCAGCCACCCCCAGTGATGGGGCGGGGCGCAGATCTGAGTTTCTAGCTGAAACTTCTTGATGTCCCAATAGCATCTAAGGGCCGCACGGAAAGTGCTGGGAGGTCTTCAAACCAGAAGGCTTCAGGAACAGTAACAGTAGCTACCTTGTGGGTTCCTTGGAGGAGTTAAGGTTAAACTTGCTGAGGTTGAAAGGAGTGCTCAGGGAAATATTGGGTTAGCAATAAAGTTCGTTCGGGTTTTCCCGTAACATCTTTCAGAGTGAACTTTTTGCCCAGTGTAATACCTGGTATCCAGTACATGTTCACATCCCTGGCATTGGCTCTGTGTGGTTCCTTGGTGCCATAAAGTCTAAGGGTTCCCAGTGGATGACCAGTCTGAGGCTCACCTGCCCAGGAACACTGACACTGGGGTTAGTGTTGCGTTCCCTGGCCACTTGGCAGCTTCTGGAGGAACCCTCAAGCCCATGACATGACCGACCTCCTCCACACCCTCTCAAATCTGAACATGTCAATGCCGGCTTGCCAGATGCTCACTGTGATGATAATCATGGTTTTCCTTTGTCACCTGGTCTGAGTCCTTATTATGAGGAAACTTCAGAATTTGGGTGATTCTTCTTTACCTTCCTTGTCTCCCTCACCTTCTTTTCAAATCACGAAAGCACAGCACCTGGTATTCTGTACTAAACTTGTCCAGTAACCGCCTTTCCTCTTTGCAGGTACGAAACCAGCATTGGAGCCTTATTATGGAAAGCGTGGTCCCGTCTGACAAAGGAAATTATACCTGCGTGGTGGAGAACGATTACGGGTCCATCAATCATACGTACCACCTCGACGTTGTTGGTGAGTTTACTTCTCCCTGAGTGCCAGCCATGTGCCATCCTGCTGCAGCTTGGCTCATTTGAAGCTGTGAAAGTGAGCGCTGTTTCTCCCTGTACTTTCAGGAGGGTTGGTTTGTTTTCCTTCTTTCTAAATACAGGCTGTCATTGAGAAGGATGCTTCTGTCGTTTGACATGTGTTCTGTTTCCTGATTAGCTGAGTTACATGCATTTATTGTGGTCCCCTTGGTTCCCAAGCATCCTCTTGTGTGACGTGGATGTGATGCGAAATGTGCTGATGTTCTGGAAACTGAGATTTCTCTGAAAAAAAAAAAAAAGTTAGCATGTGTAGGGAATGGGTCCAGTTAGGCCATGGGGGAACATTGTTTTTGAAAGAAGGTCAACTGTATAATGCTGGCTGAAGAGTAAAGGAAAAGGTATTTTAATGACTGAGCTTATAGCTGGTTGGAGGAAGGTTAATATCAAGGAGCCATTCAGTTCCATCAGAAGAAAGTCGTTAGACACCACAAGTTCAACATCCATTCCTAGAACCTATTTCTTCTGTGAAAAGAGAACTATTTTAATGGGCTGATGGAATACTTTAATGCTTAGAGAATTAAGCTATTTTTAATGAAATATCTTAAGACCACATAGCTTGTTGTCCTGGAAACTCAGATTTCTTCTCAAGTCTGGTCTGTTATGCTGGGTTTTATTGTAACTGATGAAGAAAGGGGGTTTCGCTGTGTTGTTAGAGGATAGATAAACTTACAGCAAGGACGTGTCTTGTTTTGCGATGGTGGGTTGAGGTCTTTTCTTTGTAGAAGCCGTCTTTGCTCATTGCCATCTACCTTGACTCTCAAAGTGGCCAGTTGTCCATGAGTCCTTGCTGTGGGTTACCTAATCAGTTTGCACATATATGCCAGGTTGCTCCTGCTAAGGTCTCAGGCTCAAAGCTCACCTTGGTTCAGTTTGCCTTGATGTGACCCTCTGTAACCCCACAAACTCATGCCCACCCACTGTGTATCCATAAACAAAGGCCTTCCTCCGTCATTTCCTGGGCATGAGACCCTAGTATTATTTTACATGTGGGCATTTCTTCTCCTTCAATAAAATATAAACTCCTTGAAGAGAGAGACCGCATAGATAAATATATATATATTTTTAATATTTTGGCCATGCTTTATGTATGGCATGTAGGATCTTAGTTCCCTGATCAGGGATTGAACCCACACACCCTGCTTTGGCAGTGTGGAGTGTTAACCACTGGACCACCAGGGAAATTTCCCCCCTACTCCGCCACCCATAGATATTTGAATTGCCCAAAGAGCCATTAAGGAACCTTGCAAAAGTTTGATTAACCAAATTACATAGATTTGGTTACTTGAAGTTTTAGATAAATTGAAAATTAAATAGAAAACCATTTTCATTTTCTAGCAGGTTAAATTAAATTCTTAAGAAACCCTGCTTTAGAAAGTATGATACAGTCTTTTTAAAATTTCCATTTGTGAGTATTCAGTGGAAAAAAAGTAACATTTTATTATTCAGAATCCTTAATGTGAAATTTGAAAGGATTTTGCATAATGTGAATTCTATAGATATTCATAAAAGCCTGAGTTTTATACTCTCTTTTCTTACAAAGATATTTGTGGAATGTTTCTTAGTGGGAATCACCATGTACAGGTATTTCTCCAAAGAAACACAAAGAGAAGTAACACCCAAATACCAGAAAAAAGTAGTTAAGCATTTATCTTGGCACTGATGTACCATAAGTCTGTTGATCAAAGAACATACAACTTGTATTTCACTTTGGGTCTGACTCATCCTGAATTTGACATGCAAGTGTTTCTATTTCAGGAAAGAAAGGTTTGAAGCTGAAAGTTCTAAATACTTAATTTTGAAAATAAGTAATTTATTATGGGAATAAAATCATCGTGCTATAGCAGTCTTTGGGGATCCTGGCTTTGCAGAGGTCTACAAATTGTTCATTAAGATTGGTTGGGGCCATTCCAGGAATTAGGAGTCATATCTCGGCCACTTCAGCCACGGGGCTCTTGCTTATATAGTAGGTTTTAGGTTGAGTTGTTATGTAAAACATTCAAAAGCCCCTCACCCCACCCCCCCTTTCAGCTTTCTGGCAGCTCATCTCTGTGAAGCCCTGAAATCTCTCTTAGCATTTAGGGTTGGATTTGAATTGGGCTGCTGAATAATGGAATTGTGCTGTCTAATGTTAATCCCCTGGCAATCAGTCTTGTTGAAAAGAGCGTATGATTCAGTGGTGTAATGTGGAGAGAGCGTAGAGTGTATGGAGTAATGCAGAGAAAGGCCTGATTATGTCACAAATTTGGGAGCTCGCCCAGCTAAACGTGGGCCAATAATGACACAATGCTGGTTGGGAATATCCATGAAAGCTCAACCCCAATAATTTTCCAAGCCTTGAACCTTCTTTATAAATAGAAGCCAAAAGTCAGTGGAGTCTAAGACATTTTCAGGAAAGATGGAGGTGTGAAATACTCTCATTTTTGCTCAAAAACCCTAGTAATTGCTCTGAGAAGTGGTAATAAAATAAGAATTGAGTCAGCTGAAGGGTCTCAGGCAGTCTTACAGGGCTGGCAGATGAATCGTTCTGAACATCTCGGCAAGTGGAAACAAAAAGGATTCAGGCACAAACACTGAATTTCTGGTGGCCTGCAGGTCCGAGCTTAATATACTGCTGCTTCATAGCAGCCTCTCAGCTACATCTCCGTTTCACAGAAGTTCAGAGACGCTTTCCCAGAGAAAGTGAAGTCCTGTCCTAGAGCACGTTCTCTGAGGCTTTATTTTTGTTGCTTTGAGACATAGGCTTGCAGTTTAGATATGACGATGCATCAAACCGGGTGAGATCTTTTTATTGAAATTCTTCCTTGGAAAGGCATTCCCATAAGCATTTTCATGTAGAAGCCGTGTAATTTAAGTGACATTCTTGTGTTCTGGAATTAAACAGCAAGCCATTGTTGTGTGTGAGGGAGATGCTTTGGTTTACGGGAGCCCTTTTAAGAACCTTGCTTGATCCTCATTAAAATTGACACCATTACTTTTCAGCCATTTACTTGCAAGGGAAAATTAGTGTGAAGCTCCACATCTCGGTAATTGTGCTGATAATAAAACGGGCTCTCTTTAAAAGACCTGGCTCCGGGAGTTGGCAAGCGTTTGCCATCGTTCATCTGTGAATGAGGCTGGAGTGCTGGATCCTGCCCGGGGCCCTGCCACCAAGAAAGAAGCTGCAACCTGGGAGAAGTCATTTAATTTTTGGTCTCACCCTTCTTGTGTCTGAGAATGAAGGTGCTGAGACCCACTTTAGATAAATGCAGCCTGGTGTTGTGAGCATAGCAGCTCTGTCCGCCCACACGCTGGGGACCGAGCGACCTGGGACAAGTGATGTAGCTGTTCTGAGCCGCTCTGAGGTGATGCCTGCCTCATCTGTGTTGGTTATCAGTTTCCAGGGTGCCGCTGTAACACGTCATAGCCTGGATGGCTTAGGTACACAAGGTACATGTGTGTGTAATCTGTCCTGTCCAGTCAGACTCTTTGTGACCCCAGGCTGCTCTGTCCATGGGATTCTCCAGGCAAGAATGCTGGAGTGGGTTCCCATTTCCTCCTCCAGGGGATCTTCCTGACCCAGAGATCAAGCTCTGATACTTAAGTTGTATTTAAATAAATCCTTGAGGGACTTCCCTGGCGGTCCAGTCGTTAACACTTCACCTTCCAATGCAGGGCATGAACATGTGGTCCCTGGTTGGGGAACTAAGATCCCACATGCCTTGCAGGCAAAAAACCAAAGCATAAAACAACAGAAGCGATGTTGTAACAAATTCAATGAATACTTTGAAAGAATTAAAAAAAAAGCTTAATAAATAATTGGAACTGCCTCCATTATATTTTCAAAGAATGTTTGGGGGTTAGAATAAGCCTGTGTGTGTGTGGTCAGTCACTCAGTCGTGTCTGATTGTTTGCAACCCCGTCAACTGTAGCCCATCAGGCTTCTCTGTCCATAGGATTCTCTAGGCAAGAACACTGGAGTGGGTCGCCATGCCTTCCTCCAGGGGATCTTCCCAACACAGGGCTTGAACCTGTGTCTCCTGCATTGGCAGGTGGATTCTTTACTACTGAGCTACCTGGGAAGCCCCCAGATGGCTTAAAACAATAGGAATTTATTCTCTTGTAGATTCTGAAGTCAGGGTGTCCACAGGGTTGGTTCCTTCTGGAGACCCCAAGGGTGAGTTCACTCATATCTCTGTCCCAGCTTCTGGTGGCTCTGGGAGTCCTTGGCTTGGGGACATATCACTCCACTTCTGACTCTGTCTTCCCTTCCTTTCTGTGTTTTCTCAAATCTCCTTCTGCCTTTTCTCTCCTAAGGATGCCAGTCAATGCATTTGGGGCTCATCTTCAATCCATGGTGATCTCCTCTTGAGATACTTAACTTAATCACAAAGACCTTATTTCCAAATAAGGTCACCTTCACAGATTCCTGGGGTTAAGATGTGGGCTTATCTTTTCTGGGGCCACAGTTCAACCCAGTTTGGTGGTTTGAGAAATTCGTTGGCCTAACAGATGAAAACACCCAGTGGGTACCTAGGTGGCTAGCAACAAATACTGCTACTGCTTTCTTTTTTTGCCAAACCAGAAACTCCTTTGAGAATCAGAAGACATCCTAAATGGCTTTTATTGACTCAATCGGAAGTCTTATTGACCAAACTGGATGGCACGTTGGGACCGATGAAACTGGCCAATGGCTGGCAGTCACTTATTCTGCTGAGGTGTCCACCTTTGGTTAAAGATGTTGTTGAGGCTGCCCCAGGAATGAGATAGTTGCTTGAACTTGCAGAAGAAGGTTGTAGAGTTTTGAGAGCTTTGAGTTCGTCGAATTGGTCTCGTTACTTCCACTTCCACCTCTCACCCCATTTTATAGTCGGGGAAATCCCAGTTCCAAGTGGGTAAGTCATTTTGCCAGCATCTCAAAGGGGCTCCAGAGCTGGGTCTTCTCAAATTCTAGATTAACGCTGCCTGCACCCTCTCTGATGTCTCTGTTTTAGGATTACTGTACTGTAGACCAGCAGCTGCTGCAGCCAGGCTCAAGAAAGGTGAACCCCATGTTCAGCTCTTTGTTGCCAAAACCCCCAAAAAGTGAGAGAGAGAGGGAGCAAGGGAGGTGTTCAGAAGACCAGTTGCTCCTTCTTACTCATAAAGACCCTTTCTTTGGCTTTGATTTATGAGCTTGGTGTCCGTTCCCTGTCCAGTTTTGCATTCCCAGAGACCAGCGGGTAACTTGTGAGCTTTGCACCTGGCCTTGGGTATTTGGCGGGGGGGGGGTTGGTAACTTGTAGCAGTGTTAGTCTCTCAGTCATGATTGACTCTTTGCAACCCGTGGACTGCAGTCCCCCAGGCTCCTCTGTCCGTGGAATTTCTGGGCAAGAATACTGGAGTGAGTTGCCATTCCCTTCTCCAGGGGATCTTCCTGACCCAGGGATCAAACCCAGGTCTCCTGCATTGCAGGCAGATTCTTTGCTGTCTGAGCCACCAGGGAAGCCCACAGACAGCAGAGGTGGGAACATGTCCTCTGGATTTGCAGAGGCCAGCCGTGCCTCCTGTGAATTGGCTTACCAGAGACTCATCCTCCCCGGGCAAGAGCCGTAAGCAGATGACAGTGTCTTGGGGGACTGTTGGGAGCCATTCAGGGGCCAGGTGTCCCTTCTGGCTGTGAGGGATCACTCAGTCCCCTTCGCCAGTCCCGATGTGCTCAGTGGCAGATCACGATGGCGCTGGCCACTGGCCCTTGACATCAGTCCACTGTAACTCAGCCTGAAAGCAGGAAGGACTCCATCGCAGTGCTGCCTGTCCCTCAGGTGTGTGTTGGGAAGGAATGAAGTCTGTTACTCTGAACGCTGACTGATAGGCCTGCCTAAGGGGCTGACACCTGGTGTGCAGCGCTTGGCAGCCTGTCGTCATGGAGAAGTTGTGTCAGTTGTTTATTGCTTGGGGCAGCCCCGTCCTAGGAAGACAGAGGACCCTGTGTGATCCCTGGGCCATAGGGAGGAGACTGGGACAAGTCAGGGCCCCTGCAACCACACTTCTGCAGGGCAGTGGGCCTTTCTTTTGGTGGGGAGAGGGGGCTATTGGAACAAAGTAGGCTTTAAGAAAAAAGAAGAAATGGTGTAGTTTGTTAATTAACTGGCTGGATCAGGTTTCCCTGATAGTTCAGTTGGAAAGAATCCGCCTGCAATGCAGGAGACTCTGGTTCGATTCCTGGGTCGAGATGATCAGCTGGAGAAAGGGATAGGCTACCCACTCCAGTATTCTGGCCTGGAGAATTCCACGGTTTATACAGTCCATGGGGCCACGAAGAGTCAGACATGACTGAGCAACTTTCACTTTTTGGCTTATTACTGAGGCTCTCAAAATTAGGATCACTCCCAGCCACTTGCTCCTTACAGAAACCCTTCTGTGTCCTGGCTTCCATCATGCGGTGGCTCCTGGATGCTGCTTTTGTTTTTCTGTGTGATGAGGGCAGCCACGGCCCAGGTAGCATGAAACAGCGCAGCACCGTGTATCTGGAGATTTAAATGCTCCTGACACCTGACTCTAGCCTTCCAACTTACAGCTCTTGTGCATTTCCCTGGCACTCGCCAACCCTCGGCTCCACAGAGCCCCTTGGGGTTCTTAACTTGAAGCATCTTGACCTAGAAGCTTCCTGGCCAGACCTCATTTGATTTTCCATATTCATGATTTTGCTGCCAATGAATTCTTTTCCATTTCTTGTTCTAAGTTTAAGACTTGGTGTTTCTCCTGATGCTGGTTTTGTGTGCCAGCTCAACGTTGTGAAATCCAGCTGGAGGGGGGCAGAAGGCCCCTCTATTGACGATGGATGAAGGTGCCGTGCCAGGGAATAGGTCACAGTGGTGCATTCCTAAGTGGGCCTGTTAACACTGACATGGAATCTTGGAGCTCCAGTGGGGATTGAGTAGGAAGCAGAGTCTCACTGCTTTTGTGGCTTCAGCAGCCAATTCCTCTTCCTCTTCCTAACCTTGCTGTCACATCAACCCTCAGGGGTCTCCACTCCTTCGGGGTAGCACTTCTGGAGGTTCTTGTGGGAATTACATGAGTGAGTGATTCAAATTCTGTTTGCCTCCTTTGCTAGCTCTGTGGCCTTGAAAGTCATGGAACTTCTGAGCCTCGGTTTTCTCATCTGTAAAATGGGGGTGATGATATGCTTTTCCTGTAGCACCACTGGGAAAGTGCAGTAGGTGAGTGGTGCTTTTAAATAATGGGACCCATGTGATTGCTAGTCTTGTCAATAGGGGGTCCCACACCTTCTCTCACAGCTCTAAGCTGAGACATGCACACTCAGCCCAGCCCTGGCTAAAGGAGTGGTTGGTCCTCTCCTTTCCTTCAGGACAGAGATTTCAAAACTTCCTTCAGTAGCTACTGTTTAACGAGCTTTCTGGTTGCTACAGAGCGGGTTTTCATACCTATTTCATAACAGGTATTCCAGGGGCAAAAGCTGCTCAGTGGGTGGCTATATTAGCCCCGGATATACTGACCAGCAGAAAGTGCTTCCTGCAGGACTAACACCAGCTCGAGGTGACTCCTTCCAGGCATTGAGAGCAGGTGGTACCCATGGCTGCCAGCTCCTGGGGTTGGAGCAGGCACATGCTGGCCTGGATGGGGCATGTTAGAACTTTGCCATATCAGCCTATTTGTCATGTTCTCTGCAACCCATCAGTTGCCCTCTGCCCCAGAGTTGAAAAAGGAAGCATTATTGATTGTTTTTTATTCTGGCAGGGGGCCTAGCTTAGAGGTGGCTGGGGAGAGGGCTAATATTTGATCTCCTGTTTATTCTTTGGCATTGACTCTGTGATGTGGGCAAAGAGGATGTAGACGTGTTAAGGATAAGTGTATGACTTACAGCATTTTGTAAGAGGGTCTCTTCACCATAGCTGGAAATGATTCAGGTGGGGGCAGAGGGCAGAGAGAAAGCTTGCTGCTATCAGGGTGTGGGCAAGTAAGCATGGCATGAAGATGTAAATTCATCAGTGGTAGTCAGGGTGCCTAGTAATTGAACTAGAACTTAGCAAGATTTTGATCAGTATGTGCTGAACTGAAATAATAAGAAACAGTTGGAGTTACTTATATTTGAGAGTTTGTGATTCTTAACATTGCATGTGTGCATGCTTAGTTGTGTCCAACTCTTCGCGACCCCGTGGACTGTAGCCCACCAGGGTTCTGTGTCCGTGGAATTGTCCCGGCAAGAATACTGAACTGCAAATTCTAATGTAAGGAATCTTCCTGCTGCTGCTGCTGCTAAGTCGCCTCAGTCGTGTCTGACTGTGCGACCCCATAGACGGCAGCCCACCAGGCTTCCCCGTCCCTGGGATTCTCCAGGCAAGAACACTGGAGTGGGTTGCCATTTCCTTCTCCAATGCATGAAAGTGAAAAGTGAAAGTGAAGTCGCTCAGTCGCGTCTGACTCTTAGCGACCCCATGGACTGCAGCCCACCAGGTTCCTCCATCCATGGAATTTTCCAGGCTAGAGTACTGGAGTGGGGTGCCATTGCCTTCTCTGAAGCAATCTTCCTAGTTTCTCTCTAAGCTCACACAGCTTCAATTACCGATCACCTTTTTAAACAAAAGACCTTTGTTGGGTTGTATTATGCCTATTCTCATTAAGATGAATGTAGAAACACCAACAAATCCTTCCCCTTTGAAACAGTAGTTCCACCAGAATTAGTTTGTGAATTCCCCCACCCTTAGAACACCCTGCTGTGCATTGGGGTCTTGCGTTTGGTTTCTTTTCATAGTCAGGAAGCTAGGACAGAAATGACCTGTCGTAATAAGGATGTGCTCCCAACTTCAAGAGCAGGTTTGAATTGGAAATGTGGCATCTTGGGGTACCGACACTCTTTCACCATGAGGAGATCAGATGCAGGTGGGAAGTGGAGAAGAAAAGGCTGAAGGGAGGGTGTTAGTGTTTCTGTGGGGAAGTTTTTCTGTTCCTCCTTCTGAGAAGAGAGAGATGTGGAGGTAAGAACATCATTGCCTTGGTCTGGAGGGAAAGATCATTCCACAGGGGTCATGTCTATTGATTGTACTGTAATGATTAATCCTCTATCTGTGGGGCATCTGGTGCTTGGCCTAGAGGGTGTTTGGGACAATCGGTTGAATGGAACATGTGCTTTGGCCTCTTGGGGCCGTCAGGTCAGTTCACAGTGCAAACCCCCCCAAACTGCCACAGTGAGGTGATTAAATAGAAATGGAGCTTCCTGGATCTTAATAGAACTCTTTTTTCTTTCTCCCAGAGCCTCCCACTTAAGAGAATTCTCTCAAACAAAGCCTACAGGAATTCTGTCCATCCCAAATCAGTGTGCAAATCACAGGTCAGAAGGTGCCCCAGACATTCTCTATCGTCTGTGCATGAAAGTGCTCTTTTTAAAGATAAGCATTGGATGTTGTTTTGGAGGAGTCTTTTTGGAAGTTGTGCTTTACTGAGAAAAGGAATTCCTCATTTTGTTTGGTTCAGTATACATTCTGGACTATAACTGAAAGATGAAGGATTTAGTCCTTTAAATTTTTACATTTTGGCCAAACGAAACAAAACCACCCTGAGTGTCAGCCATTACTGAGTGATCAGTGGGCAGTGGGCAGGGCTGGCCTGAGGTCTCTCATCTGGCTTGGTTGGTGAAAAGAGAAGGATTCAGATTGGAGCCTTTTGTGACCTGGGTGACTATTTTGAAGCTTCTCTTTAGATGCTGCTGCTTATGAGCAAGCAACTATTCTCTAGAATCACTTTTATTTTCGGGGCCTGAGTTTGCCTCTAAAAAAACAAATGAGGTTTTAATGTCCAACTTCTCCTGTGGTTCGTTACCAAAGAGAGGCATTTCTTGTTTGCTCAGATGGGCTGAAAGCTTTTGCTTCTGCTTGAACAGCCCCAGGAGTCAGGCGTCTGAGAGATGAGCATGATAGGTTTTTCTGGACTTCCTCTTGAAGTCAGATTTTTTAATGGTGAAAGTTGATAAAACCATCAACATTATTACTGTGGACATCTTTCCATGTCTGTGCGTAGCTTTTTGCTTCAGTCTTTCTAGTGGTCTGTATATTGTCTGTTGTGGACGTAACTTATATAATCGTCCCCTTTTGCTGAGTATTTAGCTTATGTTCATCTTTTGCTTTCCAGTTACAAGAGAGGCTCCACTGACAAACTTTGCTCACACCTGTTTGTTGGCCACCTAGGTTAATTAATATTTTTCTAGGACCTATTTCTAGACGTAGATTCACTGGATCTTTTTGGATACCAACATCTTCATCCTAAACAGCTTCATTCTGAGTACTGCTGTGTTTGGGGACTCCCCCATGGTTTGGTGGTTTGTTTTTTTTTGTTTTTTTTTTTTTAGCTTTTTTGCAAATCATTTGGGGGAAAAAAAAAATCTAAATCAGAGTTCCACCTGTGTATTAAGAGAGTATATTTCGGTCCTGGATTTTAACATTTCCAACATCCTCTTCCCATGAAGGGAGGCCAGCTCTGCAGACACCAGCTGATAACCTTGTATTCCTGAAAGATGTTGCATGGACTCTAGCAAGTGGCAGGGTGCTGAGGCTCAGTGATGGAGCTCCCCAGCATGACTGTGCTCAGCTGTGTTTACCCCAGCTCCTCAGGAGGGAGACTGACGTCTGAGTTTTGCATCAGCCTGAAAACCAAGCACAATACAGGCAGGGACCTTGTGCCTGGTGAGAGGAAAGCCTTCATTTAGTCAACTGGACAAGATAAACATGCTTAACTAATGGAGAAGGCGGCTTTTCCAGGATCCCTGGGACTAGATCTCACCCTGAGATTGCCACCTCTGCCACGATTCTTTAAAAAAAAAAAAAAAAGAATTAAGGTAATATATACATAACATAAAGTGTGCCATTTTAGCCATTTCTGAGGATACAGTACAGCATCATTAAATACAGTCGTTACTGTACCACTCTCCATCTCGGAACTTTTTCATCGTCCCAAAGCCTTTTCACAAAAGAAAGGGCATGTTTGAACCTAAAGTTGGCGTACCTTTGTGGCTGCCAAAGCAGTTTCACATCCAGTTTAACTTTTTGAAGACACAGAGATCAGGGTATCATAAACATTTGGGGTGTAAATAGCACACGGCCCCGCTCCCGTAATTTGCCCAAGAAGACTTAAATTGACACCCAGCTGGTAGAAGCCACTCAACTCCCAGCCAAATAATACCGTCTATGACATTAATTAGGGAAGGCACCATGCCTCCGCCTGCTTTGGGCTTCCCAGTGCATCCAGCCTCAGCCAGCGCTTCACCCTGCATCTCCACCTCATCGAGCAAGCACAAAGGAATTAGTGGTGTTTTGCTTCTAGCATTTCACATAGCACAGCCTCCCTAAGTCACTGAGGAACCTCAGTGCTGGGGAGAACATTTTGGCTTTTCCCAAACCAGCTTGCTCCCTAGACTTTGCTCTCTGCAGAGACACACGTATGTTTTGGAGGAAGTTGGCTCTCCAGGCCACTTTGTCTAGAACCCCCAGAATCAGATATCCAAGCAGGAGGAAGATGAGGGTACATGTAGAATGGAAAGAGAGCAGCAAACTAGTCACCTTCCACCAAAGTGCGTTTTTCCTTTTTAAAGTAATTTCTGATACCCATCATCCCCCAGTCCTTTCTGGAAGATGACAAGCAAAGTCCTGGCTACAGATGCGTTGACTATTTCTGAGACACCAGCAATCCTTCTCATCCTATGTCCTAACTGTCCCTTTTCCTCCAGATTACTTTTTGGTTCTGACCTCCTTTCGTGCCAGTCTCTAGATGCTGGAGGAAGCTTAGGGAAAAGAAAACCCAGAACCTAGTTAGATGTAGCCTGGCTGGTTAGAGGGCATTCAGCAGAGTCTTGACAAGGCAATGAACTCATTCTACTAATTGTAATTCACGTGAGGTCTTTAGCAGGTTCTTGGGCTCCTCAAACATCAGAGGCTTTTGATCGGCTCTCCTAATAACCAGGCCTCATGCTAACTGGTTTAATGCGGGTTTTTTTGTTTTGTTTTTGTTTTTTATGCAACAAAAGCCACCACTGCCTACTCTTGAGAAAAAAAGCAAGGCTAGGCTTTAGGAGCAAGAATTCTCAGTTGTTTTCACGTGTCCTCCAAGTTGCAGAATGTTCTTTCCCTATTCAGCCCCTTGGAGTTGCTAAGAAACTGCCATTTCAGAGGAGGGGTAATTCAATTTTGATTTTAATTTAAAGACAGGGCAGGCAGGGTTCTTCACGTTCCTGAAATGAATGGGTGCCCGAGAAGGAGGAGGCTCACTCTTTCCAGATCGGTCCTGGGCATGCACCGTGATTGGAGTCTCTCGGTGTTTTGCCGCCAGAGAGTGTGGCTTTGAAATGGTTCTTTGTGGCAAGCGCTGCTGAACTTTGTGGAGAAATACTTAGAAGACCAATGTGTGCTGGGAAACCGGCGACTCCGGGCTTGATTAATTTATAGGTGTAATTTAAGAAGCTGGTTCTCCTCCTGATCCTGGGGATGTGTATTTACGGAGCCCATGGACAGGAGGCCTCTCTGCCCAGTGGACGTTCTTTATGGCCTTTGCTATGTTAAAGCAAAAGTTGTAGATCTCTTACAAGCAAACCTATTATTATGTCCAGAGGAGGGACGGGCATGTTATAAAGTTTCAAATGGTCAATTAACAAAGATTTATTCTTTGTCACTCAGGTATTTTCTCTCTCTCCTTCTCAATAATTACCCCTTGGAATGAAACAGGCTGTTTTCTTCCTGCAGCCTTGGTCCCAGCTCCAGAGTAGGATTTGAGAGAGCCTGTCTCAAAATTTAGACTCTCAGCAGCTGGGCCTTCTGCTTTGGTAAAGTCGACTCTTGGCGTACTTGACAAAGGGAGAATACGGGGGAGAGAATGTGTTTTTTAAAGCACTCCAGGCTGTGCTTACTACACGTTTATTTGGTGGAACCTCATTCCAGCAAGGCAGCCAACTGTCCCATCGGCCGCAGCCGCACCCTTTGGACTGCCTTCCGTTCTGTCTAAATTTGGAGCTTACGCAGGGACCTCAGGATCTCTACTGTAAGGGTGCTCATCTTCTTTCCGGCCCATGCACTGTGCATCAGCAACCTGCTGAACTCAGAATATGTATTTTTAAACATTTCAGTAAAAACACAGATATGAGATGCCTGTTGGCTTTTCTGTACATGTATATTGCTCCCCTTATAAAGAGCAAAATCTGGTTTCTATAATATCTGAGCGTTAAACATGCTGTGAGAGACCCCTTGCCTAAAAGGAAATCCTTCCTGGTAGAGGAGATATGACTTCTGTGATTACAAAAGAACAGGAGATGGGCCAGCTCTGGGTTTTATTCTTTCATCCAAAGATAATTCATCGACTGATTCTTTTTATGGGCTTCCCTGGTGGCTCGGTGGTAAAGAATTCTGCCTGCCAATGCAGGACACGTGGGTTCGATCCCTGGTCCAGGCAGATCCCCGGGAGGAGGAAATGACAACCCACTCCACTATCTTGCCTGGGAAATCCCATGGACAGAGGAGCCTGGTGGACCACACAGTCCATGGGGTTGCAGAGTCGGACACGATTTAGCAGCTGAACAACAACAAATTCTTTTCATATCAGCTTGCTGCCCCCAAAAGTTGCAGACCCAAGGGCATTGGAGTACCCCCAGGGCTGAGGAGAGCACGTTCGCTCTTGGAGGGGCTTCATGCCCACTGGCCTGGCCCTGGCCCTGTCTCGCTTTCCCAGTGCCTGCTGGCCTGGGCCTCGGAGGGACTGCCCGCTTCCTGGGGGCTGCCCCCCAGCCTGCTCTCCTGCCGGCCATCTGCACCCTGCGTTCACCTCAGTTTTTCAGAAGTTAGAACGGGAGTCCAGGTGCTGTCATCCTCTCACTGGTGATCCCCGTTCTTGGGGGTCTGATGGACACAGGGAAGAGTGGTTGCTGAAGGATCTGAGAAAGGGGAACGCCGTTCTTGGCAGAGCCTGGCATCCTGGGATCTCTTCCAAGATGCTTCAGGCCTCGTTCTCCGACTTGTTTAAGGGCAGAGAATAAGGTTGCAAAGGAAATCAAAGCCTGATGTGGAGAAACGAAACATGAGGCCTACTGACTTTTTAAAAACATTTTAAATAACATTCTCTAAGGTTTCATTTTATACTGAAGGCAGCTGTAATAAGTTTTGGAAGGCGGTGTAAGGTTTCGATTACAGAGCGATCCAGCTTGCAGTTTTTGTACCTAAAGTGAGAAAGGGCCGAGGGGGAGAGGGGGTGGCTCAGAGGTTATTTTGTATAAGGTGAGAAAATTTGAAAGGATGAATTCACCACTGTAAGCGGTAACATTTGGTATGCTGTAATTTGCAAATGCAATAACATGAAACCATTGCGAAGATGGTGCTTTTTTCTTTTCTTTTTTTGGGTGAACATAGTCCGGATAGCAATGGAATAACTTAATAACTGGAGCACAGCAGCACGTTGACCACAAGTAAAACAAGACTGCAGCTCCATCGTGGGCCCTGCCAGTGTTGCCCCAGTGATGAAGTTCTCTGCTGAAGCCTGGCGCAGACCAGGGCTGCGGTGCCGTATGAAAGCCCTCATTGTTCACGGCATCATTATTTGGTATTACATGCACAATGTTTGCTTGTGAAACGATTTATGAGAAACAAGCATGTTGAAGAAAGGGGACTTGGTTTGAAATTCAGTTGATCTGGCTTATGACATTTAAGATTTTATAGTACCTTTGTTTCTAAGAATAAATATTTAGGTCCACTGTAAATATTTATCTTTAGAACACGCAAACACACGCGTACAAAACTGGAAAACTGAGCCAGAGAAGGAACTGATACCTAACATTCAATTCTCTGTGGGAAGGAGTAAAGTGCCTCAGTATTTGATAGGTGCAAAGGAGCATGTTTTGTGAGCTTGGCCGGCAGTGTCCAGCCTGCGGGACCAGTGCCCCTTGGGCTGATAAGTCTCTTAGGAGGAGGCCTGGTGGGGAGAGTGTGTGTGGACTTAACTCTGTTCTTTTCACGTGCATGGGGTAAGCTGGGGTTGAACCAGAACGCTGTCCCTATTGGCCTCTGGCAGGTCCCTCTGCATCCACCTGGCCACCAGGCCTGATCAGGAGGCTCACAGTGGCGCATCACTGGGATGGCGTCTTAGCCAAGCAGTGAGTGTTTCTAGTGATGCTTGAAAGGATTCCAGCTTTGGGATTTTCTGCCCCCACGACTAGGAGCCTCGACTTCCGGGCTCTTTGCTTTGCCCATGTGGGTGAAACCATGGCAAATGAATGCCTTCTTTGGGCTCTGCAACCCTGTCTTTTTAATGCAAAAATAAAGGTGTTTGTGAAGTGATGGAAGATTCTAGAATGAAATGTGCTAAAGAGTAACTGCTGGCACTTTTTCTTTTCTTTTTTTTTAAGTTTTTAAAGGCTAGCCACAGGCTTACGCAGTAAAATCAATTTGCACATGGTCTGGCTCCTGTCCAACAAATTCCACTAAATGACATTTTAATCTGAAAGCCCCAATATAGAAAGGCTTAGATAGCTGTCGTTTTAATTTGCTGTTTCCAGTGCGATGCTTAAGGATGCTCAGGCGTGGTGTGGAGACATCTTCGGTTTATCGAGCTGGTTGGGATGTCCTCATTTCCCTTGGTGATGTTTTAGGCTGGAGGTTAAAGGCAGCAGTACCCACAGTGTGGGGAGGGAGACAGGAGCAGGTACGTGCAGGTAGGTGGGCATGGGGTGATATTGGTGCATGGACTCTCTTTCTGTGTGTGACTCTTGACCGAGCTGCTGTGTAGCGAGGCTCTGGTCCATTTGTGATTCTGTGGACTATCTTTGTAGACAAGATCATGCAGCAGGCTGGTCTGTTACTTGATTCTTGAGGAACCTTATGTAGTCGTTCCTGCATCTTGATGCAGTTGCCTCTGCAGGGTTTCTGCAAAGACCACCCCTGAACTGGAAAGTTTCCCTAGAGAGACGCAGACAAGCGAGGGTGGAAAGTAATTGCTGGCTTACCCACTGTGGGGCCTCCTTTAAGACGGTCTGAGACGGTGCCGGGATTTGTGAACCAGTGTTGCTTTGTGTTTCTTTTGGTGCCACATCTGAGTAAGCTGAGGAGCGTCTGCCTGTGCATCTAGCATGGGACAGACAGTGACCCGGAGTACTTACAGGGAGGTGAACGGGGCGCGGGACAAAGAATGACCAAATGGAGTGAATTCCACAGCAAAGGGATGAAACCAGTTGTTCGTTACTTTGGGCTTTAGATTTTAGTTTATTTTCCTTTCAAAACAAGGGCTGTAAATCTTCCCCAGAGCATCTTAGAAAGGTGCGGGGAGACACTGCCTATAGATGCCATTTTGGAATTCAGGGTGACCTCAAAAGTTAGTCCCTGAGATGTTAAGCTGATGATCAAGGTGAGTTTCTGAAATGGTCCCAAATGAAATAAGTGAAGAGGCACTCTTTCCCTCACCATTTGTCTTTTAGATCCTCAAAATAAAATCTTATTCTTGTTCATTAGGTGGCCATGGACAACAATGACTCGAGAATGTAGTTAGGTTCTTTTCTCAGCTCTCTAAATAAGTACTCTTTTTACAAGGGTCGCGCTCCAGCCGTCTCCTTTGAAGTCGTTTTTTGTTATGCATCGGGCCATGGTGTTATTTCAAAAGAGTCAGCCAGCAGACTCAAGGCCTTTTTGGCTTGAGTTCACTAGCAGCCTTCTGGACAACACGACTTATTTGTTCATCTCTCCGTGTCCCGTCCCCGCTCCCCCTTCCTTCTGTGTCTCCACCAGAGCGATCACCACACCGGCCCATCCTCCAAGCCGGGCTGCCGGCAAATGCCTCCACTGTGGTTGGAGGCGATGTGGAGTTTGTCTGCAAAGTGTACAGCGATGCCCAGCCCCATATCCAGTGGATCAAACACGTGGAAAAGAACGGCAGTAAATATGGGCCCGACGGGCTGCCCTATCTCAAGGTTCTGAAGGTGAGCAAGTTCTGAATCCAAAGATACCCACGACTGGGTTTCCCCTGATGAGTTTGGCCACAGGTTCATTGATTTCCTTTTGAGTTTGAGAAGATGACTCTTGTATGTGTTCAGCACAGAGTGTGTTTGAGAATTAGCAGATCATTAGGCTTGCTAATAAAATCTCAGAAGGGAGCCATGGGGCAGTGGGAGGACTACTAAAGTTGGAGTCAGAATAGTTGAGCTGTTTATCAGCCCAGAGATCTTAGATGAGATGTTTAGGCTTAGCTGCACATCTATAAAAGTGGGGATCGTGATAGTATCTCCCCCACAGGGCGCTGTGCACATCAGTGGATTGGAGTAGCTGGAAAGAGCATTATAAACTCTAGGTGTTGTCGCAACGTTGATTGTTCCACTGACGTTGTTTTTTCTTAATATGATGTTAGGATCAGATTTTAGTAGCCACCTTTTAGAAACAATTTAGATTTTCCTTTTAAAAGAAATCCCGTAACCTTTGAAGTTCTTTCACACGTGGTTTAGATGATAAACTTGAGAAGGTATTTCTGCACACGTGAAATGTAGAACAAGGAAACCTTTTTCCCCATGGAGTTCTTCTTTGGTTCCTTGCAAGACCCAGTTTTAATAGCACCAGCCTCTTTATTTTTTAGATCTGTCTTGCTCTTCAAGATGGTGATAGCAACCGGTAGCTGAGTCTGCATAAATCCTTCTGAGCACACTGCCTGACACATCTCCCACATTGAGTTGCTCATAGAGAATGTCCTTAAGAAGAACAGTCTTCCAGTAGAACCATAGGTAGCTTAGCTCAAAACATCAAACCACCAAAGTGTGCTCTCCAGCTACAAACACCCAGGATCCAAAAAGCTGGAAAGAGATGCTCCGCTTGGGGACCTGTGGGCCCTTTCTTCAAGGGAATTGATCACACCCTCCCTCCCCTCTCCACTGGGTCACTTCCACTGTCCACCAGTTGACTTATTTTTCTTCCTTCTAAACCCACAGCCCTTTGGTGCTGCTGTTTAGATGAGATGGAGGTGGTTTTTGGTGGTGTGTTGGTGGCGGGACCTTGTGAAGTCCTTCCGGGTTGGCCGTTATATTGTTGTCCTGTGTCTATTCCAGCACTCGGGGATAAATAGTTCCAATGCGGAAGTGCTGGCTCTGTTCAATGTGACTGAGGCGGATGCTGGCGAGTATATTTGTAAGGTCTCCAATTATATAGGGCAGGCCAACCAGTCTGCCTGGCTCACTGTCCTGCCAAAACAGCAAGGTAACAACGTTTTTGTTTGGTTTTTTTTTTTTGGTTTTTTTTTTTTTAAAAGAAGGCTGGATATAGAAGCTGAAAAGACCTGGTGCTTTGGGAGATTGCAAGCAGCTTATAGGGTGATTCTGTGGTCTTGGTATATTCATCATAATCTTTCTTCCGTGATGCAGCTGGTAGGATGCCAGCAGCCATGGAAAAATACCCACACATGTTCAAAGCGCTTGCTCTAATTTCTTTTGAAGATTGCCCTTCGCCCCCCACCCAGTTTTGAAGTTGTTCCTTCTGGTTTTTCTTGTTCAGGCTGCACATCTCCCATCATTGTTGCACATCAGCACTGTTGCAGACACACACCATTGTGCCTGTTGCGCGTGGCATTTGCATAACAGCAGAATTTGATACCTTCCCAACCGCAGATTTTTAGAGAAATATCATTGGTTCAACAGAGCACCGTTTTCTCTGTTACCTAATTGATACTTAAACAGAATACTGTCCTTGACCTTGTTATCCCAAGTTCAAGGATATCCCATCTCCGTGAATAAATGTACTGCGGACTGGCTATTAAAGACAGTAGATTGCTTTTCTCAGTTTTTCATATGAAAGGGACATGAGTCAGTCATGTCTGACTCTTTGCGACACCATGGACTGTAGTCCACCAGGCTCCTCTGTGGAATTATCCAGGCAAGAATACTGGAGTGGTTAGCCATTCCCTTCTCCAGGGGATCTTCCTAACCCAGGGATCGAACCCGGGTCTCCTACACTGCAGGCAGATTCTTTACTGTCTGAGCCACCAATTTGTCATGATTCACATGCAAATGTTTTTGTTGCAAAAAGAAAAAAAAAGAGCCCAGTTTCTTTGCTATCAATATCATGTTTTCTTCGATTTTCTTTTAATGCAATGTATGTCAAGGTGGTTGTACAGGAGTAAAAGTAACCAGAGCCTAGTAACCAACACAGAACCCCACCCTGGTGGTTCTCACAGGCCTGGAAGGATATGCCAAGTATCCACTTGGACTAACCTGCAGTGTGCTGTCTTGCAATACAACAATTTAGACAGAGCCATCCTTTTTTCAAGGTGGGAGTCTGCAGCCAACAGGACCAGAACCCAGCTTGGACTTCTGGGTGCCCTACTTTTGGAAAATCACTCCTCCATCCAAAGCAAGCAAGCAAAGACCCAGAGAATGGATCTCTGTGGGTTGATTTTTCCATGCCTTTGATCGCATGCATGTATGTCTAGGTGGTGAAGCCGGTGTGGTGACGGGCCTGTGGAGGTGAGCTGCTCCGTGTTGCTCAGTGTCTCTTGGTTGTGGGCTTTGTGGATGGGCTGCGATTGGAATCTTCCGGTGGCCGGTACCCGCAGGAGGTCCCGGTGCAATGCCTCGTGGTTCCATGGCCCCCTCCACAATCATTCCTGTGTCGTCTAGCCTTTTCTCTTGCTTTCCTTGTTTTCTAGGCCGCCGGTGTTAATACCACGGACAAAGAAATTGAGGTTCTCTATATTCGGAATGTAACTTTTGAGGATGCTGGGGAATATACGTGCTTGGCGGGTAATTCTATTGGGATATCCTTTCACTCTGCATGGTTGACAGTTCTGCCAGGTATATACTGCTCTTTCTCTCCATGGTTTTTTCCCTCTTCTTGGTTGATTGCTATGAAATTAACACAGCTTCTGTTCTCAGGAATGGTCCCTTTTCCCCTCACATAAAGATTTTTCAAAATGTTTAAAATTACCCCCCTGGGATAAGAAAGTTGCCTTGGAAATTCACTTGCAATGAGATCCCACCTGCGCACTTATTTATGATCAAGTGAAATTTTACCCTTCAAACCCCGAGAGATCTTATGTTTTTAGTGAGTTATTGAGTCAATGTGTAAATTCACCCATCCTGGTTTCTTTTAAGGAAGAAGTTGAAATCACTCTGTAAAATTCAAAGTGATTTTTCTCATTTCAAATTCCATTTTGTTAAAATCCCATATGTACTTAAAAATTTTTTTTTTGTTCCACTTCCTGTTTTTAATGAGATGTAAATAGATGGGTGTATGTTGAGGCTCCTGGGCAGAAATACCTCTGTGTGTAGGGTGTTCAGAAGCAGTGTGTTATCTACTTGGGGATCGGTGGCTTGCTGCATGATGTAATGGAACAGACTCTTAGGCTTTTACTGCAAAGCATGCTCTTGCCATCTTGGGCTTGATGTTATTTCTACCCTACAGAGAAATCAACATCACTGAAGCCCTCTTGCCTAAACACTGCCGCTGTCTAAATCTTTTAACTGACATCTCTACCCTAGTCAAGTTTTAACTACTATCTTCTTTAATACATCTGTCTCTTTGTCATTTCCTTTGTGAAACTGCATAGACTATGGTTTGCCAGCTCATATGTTCCACTCCAGTTATTAATTCCTTATTTTTAGAGTTTGGTGCCTACCTGCATGCTTATATCTAGCAAAAATAAATTGATCATTTCATTTTGTGCTGTGCTGCTAAGAGTTTTGACTATCTTGCGAATAGTTTTCTGACTCAAATGTATAAGCTTTAAATAATGCCATTGCATTCATTTTTCCTTTTGTTGTGAATCCGCTCTGAGTATTTGCTTTGCGACAGTGAGATGCCTCGTGTATTGAGCTTGCTTTTACTTGCAGTATTGCATTTTACAAGTGCCCGACTGGCACTTCTTAACCGATTTGCCTGACAGTACGAGCACATTAATTAAGAATGCAGTTTGAGAAAAGTACTATTTGGAAATACACTGCTTGTCGATTGATCATTGAGGACCAAGGAGGGAGCAGATTATTGGAAGTTAGTGTAAGAGTTTCTAACTTAAGCAGTTTTATGTGCCCTCACATGTGACATCATCTCTGTTTTTTCTTTAAAAGTTGTGACATGTGTATAACCAGATACACAAAAATTTAAATGGTTATTAAAGAATGTTACATACTTTTTATTGTATAGACATAATGATTCTGTACTATAACCAATTCAGTCTTTATTATTAAAAGCATTTGTTTAGTTAAATAATCTACTGGACTATATTTAGAAATATGAACCTTTTCCAACCAGCCCAGTAGATGAATAATTTTTTTGTTTGCTTTGAAACTGTGTTCTGGGCAAATGACTTGGTCACATCTTCCTTTGGAAGAGCTCACCCAAATAAGACAGAGGCATTCTTCCTTTAGAGACGAAAGTGGGCACGTTCATATTTAAGAATTTTTAAATGGTTTGCATCAGAGACCATCAAGGGAGAAGGCAGCCCTTTTGTCGTGGGTGTGGGTGACTGTCCTACCCTACCCATATGTCTTAACGGAATGTGACCTTGTAACCTGACCCTCGTACCTTGGAGTCAGCCAATCCATCATGATCTGGATTCCGGAGGTCCGTTGAGGTAGTGATAAGACACTACCTGGGCCCCAGTGGTAAAACAAGGAGCCCAGAGTTATTCACTTTTGTTTAGAAGAGGTGCACGGCAGGCCCACAGCCCATGCCTCTTGCAGCGCTGAGCTGTTGGGAGGCCCATCTTGCCTTGGAAATGATTGTCACTTTTTGATTTCCTGTAGTTAACGCCAGGAAGCATCAGTGCAGTCTCCTAACTCTGTGGCCTGCTTATCTGTTCCTCTCCTGTGATCTGCAATCTAGCTCCTGTAAGAGAAAAGGAGATCCCAGCTTCCCCAGACTACCTGGAAATAGCCATTTACTGCATAGGGGTGTTCTTCATCGCCTGCATGGTGGTGACGGTCATCTTGTGCCGGATGAGGAACACGACCAAGAAGCCGGACTTCAGCAGCCAGCCGGCTGTGCACAAGCTGACCAAGCGCATCCCCCTGCGGAGACAGGTAACAGAAAGTAGATAAAGAGTTTGAAGAACTTTACCACTCCCCAAGCCCAGCCAGCTCTTGGGTCTCTTCCTCTGCTTCTGTGCTTCTATTTTTGGGAGCATCCCTGTGCTAGTGGTTCTGACCGGTCTCTTCGTGGGCGTCTGTCCAATCAGTGTCTGGAGCTTGGAAGGTCAAGTCCTGGTGCATTGGTAAGGTCAGCTGAGTCAGTTCTGAGGGTGAGAAAGCCCAGTGGTGCGAGACTCTGAGCTCATCTGCAGGACTGGAAATAACCCAAGAGGTAACACCCTGCTGTGTTTGGTGGGACTCAAGTGCAGTGGCATAAGCCCTCGTTGTCCCTGTGATCGAATGCTTTTTTTGGCGATAGACTGATGCCTGTTGGAAAGGAAGGGATTCTGGTTTTCTTGGACTTACTTTTTTTGAAGTCAAGGTCAGAAACCTGTACCTGGAGGTGTCTGAACTACTACCCCATGAGGTCTGTCTTAACTGGATTTGGCTTCCACCTCTGATTCTTAAAATAGAATCCTGTAGTCCCCCCAGTGGCTCAGTGGTACAGAATCTGTCTGCAGTGCAGGAGATGCAGGTTCCATCCCTGAGTCAGGAAGATTCCCCGGAGGAGAAAATGGCACCCCACTCCAGTATTCTTGCCAGGAAAATCCCACGGACAGAGGAACCTGGCAGGCTGCAGTCCATAGGGTCGCATGACTGAGCACGCACACACACACATGCCTGTAATATGTTCTGATTGGGTGTTCCCATGAGCGTGACTGTGGATTTGGTGGCAGAATGATTTGTATATTGAACGGGCAACTAGTTGTTACCCTCGAGCTTGTTAACCTCAGTTTTGTTGGTTGCTTTTTGATCGTCTGTGCCTCCCGGTGGGTTTACTTTTGCTTCAGGCAAATGGGACAAGTTGGAGCCAACACCTCTGCCTTAAACCAAAGCCTGGCACAGCTGGTGGGGCTGGAAGTGCTTGCGAAGGTGGAAGGGGAAGGCAGGTGTGAAGGTAGTGTTTCCAAAAGTATTTTGTACTTGGTTCCAATAAGGACATGAGTTTTGAAACAGTGAGGAAAATGGCTAACTCACAGGCTCTAACTCGGTGTGTACAGCACGCTTGTTAAAATGGCAGATGCCTTACTTGTAGCTCCAGAGATGCTGGTTGAGTAGGTTTTGAAGAGGACCAGGAATCTGCATCTGAAGTAAGTCCTCAGATGATTCTGAAATGCACTCTGAGAAACTCTGGATTAATCCCAGCCTGACTGCAGGTGGCAATGATATTTTCTGGACAAGGCATTAGGAAACATTAGGAACCAGTTGGTCAGCAGTGGTTTTGGCACAGATATGGCTGTTCTCAGCCCAGCTCCGAACTCTGGGCTGAATGGGTCCTTGTTGACTTCGTTGAATCTATGTTTCAAGCAGGTCTTTCTAAATGGAGGCTAAAAAAAAAAAAAAAAAAAGTGGAGGCTGAGGGTAGCATTTGGAGTGTGTCAAGTATAGGGCAGTGCCCACATGGTCTTAAGAGTGGCAGCAGGGTGAGGCAGGGGAGAAAGTTGTCATTGGTTCCCCCTGCCTCCAAGAATGCTGTTTTATTAAAGTGGCACATTGTCTCTCGGGGCTTCCCTGGTGACTCATCGGTAAAGAATTCGCCTGCAACGCAGGAGATGCAGGTTTGATCCCTGGGTTGGAAAGATCCCCTGGAGGAGGGCATGGCAGTCCATTCCAGTGTTCTTGCCTGGAGAATTCCATGGACAGAGGAGCCTGGTGGGCTACAGTCCATGGGGTCTCTGAGAGTCGGACACAACTGAAGCGACTGAGCATATCTTTCTTGGGGCCAGGGAATTGATGATGAGGCCACTTGCCTGACTCTGGGAGAGTTCAGTCTTAAGATGACTCTTATAATATGGTACCTTCAGTGACCTTCAGGTGGTGTGGCCACCCCTCCCCGACCCTCAGGACCATTTTTTACAGCCATTTGGACCATTTTTACAGCTACTATCTTGAGATCCTGACTCTAGGGACTTGAAAGAGGGAGTGGTATTCCCATCTCTATTATTTTTTTTTCCTAATAGGGAAAAATGCTACCTTCTGGAAGAAACCTTTAATTTGGTGTAGCTAGACCATTGTCCTGTAATTATTTCATCATACTTTTTTTTTCTGCAGCTGTTATAGTGCTCTTCTTTTTATTTCATATAGAAGAAGCAGATGCCTTTAAAATCCCCTTGACTCAGCTCTGGTCTTTGTGCTGTTTCTCCCTGGCTGACTGGTGTTCTTCATTGTCCATCTCAGTCTAAGTTGCTCCTTTCTCCTCTCCTTCCCTGTGTGTAACTGAAGGCAGCATTCTAGCTCTTCCTCTTTGTTTATCCCTCCCGCCCCTCCTTTCTTCTTAATTTTCTGAGTGCTTAGTCTAACACAGGTTTCATGCAAGACATGGCCTGTGGCCTTTGCCAATGGCTCCAAAGTTATTTGGGGGCCTTCATTTGAGATGCAATGGCCTTGTGTTTCAGTAGGGTCAAATAGTGTAAGAGAAGCAGTAGAAAGTGGGCAGGTACCAGTCCCCTGGAAAAACAAATCTCTGGGCGTTTATTTGGGGGGATGTTGACACATCTCAGCTGCACATGTGGGACCCACTGATTCTTCACAAACAGCCATTCGTCCATAATGAGCATGGCCCCTTTGGTGGAAGAATGTTTATCAGATACCTGGATAAAAGAGGGTTATTGGACTGTGGCTGGAATGAAAAGCCCCAGAAAGGCCTGCAGATACGTTGATGACAGAGAGCATACCACAGGGATGCCAGGCATGCCTTTACCTGGCGACAGGTAAGCTGTAATTAGATGTCTTGGGGATGGACTGTTCCTCAGTATTTCCTAGGCACTTGCCGTCCTGCATGTGCCTGGAATTTCATCTTCTTGGCCCTGATCCTTGCCCCTCCCAAGACATGCAGAGACCACATCTCACTAGATCCATCGTTGCTCCCTTTTTAGAACAAGAGCAGGTTTTAAAAAAATTGTTTTATCCTTTTGTGGATTTTTTTTGTTGACATTTACTAACATGTACTGGACTTACCAGTGTAAGACCAACATACGAGTTTGTTATTTGTTTTTGACACAAAAATATTTTTCTCTGGTACCAAAGAAGAAATTCCTTGTGATCATTTCCTGGTAACCATGAGTTTGTTGAGGCTCTTTATGGATTTTGATGTTTGGGGAAAGAGAAATAGCTTTTTGGTGGGGGAGGTGGGTGATGTAGGGCGTCTCCCCATTTCCTTTGGCAGGGATCCTTCCGTGTTCTGAGCTGGGTCTCAGACAAGGGGACCAGCAAGAGCCAGCCCAGAGAGGGTAGTCTGCCCGAGCCTGTTGGCTCTTGTACAGGTCTCCAGGGCTGCTAGTGGATGGTGTGGCCATTGGGAAGTCTTCCTGACACATCCATGAGTTGCCGGGTAGGCTGTACTTTTCGTGTGTTGCACACATTAGTTCTGTGGGGGCAGAGAGGTGTGAAAGGAAGTGAGCTGTTTGTTCAGGAGGTAGGCAGCATTGCTGGGTTTGTTGAGTTGGTTTCTCAGTGAGCACGTCCAGGTCTTTTTCGAGAGCCAGACTCTTCCGTAGGGCGGGATGGAGATACACTTGCATCAGCAGATAACCCCTCACATGCATGCACCTCATGCTGGCTCACCACCAGCATCTCAGGACGGGGCAGCAGGGTTGGTTTTTGGTTTTGTTTTTTTTTTCTTTCCCCAGACTTTAATTTCACCCTCTTGATTACTGGTACAGATAGATCAAAAACCAGAGAAAAATCAAGGTCAGACAAGGTCATGTTTTATAACAGTATCTTTGAGGCAAAGGACACATTCCCAGGGACATCGTGAATGGGTCAAAGATGGCATGTGTGGTTTGGGAGCCAGTTCTGGGGGCCGTGTTATGAAACCCACTGAATTCTGTGAAGGGCAGGCCCACATCTAGAAGCGCATTTGCTGCCTAGCAGCTAAACAGCGTGATCTTGGAACATTCTCTGTATTTTGGTCATTCAAGTGGTCTAATGGAACTGGCTGGTTCCAGCAAGCATGTAGGTAATCGGATGGTCATGGATGGCTTAACTGGAATTTGCCCTTGCATGTGGGCGCCTGGCCCCCACTTGGCTGTTCTCTCCTCTCAGCTTCCAGAAGACACGAAGTTCAGCTAAGATCAGACCTGGGTTTGGGCCGATGAGACCGGTCGGGGTTTGATAGAGTTTCTCTGGGGAGAGGTTTGGGGAGGCAGAGACTTGCTAAAGGAGGAAATTAAGTGTCAAATTAGCTCCCCTGCCTGTTTACCTAAAATTTGTCATGGAAGGAAAACAAATCCTCCCTTCCCCCATCCCTTGACCCTTTATCTCATCCACCAGCTCTAGGTGGTGAAGGCACTTTGTTTGCTATTGGGGAGTGATAGGCGGTACTTACAGCATCACTGTGTTAGCTCTGGGGCCTCGTGCTCTGGTTTGAGAATGTGGATCCGTGGACTGAGCGTCAGAGGGTTTCTCTGGCTGGCTGTGGTCCACGTGTGAGTCCTCCTCCTCCTGGCATCTATACCTCTGCCTGCCCTGTTCTCTGCAGGCCCCCCTCTCATTGATGAATCAAATCTAGTATCAAAGGACAACACAATGTCTTGGTGGCCCTTTAAAAAGAAAAGAAAAAAAAAAAAAAAAAAAAACCCGCTTCCTTACCTAATCTCCTTTATGTGCTGTGGAAATAGGAGAAAAAACACATTTGGTTAAGAGCTTGATTTATGGCACGAGGAATTTATGGTAAAGAGATTCCGGAGAGAGAGGAAGCTGAGTGGAGACTGTGGCAAAACATGATGGAAAAGGGCCTGCCAGGATTTGGGAGTGGGGAAACAGCTTATTTTAGAGTGTTAGTGTTTATTGTTTTAAGTAACTCAGTGATCACTATCAATGGGATCTTTTAAAATCAGAGGAAAAGGAAACCTGGAACTGGAGGAGCATATCTGGGAGGGAAGGTTTTGATTTTGTTCCCACCTCCCCCCCAAAAAAAGAGTGATTACCTGTGTTGCAGAAGCAGGATTCAGAATGAAATTCAGTGGAATTCCTTAGAGAATGTGGTCCAAAAGAGAGAAGCTCTAGAAACACGGTGTTCCTCAGAGGAATTGCCTGCAAGGGATTGGGCCAGCCCTGCAAACACGTTAGCGCTCAGAGTAAGATGGAATGAAGAGAAAGCCAGTCATGTTTTACAGTCCCAGAGGGGATTTTAAAAGCATAGTAAAATGCATGGAGGTAAAATTATGATATACCTTCTGTAGACAGAGGGATTGAATTCTGTCAATTCTTCCACTCGGGACATTTTCTTCTCTTTTTTTTCTCTTTGTGTATTTTTTTTTTAAACAGAAGTATCTTCCAGATCTGTCCATGGAATCTAAACCTCTGCCCTTAATCTGAACAAAGTTTCCATAACCTTCATCCTAGTGACAGCAACAAAGTTGGGGAAGGTTTTCCATTTTCAAAGCTTTCGCATTAAAACCTTGTGGGAGACACTCTGTCTGTGGGGGAAGATGTGTATGGGTGTGAACTCTTGTCACGGGTTTGTGCAAAGATTCCTCTGGGGTCACAGGTTAGCCGCGGAGCAGTTAACTTCTGACTGAATGCTTCGTTTTTCTTTCTGAGGCAGCCACTAAGCCCTATTTGTCATGAGGGCTTTCTTAACTCTCCAGCTTTCCTCCTGCCCTGGGACTGTCCCCTGACTCCTTAATTTCTGAGGCTTGCTCTTCTGCCCACTGGACTCCTCCAGCCCTACCCACCCACCCTGGCTGTGAGCAGAGGGTCTCATCTGTCAAACCATTAAGGCAAATCCTACCCGTAATGTGGTGGAATTGCTTTCTCCCTGCTGCATGCCGTCTGACAGACAGCATCTCACACACAGAACAATGCTAGGCTGCAAGTCTGCAGGCTTCCCCAGAGAGAGGGATCCTCATAAACTCCCATGAATCTGAGCAGCAAATGACTCTAAAAAGATGCTAAGGGACCTCCCTGGCGGTCCAGTGGTTAAGATATCACCTTCCAATGCAGGGGGCATGGGTCCGGTCCCTGGTCAGGGAACTAAGTTCCCATATACCACTGGGGTGCAGGCAAAAAAAGAGAAGATGCTAAGAGAAGCCATTGTGATGTTGGTAGCAAACTGAGCTCTTAGCAGGTGCCAGGCTAAACGCTTTGTGGGTATGACCTCATTTTACCCTCACAGTAATTCAGTGACATGGGAACTGTTCTCAGTTCAGTTCAGTCGCTCAGTCATGTCTAACTCTTTGTGACCCCATGGGCTGCAGCATGCCAGGCTTCCCTGTCCTTCAGCAACTCCTGGAGCTTGCTCAAACTCATGTCCATTGAATCGGTGATGCCATCCAACCATCTCATCCTCTATCATCCCCTTCTCCTCCCTCCTTCAATCTTGCCCAGTGTCAGAGTCTTTTCTAATGAGTCAATTCTTCACATCAGGTAGCCAAAGTATTGGAGTTTCAGCTTCAGCATCAGTCCTTCCAGTGAATATTCAGGACTGATTTCCTTTAGGAGGGACTGGTTGGATCTCCTTGGACTGGTTGGGTCTCCTTGGATCCTGGTTGGATCTCCTTGTTCTGGCCTCCTTTTAACAGACGAGGAGACTTGAGTTTAGGAAGGTCAAGTGACTAGCGGAAGCTCTCACAGTTAGTGTTGGAATAGGGACCCTACAGCTCACAGTGGGGCACTTGGTCCAGGTGGGACTGCCCCTATCCCCACTCAGGGTCCCACATTGTAAACAGTTTGCAGGGGAAGGATGCCAGCTAGGATTGGTGGCACCAGCTAGGCTGGGGGAGTCACTGGGGACCCACCTGGAAGGATGCAGAGATGCCCCAACACCCAGCCTGTAGCCCAGGGAAGAGATGAGAGCCAAGATCTCGTCATTTTTGACTCATTTTAGACATCAGTATATTTCAAGAATATGCCCCATTTTCCATGCCCCCGACTCCTGCCCATGACATGCCTCAGCCCAGATCCTTCTCATTCTTAAAAATATTTTTGTCATTAAGGAAAAGTTCTTTGTTTTTCTAGAATGTAAAAGAGATACATATGCATGGTAATCAAATGCAAATGCTTTAGAAGGTTCTGGAATAAGATATATTCCACCCCCTCCCTGCTCAACTTCTAACCTGTCTCCCCGGAGGTGACCAGGGCTCAGGCTCTCACAGATCCTTCCTGAGACTTGTTTTCAGTGCCCGTGTCCTCTAACCTCCTGTGGGAAGGCGGCCCCCGCTCATCGTGTCCTGGAAACCTCACCGATACCAGAGAAGGCGGGACGGGCCTCCTCACCCAGAGCCGCTCCCCCCATCACCACCCCAGGGGTTTCTCCGTCTCCAAGTTCCCTGCACACTCTGCACAGGGGTTCTAGGATCCCTGAGGTCCAGTGGGCAGGGCTACGCTACTGGCCTTGGAGAGGGTGTTCTGGCTGTGGACTCTGCCAGACCTCGTCTGGTTGGGGCCTGTCCTGTCTCATTGCCAGACTGACTCTGACTGCTGTTCCCAGTCTTCTGGCCTGTGACCTTCAAGCTGGGTTCCCACCGTGATGAGTGGTGATTTGTGCTTCTTCATGTGGGACACCTTTTCGTCTGCGAACACCCATCTCCTTTGGCATCCATAGCTCATGACCTGATGTAGGGCGTTAGGATTTGGGGAAGTGTTTTTAGCCAAACCTGTTCCTTGAAATCTCTCTGAGTCCTTCCCTGCAGATGGAGCTCAAGACATATATGGGGTCAGTGGAGGCTGTGGAGATGGTGTTACTGGTGGGCCCTGCAGCTGAGGTCAGCGTATTGCGGAGGTGGATTCTGCAGGCTTTTCGTGTTTACCTTTGTCTTTTTTTTTTTTTTTTTACCTTTTTGTCTTTTTGCTTCTGCTCTTTGCCTCTGTGGCCCAGACACTTAGGTGTGAAGCCTCTTAGAACTTTATCTGTCCATGAGGCCCCTCTTAGCTCCAAAACTAATGACTGCTAACTTCCTTTAAAATACATATATGTATATATATCATTAAATACACACATAAATATATATATATGTTTACTATGCTCATGGTGAGTAAGCATTGATCATAGAGTCTACATAATAAAATTTAAGCATGATTCCCTTTGACAAAAGACTGCTCAGAAGGCTCAGAAATGTTTTCATGTACATTTAAAAAGATGATAGAAATTCTATGTTAAAATTTGCCTTCTTCTTGATATTATAAGTAATACTAATACCAGCTTCCTGTTCCTGAAATGATCCCCCCGCCTCCCCGCCCCCAATCTATTCTTGGATATCCCAGGTTTCCTACCTGTTTTTAAGGGCAGTCTGGGTTTAAGGAGAGAGTCAAGTTTTTTTAAGTAGGACGTTCCCAGAGCAATCTTCTGGTTCCCTGTGGGAATGGTCCAGGCTCTGCCTTGAAAGTTCATCCTCATTAAATTTGTTCATCTTGATCCTTGCCATCTTGATTTTAAAAATGTTTGTAAGCACTGCTGGGGAGAAAGGTTGGTGTGACAGTCACGTAGGGGACAGAGCCACGTTTGAGGGGTCACGTCAAACCCGATTCCAGTTCTCTTGGGCCGGTCTTGTTCATGGTTTAGAATAAGGTGATGGTCAGGCAGCCCGTAATGGTACTTTCCTTTACAGAAACCAGCACAGAGAAGATGATATATTTAAGAAATAGCTATTTTTTCAAATGCAGACTATAATGAATGAGCGTAAACTGAGAACACTCTGTAAAGCCTTGCAGGCTGCTGGGGGCGTTGGGGATGGGGAGGGGAGCTTTCCCACAAGATTGTGAATAAAGAGGTATTTTTCTTTCCCTTGACTCTTTGTTCACTAGTTTCTGAAACCAAAGTTGACCTGGTCATCAGCTAGTTCCCAGAAGGAATGGGGGAGAAGTAGACAGTGGTCCGCAGTGCCTGGGTCTCTGGTTACCCTTGAATAAAGGCACTTGTTGCTGCCAGAATGCTTTTCCCATTCAAATTCTAGAGCTAGATCCTTGACATATTCGCCTTTACATTTCAAAAGATAGAGCTGATTGAGGAGCCGATTTTCCAGAAGCTTTTGTGGAATGTCATAAGCGTAGCATTGATTCACCATCTGAGCTGGTATGCCAGGAGGAGATTGCTAATCTGGGGCTCTGATACAAGCCCAGGCAAAAAGGCAAGAATGAAGCCTGTGGGGGTCTAGCTCTGTGTTCTCAGATGATATGTTGACTGTTTAGGGCGGAAACAAGACTTTTTTTTTTTTTTTTTTAAATCAAGCAATGTCTAAAAAATGTTTGGACGTCTGGTTTTAGGAACATACAAGCTGGATGAAATCTAGCACATACTGCCTGGATAGGAGGACCGAGGAGTTGGAATCCAGCTCCTAAATGTTTGGTCCTAAATTCATGACTTTGGCCAACCCACCCTCCCCTTGCTTTCTAAGAGCTGACCAATGGCTGGGCTCTGGCCGGCTCCCAGTCTTCTCAGGTGGAGCCAGGATTACATCTGTGTCTTTGCATTTTGTATCCAGGTTTCTGCTGAGTCCAGCTCCTCCATGAACTCCAATACCCCGTTGGTGAGGATTACAACTCGCCTCTCTTCAACTGCAGACACCCCCATGCTGGCGGGGGTCTCCGAGTACGAGCTGCCAGAAGATCCCAAATGGGAGTTTCCAAGAGATAAGTGAGTACTTGAGTGGGGACACTTCTCCCAATGAAGACTTAAGTATAAATGGGGACATTGGGTTGACGTTTTCTGTTTATGATGCTTAATTGCCAAAGTCTTGTTGTGATGACATCAACAGGAATGGGTAAGATTATATTTTTAAATAACCAACTCCAGGAAAAATAAAGAACTGATTCTGTCATGAGCTCTTTTTTAATAGTTCTTTTAAAGCAGAGCTACTAAGCCATGGCTAGTCAGCAAACAAAATGGTACCTTGTTAGCATTTTTTTCTTTTCTTTTTTTTTACTTTCTAGATAATTTAGATCCAGTCAAATGGAATATGAGTGGGATTATCCCATTTATAAAACAGAATTGACATTCTAACTTCTGGTTCATGACAGTCCTATGGTTCATTTCTTTAGAGGGATTAGATATAGAATATAAATTGCCTTAAGAATCTTCACCCAACAGTGCTGTTTTTACTAGTTATTAATATAATATTGGGCTGTAAATCTTCAAATATGGTACCTGCCATTGAATTTCTTATGGTCCATAATATTTTCCTTATTGGGTGATATAGAGATGTTCCAATAAGATCAGTCCAAGTGTGGCCACCTGGGCTCTGGTGAAGGCATTGTTGAGAGCTGTGTATTTCTTGGTCTGGCATCAAGTTCATGGACTTTGGATTCTCTTGGGCTGGATTTGAATCTTGGCTCTGCCAGCAGTGGCTGGGCAACCCTGTATGAGTTACCTGATTCTTTTTGAACTTCATTTCTATAAAATGAAGATCACGGTACAGACCTCCCCAGACTGAGCACAATTCTTGGCTCCTGTGAATTTCCCTTCATAACCGGTGAGATCTGAACTTCAAATCTCAGCAAGATGGACATCCAGCCAGTGGACAGATCTTGGGCTACCAGCCCTCGATCTTCCAGCCAGGGGCCAGCCCCCAAGTCTACCTTCTGAAGTGAATATGATGGTCATTGAAGGGCTGTCAGCTCATTTCCAGGGTCTCTCTTGTAGTGGTTAGAGTCTAAACAGCTTGAGAGTAATGGAAGGTAGAAATTGCTGACTCTACCTCTGCATCAAATCAACTGGAATAAGCTTTTGACTTGTTTATGTACAGCTACCCTATTGGTCTTGACATTTGCTCTGTCTTCTTGAGATTATGTTGGAGAAGTGTCTAATGACTAGAGAAGGAACTCATGCACAGATTTGGAAATACAAAGATAAGCTTTTCCAGAGATTGGATGGGATGAGGAGCCTTTCTTTGGAAGGAGAGGTAGCTTACATGGCACTTGTAACTTTGACTCACACAACTCCAATCAGTTTTGTTTCCTAACAGCTCATTTAGAGATATTAATATACGCCATAAATTAGAGCCAAATTACTGTACTGGTATCATTTTGTTAGAGTGTTAACGGAAGTGATTTCCAGTTTGTTTGTGTGCTGTTTGTTCATTCATTCAGGACTTGTTTACTTCATTCTTACCAGTGAGGCACCAGAAAAAAACCAAGAATGATTTCTTCACCTGTGGAGTGTGAGAAGGGGGTGTTTCTCACGAGCCTGGGCTTGACTAAACAAGTTGGTGGGTTCTTGTGCACGTTCCTATGGATATAGGACTGAGTCGGGGAGCTGTGATCATATTTTAAGAAATTGTAGCTCCCAGGTTCAAGCCATAGCTTTTGCCACTTGTGACACCACCGGCAACAGTGGGAGTCTGTCTGTCAGCTCCCACCCAGAGTACCCTAAGTGCGGAAAATCTGAGTGCTAAGCGTTTCAGAATAGTGTTTAGCACAACCATAGGTGGAGCAGATTTCCAATGAATGAAGGCTATTTAGAAGCAGTTTATTAGATTGGAGGCAGACGTTGTACAAAGAAAGGATTGTTATGTTTGTAGTAGCAGGGCAATAGGACATAAATTAGCCATTTTTCCAATGCAAATGTTTATTTTCTGCCAAGATATTAAATTTAATTTTAGCTCAGGGTAGGAAGGGAATGACCTCAGCATAGCACACGCTGCCCTTGGTCTTTGCTTTAACTTTTTCAAACCATTGCGTACTTAGCAAAAGTACTGCTTACTAGTGGCAGCTCAGTACTTTGCTGTGTTATACTTAAATGAAAACCCACATTTGTAAGTATTCCAAAGTCGCTTCCATTCTGTTGGTTTTTCCGATGTCCAAGGAGTCTATATGGCTATTAGCATGATGCATGTAGCACTTCTGACCTTAGAAACTTAGTTTGTTGTGTTCACTTTGGATTTTCTTCATTATTAATTTTGGGTAGTCATAAGGATTTCTGAACTAATATGTCAGAAAAATCCCCCCTCTCTAGAGTTCTCTTTTTCCTTTAATGAAAAAACAGAGATTCCTTGAAATGTGTTTAAGATTCATATCTTGTAACTTGGCCCAGAATGTGACCATAAAATCCATTGGTATTTAAATAATAGTGATTTTTAAAGACATCACTTCACAGAGACAAAAAAAAAAAAAATAACAGGTTTAACGGTTTTCTTTGAGACATTCTAAATTACAAATATTCGATGGGCTCAAGATCAAAGCTTCTCCTCATTAGCACTTAGGAAAGCTGACCACCTGACTCGCAAGGATACCTTCCTTAAAGAAAATAAATCAAGAATACAAATGTGACATTCAATAGTTGTTCCAGCAGTCACTGACATTCCCTAAAGCGTCACTAAGAAAATACTCAGACGCGTGTGTTCCCCAAGTCTCATTAGTTCCATATGATAAATGCTCCATGCTTTTGTAAGCTGCTGAAAGATTTTTATATTGAGTTCTGGAATTTCCCTCGCTGTACCAGATGCCGTGTACTAATCCTCCCTTTACACATTCAGGCTGACGCTGGGCAAACCCCTGGGAGAAGGTTGCTTTGGGCAAGTGGTCATGGCTGAAGCAGTGGGAATTGACAAGGAGAAGCCCAAGGAAGCAGTCACTGTGGCCGTGAAGATGTTGAAAGGTGAGGGGGTGGTGTGGGGAGGGAGGAGAAAGGGGTTGCCTTATCAAGGATGTTCCTTTTGTGTGAACTCTATCATGGTGCGGGGTCAAAGAGCACATAGTTGACCTAGGGGTTGAGAAGTTTTCGGTATAAATCAGCATCTCGGACAGACTATTTATCTTGAGCAGTGTGCACTTATAAAAAAGAAAAGCCAGTTCTGTTAGAAAGTGGTAGCTCATTCCCTTTATATTTGGAAATGCTTAGAAAATATTGACTCATATAGAATTGATTAATTTAGATGAGTATTGGCACGTTGGATGCAGAACACAAACCTTAGCTTACAAATAAAGGGAAGTTGGCCTTTTTAGGGGGAGCCAAGAAGGCTCAGAGAGAGGAGGCCAGTCCTTCTCCTTTGCAAGAGGCACTGAGCAGGAATGGCCCTGGTCTGGGAGAGTTGCTTAGGAAGCTAAGAGGGAGCGCATGGCATTGATGCGGGTGTAGAATTGCTCACATGTTCAGGGACGAGTGAGCAGTGACCCAGAGATGTGAACGTCGAGAGGCGTTCGTGGGAGCCTGAATATTTATGTGTTAACCTTCCAACCCTGCTCATGCCTACAGCCAAAGAGCCTAAAGACCTTTTAACCATTAACTTCATCTTCCCACAGTATTCTTTTATGAGAAGAGTTATAGGAAACGGTTACATTATAAATCCCATTGTGGGCATCTCAGAAAAGACACCCCAAGCAGAGTTTTTCCCACATGTCCTGGCAGACAGGTCTGTTCTCAGAATGTGTGTGCTTGGGCAGTGGTGGGGAGTCTCACGCATTGTGGACACCCAGGGTCAGGCTTTTTCTTTCTTTCATGGGATTTTGAGTCATCACGTCTCTTCCTGAGAGGAGGGAGCAGGGTAGAAATCGTTGGAAAGGTGTTGGGTGTTTTGTTGGTTGTTTTTCCTTAGCTCTGGATCTGAATGGCTCCCCAGGAAAATGAGGACATTTTGAGCTGCTCCCCACTTTGGGTGTGATGCCTGGGAAGACCACAGACATCAGCCGTGGTCATTTTAATAGCCAGTGGGCATCTCAGAGCTTAGAGAGGACGCCGTGTGTCACTGCAGTGGAGCCTCGCCCTCTGAGGGGCAGGTGTGCGCTCCTCCATGGGTGTCCGTGTGGATTTTACACTCCAGGCACTTCTGTTGCTCTTCCTTTTGTGAAGCCAAAGAGCTTTATGCAGCATGGCTTCTATCCATGGCCTATCCTCCTTTTGGGGTGAGCTCAGATTTTCCCATATTGAATTAGTTCAATTCAGGTACCTGAGGAAGAATCTTGCCACTTTTTGGAAGCTTAACTGCAAGCCAGGATATGCAGGACCTAAGCTGTTCTTGTTTGAAATTATGGAGCAGAGAGGTTTTAAAAACTTTAATTATCTTAGTATGGGAATCCCAGCCCCTTGGGAAGCCCATAGAAGGCGAGAACCTTCAGCCCCTCAAGATGCAGGAGCGGGCACACACACACACACACACACGCACGCACACTTTTGTCCTTGGTATGGGAACTTTTGTCCTTGTCTGAATCCATCTGTGAGTGCCCTGTGGGCTTTGAGGGCTCAGCTTAGCAGCCTGTGATCCAGAGACAGTCTGAAGTATGTGAAATGCCCCCATCTTCCTCCCCTTCCTCCTCTTCCACAGAAGTCTTCACAGTTGCTTTTAGGTCCCATGAAATTTGATGTGGTTTTCTGAGATACCTGCTATCTGCCAGAGGGTGGAATTATTTCCTGGTAGAGAAGAATGCCCCCATGTCTGTGAGGTTTGCTGGGAAAGAATTGGCCTTAGCGCCCAAGGCATATATAGTTGTCTTGACTTTTGACACTATTGACCCCAAATTAGCTATTTGACATGGAGGAGGGCAGTTCTCTGGGCATTTCCTGCTTCACCAGTAAGATGAGAGTGGTGATTTGGAAAGTCTTTTTCTGGTTCAGAAATTCAATTTCATTCTGTTTCAACCAAATGTTCATCAACCAGCAGTAGCAAAACTGATCTGCAACTTACCTAATGTTCTAGATGATGCCACTGAGAAAGACCTTTCTGATCTGGTGTCCGAGATGGAGATGATGAAGATGATTGGGAAACACAAAAATATCATAAATCTCCTTGGAGCCTGTACTCAGGATGGTGAGTAGGAGGAAAAAAATGCATTCATTCACATAACCCAGGGTTCAGCATCAGCGTCATTTTAGAAGTGTATGGTTGTTTAGATCTTGCTCCTAGAGCCTCCTAAGCACATGTTTAAAGTTTTTTATAAAACCCACCTCAGGAAGGCGCTCCTGATGACCATGCCTGGGGTCTAGGGGGAAAGGTGGATGTTGGGCGACCCTGGATGGGAAGGCCTGTAGCGTCCTGTTGTTTTTTGGACATAACCTAGAGGGTGTTTGGAAAAGGCCATCTCATTATGTTTAGAGAGAGAGTTCCCAATGTAAGATCCTGCATTTTGGTTGACAAGTTCTTCCCTTGAAATGGGATTGAGGAACCATGTCTTGCTATGGGTGAGTCCCCAGGAGTGGCCTTAAAGAGGGGACAGGAAGGACATGTTATCTTCCTCCGGGGAGTGAGAACCCTGGCTTCTCTCATAAATGATCTGTGTCACTTTGGGAACCAGTTTGATGATAATTAATAAACTTGGAATGCCTGTTTTTTGCCTCGGCAATTTCCCTTTGAGGTCTCTACCGGGAGTCAGGAGACTGTAAAGGGTTATTGTAAGTATTTTTGGCTTTGTGGCAGCCACCCACCTCTACTGCTGGAGTGAGAAAGCTGCCACAAACAATACAGAAATGAATTGGCCTCGCTGGGTGCCAGTAACATTTACACACGGAAACAGGCTGGTCTGTGCCATAGGGACATTATCGCACGCGTGTGTAAGGAGCCATGCACTGGCTTGCAGAGTTCGTCGCACAACGTGGGCAATGGCCCACGCCTGAACACACCCATCGGGGGAGTGGATGAATACAGCACGGTATATTTATATGGTAGAATCTATGTAAGCGTTAAACGGAATGATCTGGATCTATTTTTTATCAGCCTGACTGGCTTCCAGAAAGATCATGTGTGGGGGGAAACTGTTGCAAAGCTGTGTCTTTATTACTTATTGATGTTGCTAAAAATATACATCGTTTATTGATACACATGTGTTTGTAAAATTGTTAAAATTAAATGAGAGCAGCAAATTTATGGTAGCCCTTGCTTTCTAAGAGGGGACATGACAAGAAAGGGGCACTCACGAAGCATTTCTGTTTTATTAAAGACTGTTGAGTCTACCTCGACCGGGTGTTCGTTGTCATTTGGGGGGAGATTAGAAGGCAGGTGTTCTGTTTTTGTGTGTGCCGTTCTGTATGTTTAAATTAAAAAAAATAATAATAAAGCACTGAGTTGTAATAGCTACGAACCCCTTGGCAGAGCTGCCCCAGGGCAGCTCCAGGGTTCGCTGCCTCTCCAGCTCGTGTTTTCCATCCACAGGGCCGCTCTATGTCATCGTTGAATACGCCTCTAAAGGCAACCTTCGGGAATACCTGCGCGCCCGGAGGCCACCCGGGATGGAGTATTCCTACGACATCAACCGCGTTCCCGAGGAGCAGATGGCCTTCAAGGACCTGGTGTCGTGTACCTACCAGCTGGCCCGGGGCATGGAGTACTTGGCTTCCCAGAAAGTGAGTCCTTCCCCTTCTCCTTGGTTGGATGGATTCCAGTGAAAAATATGTGAAGAAAACAGACCATTTGGATGTGCTCGTTTGCCGAATCAAGCCCTGGCCTGTCTTGTACAACCTGGAAAATATGTCTTGCATTATTCATACTGGGGTTTGATGAACTCTTTAACAGCCAGAGTTGCGTCATAGACCTGTAGCAGCGCCGCAGAGTTGAGCAGAGAAGATGTCTCTTCTCAGAGATGGGCTGGCCGGCACCCTTTGGGGAACCAGCTTTCCAGGTGGACGGCAGCGGGGTTAGGGGGCGCTGCCTTTGGTGCCGATGATCTTTTGGCTTTGTTTTGTGGTTCTTGAGTCTCTGGATGTGGACTTTGGGTGTCGTCTCTGTGGTTTGGAGTTTGAAATCAAGTTAAAGATTCTAGGAATGGAGATCAAATGATGGGATGTTATGGTGACATCGAGAGCCAGGTATTCTCGGGATTTATTTTGTCTCATTTCGTGAGCTGACCCTCTGCGGTTAAAAGTTGGCCAGGTCCCCTGAGGTGAATCACTTGCATTCCGAGCATGCCGCATGCAGTTGGAACTTGAAACATCTGAATTATTCTGAAAGCAGTTAGACGGGTGCCCAGATGTCCCCTGGGGCATTTTGGATTGGCCCCAGATGTCCTTCCCTGGCCCACACTTCGGGGACGGTCCATAGCTTCTTCCTTGGGCAGAGGTGGGTCAGTTCTTATCTGCTCTGGCATGTCATGAAACATCAGTAATTCCTCGTGTCCCCAAAGAAGTAAGAGCCTCTGGTGGGCGTGGACCCTCTATCCCCCCGCTGGATCTTGGCCATGGCGGTCATTGACGGGGCAAGGTGGCCACTGTCGCATCACACCACGTAGCGATTCAGGAAGGGCCCCGCTGCAGCTCGGCCCCTGCTGTCTGTAGTCAGGTGGGAACACAGCCAGAGTTACCACGTGTTCTGGTTTTTTCTCCTTAGCAAAAGAGTCCAGAGTTGAAGATTTTTCAAAAAAATATTTTTTCCTATAAAATCTCCCAATGTATAGATTTTAAGAAACCAAGACAGAGTGAAGTTGTGTGCATGTGTACGTGTGTGTGTTTGCAGCAGACTTTGCCAGCTAACGTGTCAGACAATCAGATCCAGAATGTGGGACATTTGACAAGACATTGCTTCAAAATGTCAGAGTCACAAAAGATTGAAAAAAAAATCCTGCAGAGAGGGTTCCAGATGAAAAGAGGCTTAAGAGTCATGACAACTAAATGTGTGATCCTGGACTAGGTTCCTGTTCTGGGTGGGAGGTAGGGGGACAGCTTTTGTAAAAACCATTTATGAGCATTTAAAATATGTGTATGGACTGTATATTAGATAATGTGACTGTTTCAGTGTTAAATTTGGGGGCAGTGATAAAGGTCTTGTGTTAAGGTAGGAGATACCTGCTAATGAAGTCTGCAACTCATTTTTAAATGGTTCAGCCACAAAAAGTGTGTGTGTGTGTGTGAGAGAGATACAGAGAGAGAGAGAGAGAGAGAGAGAGAGAGAGAAAGTGGGGGGAGTCTGGGTATAGAGAGAAAGAGAGAGCAAGGAAGCCTAAGAATTGAATCTGGCAAACATGGATATCCATTGTTCTATTTTACCTTTCTGTAACTTGGAAGAATTGCTAAGTAAAACCCTAGGAAGCCATCCTGCCTGCAGGCTCCCCCACATCTGACCCTCCAGTCCTTCTTGCTCTGTCCTGCTGCTCTGGTGTGGAGGGGGGATGATTTTGGGGGCTCAGCAAGGAGCTACTCCTGATAAAAGTGGTAGAAGGCTGGCCTGGTGCTTTCATTAATCCTTCAGCAAATATGCCTGAGTGTTCCTGATTCGGATGCCTGGTGCGCTGGGTCAGGCTCCCTGTGGGTGACTGGAATGGATGCCATCCTCAGCCTCTTGGAGCGGGCACTGTGGGGGACAGCAAGTGAAATCAACAATCAGTTCAGTTCAGTTCAGTTGCTCAGTCGTGTCTGACTCTTTGCAACCCCATCAACTGAAGCACGCCAGGCCTCCCTGTCCATCACCAACTCCCCGAGTTCACCCAAACCCATGTCCATCGAGTCAGTGATGCCATCCAGCCATCTCATCCTCTGTCATCCCCTTCTCCTCCTGCCCCCAAACCCTCCCAGCATCAGGGACTTTTCCAGTGGGTCAACTTTTCGCATGAGGTGGCCAAAGTATTGGAGTTTCAGCTTTAGTATCAGTCCTTCCAATGAATACCCAGGACTGATCTCCTTTAGAATGGACTGGTTGGATCTCCCTGCAGTCCAAGGGACTCTCAAGAGTCTTCTCCAACAGCACAGTTCAAAAGCATCAGTTCTTTGGAGCTCAGCTTTCTTCACAGTCCAACTCTCACATCCACACATGACCACTGGAAAAACCATAGCCTTGACTAGACGAACCTTCTTTGGTAAAGTAATATCTCTGCTTTTGAATATACTATCTAGGTTGGTCATAACTTTCCTTAAAGGAGTAAGCATCTTCTAATTTCATGGCTGCAGTCACCATCTGCAGTGATTTTGGAGCCCCCCAAAATAAAGTCTGACACTGTTTCCATTGTTTCCCCATTTATTTCCCATGAAATGATGGGAGCAGATGCCGTGATCTTAGTTTTCTGAATGTTGAGCTTTAAGCCAACTTTTGCACTCTCCTCTTTCACTTTCATCAAGAGGCTTTTTAGTTCCTCTTCACTTTCTGCCATAAGGGTGGTGTCATCTGCATATCTGAGGTTATTGATATTTCTTCCGGCAATCTTGATTCCAGCTTGTGCTTCTTCCAGCCCAGCATTTCTCATGATGTACTCTGTGTATAAGTTAAATAAGCAGGGTGACAGTATACAGCCTTGACATACTCCTTTTCCTATTTGGAACCAGTCTGTTGTTCCATGTCCAGTTCTAACTGTTGCTTCCTGACCTGCATATAGGTTTCTCAAGAGGCAGGTCAGGTGGTCTGGTATTCCCATCTCTTTCAGAATTTTCCACAGTTTATTGTGATCCACACAGTCAAAGGCTTTGGCATAGTCCATAAAACAGAAATAGATGTTTTTCTGGAACTTTCTTGCTTTTTCCATGATCCAGTGGATGTTAGCAATTTGATCTCTGGTTACTCTGCCTTTTCTAAAACCAAGACTAGCAAGGAGAGATAAGAAAGCCTTCCTCGGCAATCAATGCAAAGAAATAGAGGAAAGAAACAGAATGGGAAAGACTAGAGATCTCTTCAAGAAAATTAGGAATACCAAGGGAACATTTCATGCAAAGATGGGCTCGATAAAGAACAGAAATGGTATGGACCTAACAGAAGCAGAAGATATTAAGAAGAGGTGGCAAGAATACACAGAAGAACTGTACAAAAAAGATCTTCATGACCAAGATAATCACCATGGTGTGACCACTCACCTAGAGCCAGACATCCTGGAATGTGAAGGCAAGTGGGCCTTAGAAAGCATCACTACGAACAAAGCTAGTGGAGGTGATCGAATTCCAGTGGAGCTATTTCAAATCCTGAAAGATGATGCTGTGAAAGTGCTGTACTCAATATGCCAGCAAATTTGGAAAACTCAGCAGTGGCCACAGGACTGGAAAAGGTCAGTTTTCTTTCCAATCCCAAAGAAAGGCAATGCCAAAGAATGCTCAAACTACCGCACAATTGCACTCATCTCACATGCTAGTAAGGTAATGCTCAAAATTCTCCAAGCCAGGCTTCAGCAATATGTGAAGCGTGAACTTCCAGATGTTCAAGCTGGTTTTAGAAATCAACAATAAACGTGGGCACAAAAGTAAGCATGTTGAAAGGCTGAGAATCGTGCTGTGGAGGAAGCCCCTGGCATGGGGGCAGGAATGGGGGGTTGGAGGATTTGGGGACCAAATGTGATGGCTGAGCCCTCCTGCAGAGGGACAGGCTGTGTGGAGGCAGGCCCTGCTCATTCCAAAGCTGACAGCCCCAGGCAAGACTCAGCTCTTAGCGCTGGGGAAGCCTCCAAGGGGCTGCTGCTACTGCTGCTGCTAAGTCGCTTCAGTCGTGTCTGACTCTGTGTGACCCCATAGACGGCAGCCCACCCGGCTCCTCTGTCCCTGGGATTCTCCAAGCAAGAATACTGGAGTAGGTTGCCATCCTTCTCCCCTCCAAGGGGCAGTGATTTGGATCAGGTTCACAGTATAAAGCCGGCTACTTGTGACCATGGTTTTGGCTAAGGTTTATTGGCTCCGACAGATACCAGAGAAGTAGATTGCTTTGGGATATATTTTGCCATCAGGACAGTTAAAGGATGGAGTAGATACGGGAGGGAGAGGAAGAGGGACCAAGGATGACTGCTGGATTTCCACCTTGAGAAACTGGACGGCGGTATGATGGTGGTACAGCTTATCAGGATGAGGAAGATGGGAGGGGCAGGGGCGGTGGCAGGAATTGATTCCGGTGGGAAACCCCAGGTGCATTTCCAGTATGTCCGAGGGTCATTCAAAGGCAGATGTCCGCCAGGAAGCTGAAGGCTGCAGCTCAGCTCTGGGGGGCTAGGTGAGGCACTGGAGCCAGTGAAAAAGGTATAGGTTCAGGGCACAGGAACGGATGAGTTCACCTTGGGCAGGGAGGTTGGGGAGAGGCAGAAACAGAAGCTTGGAGTCAAACCCTGAGAAACCTCTCAAGTCCACAGATTGACTTAAAGCACAGGAAAAGACGGAGGAGACACCCTCAGAGGAGGAGGAGGAAACCCAGAATGTGGTTTAGAGGTCCAGAGAGGAGTCTCGGGAAGGCAGAAGGAGGAGACAGAAGATGGTTGAGTCCTGCCCCACCACCCGCATCGCACCCTGGCCTAGAGGATCAGAGCCTTCCTGCTTTGCTGTGTGGTGTGGTGGAAAGAGAACAGAGGATCAGATGAACTCAGCAAAATGGGGAAAAGAATACATTTTAGAATGACAAACTGAAAGTACTCTTATTAGGAGTACTGTAATCATAATTACACTACTAATCACTACCACTTTTTGAGAGCTTAATGTCCAGCAGACCTGGGGCAAACATTTTACATACAGTATTGTCCGCAACCCCAGAATAACTCAGAAACAGGTGTGTTTATAATCCCTGTCCTCTGGGTAAATATGCTGGGGGCTGTTAGGAAACTCCAGGAAACCTTTGAGCCCAGGTGTGTGTATGTCACTGTGCTCATTTCTGAGATGAGGACTCGTCAGTTCAGAGAATAAAGAGGCTGGTCCCAGACCTGGCGTTTTGCTTTTCTACTCAGCTATCTTGCTCTCAGATATTCCTGCCTCTCTGGACCAAGAAGAGGACCGCTGGAGAGGCATTGGGAGTTGAAATAAGAAAGAACTCAGGAGGAGTGTAAAGGATTCTGTGTGTATCACAGGTGTATATAAAGAAGACCAAGAAGATGAGGAGAAATGCCGTGTGCTGGGGCTTCATTTGCCAACCCAGGGTGGAATTGAGGGGACAGAGTCTGTTTCCTAAGGCTTTGCAGTCGTGTTTCCAAAGCTCTTTGCCAAAGGCCACCTGTAATTAAAGACCTAGAACAGGTTTAAGCAGGTTCTAGATGAGGATCTTAAGGATGGTGCCCTGAGTGGAACCTGCTTCTAAAACTGGAGGGCTTATTTCGGGTAGTGGAAAATGGAAAAGCAGGGGACAGGTCAGATCCTAGCTGTGCCACACGGATTCTGTCCCAGTGGAGGGCAATGTGTTTGTTAGAGACCTGAGGAACTGTTGGCTGTGACATCTGGCTCATTGCTGATGGAGTGTAATTAGAAATTCAGCTGAGTGGACATTGATGGGGTCAGGCTCTGTGCTGGGCGTGTAGAGATGAACCTGCAGTCCTGCGCTTAAGCTGGAGACACTGGAGATGGACAAGTTAAGAGACACTGTGATGTGTACAGTAACACAGTGGGTGACGTGGTATTTGAGCCTTATCCTAGTTATGCAAGCCTTTCTATTTTTAGTGTAAAGTACACTAATTTTTCTTTTTTATAAAATCTTAAGGACAGTTAAACCTCCAAGGTGTTTAACTTTTAACAGCTGTTTTTATTTTTGCTGGTTTTTTTTTTTTTTTTAAGCTTAGCTTCCTCATCTTTATAATGGCTATGATAACACCCATCTCATAAGTTGCCTTGGAAATTTAATGTGATCAGCTGTGCAGAGGCACCCAGCACACTGTCAGGGTCATAGAGGTACTCGTCTTCCTTCCCTTAGGGACCCATTGACCTTCGTTTATTTAAAGAAAAAAAAAGGAATACCAGATATTCCAAAGAGCTCTAGTTATATAAAACGGCCAGCTCTTTGCACTGGAGAACAACTCAGATTTCTGCAGATGATGGAAGTTTGGCTTGACATTGATTATTTTCTTTTTCTTGGGTACTGGTTCCAAGTCTCTTCTTGTTCAGCCCAGAGGGTGGGCTTTGGTGTTTCCCAGCCCCCCGGGACGCAGGAGGCTGGTGATGGATTCTGGCTTTCACAGTGAAAATGGAGGTCGCCATCACGGTGACTCGGAGTTGAGCCCTTATGTGTGGTCGGAGCCCCGTGCACAGGGAGCCAGATTCTTCTGACCGCATGGCTTGCCAAACGCACAGAGTCTTGTCGGCGGGGAGCACACCACCGGGAGAGTTTGGCCCAGGACTTGGAAGTTCCATTTGAAGAGGCCTCCAAAACCAGGAACCCGGCTCCTGCCCCGACCGGATCCCCGGGCGGCTTCTGGGAGCTCTCACATTTCCTGCTTCCATTCTGGCCGGGCACAGGCAGCGTGTGGGCTTCTCTTGCTTTCTCTTCAATGACCTTAGCCCATCCAGGGGGCCACAGACGGGGATTAAAACAAGGACTAGTTGGAGGGTGGGTGGAAAGAAATGATTCCTAATTCATTCTTCAGGGAGAGTTTGGCTTGCTTCTTTTTAAAATGGCCTGTTTCTTGTAGTATCTATCTAAAATCAGCCCCATCTCACCCATATCAGAGGGGTTGCTAGGAGTCTCTCCTTCATATAATACTTTGCCTTTGCCCAGAACCTGTGTAAAAGGCTTTGTTAGGGATGTTTGTTTACTTCTGTCTACCTTACATTTCCAAAAACAGGAGGTGATGATTTGGGACCCCAATTACTATGTATCCTGATGAAATTTTGGTATATTAAAGTACAACTAAAATGCTTTCAACAGCTTACAAAAGCATATCATTTGAGAAAGGAAATATAGAAGTTACAAGAACTAGAGCTTTCTGAGACTGAAGAGATCGCATCAGTACCATGAATCGACTGCCCTGCAGTAAGCATCTCAGTGCCTGGCCCCTGTGTATGTGGCAGATATAGGTTGGGCCCTGTGTGGGGGCCAGGTGTTGGGTGAGAACTGGACAGAGAATTTGGATAGACAGGCAGTGATTTTGATATAAGCCCGGAACAGATATGACCAGCTCCTTCAGAAACGAAATTTGAGGGAAACAGAAAAAAAGATGCAACAGGGCTAAGTCTGGAAGCACAGAGACTGCCGTGCAGACATTGTGGCCTCCTGTGGGGCACGGGGGTGGGCAGTGATGAGACCCCGGACTAAGCTGGTGGCAGTGGGAAGGGAGCTGGGTGGACAGATCGGAGAGGCATTTGGGAGTTGAAATCAAAAAGAACTTGGGAGGAGTGTGTAAAAAAGTCTGGTGTGTATATCACAGGTGTGTATGAAAAAGACCAAGAAGATAAGAGTAGAGACCTTGAACTTAAGGTGCCAAAGGGATGTGGCAATGTCCTGTAGCCTGATAAAAGTGAGAATCTGGATCCCAGGAGAGAGGTCAGGATAGAGATAAGAATTTGAAGATCTTTCCTATGTAGCTAAGAATGGGAGCCATGAGGATGTATGGAAATATACAGAATTAATGGGACAGGTCCTCTGTTTTGAGGGAGAGAGGAGTTAAGCCAAGGAATCTGAAGGGGTGGGGAGAGAGGAGGAGAGTGAGCCAAGAGAAGGGATGGGGTGGAACTCAGCAGGGGGACAGCCTCAAAAATGAGCAAGAAAACAGGGTCCTGAACTGCAGAGAGGAAAAAATTCCATTTGAGTCTTCACAATGTGAAGGATGCCAGTCAACTGAAGTTAAAAAGGCATGTGGTTTCTTATCTACCTTTGCTCTTTGAAATAGTTGGGGCCTTAGTCTTTAATTAGAAAAGAAACACCAATTTTTGACTTCAGTTGTATTTTCTGTCTACATTGTAAGAAGTGCTTGTGTTACCTTTTTATCCTTACAGCATTTTGAAAGAAGTTTTTTTTTTTTTTTTTTTAATTTCAGTGCATTCATCGAGATTTAGCTGCCAGAAATGTTTTGGTAACAGAAAACAACGTGATGAAAATAGCTGACTTTGGACTGGCCAGAGATATCAACAATATAGACTATTACAAAAAGACCACAAATGTGAGTCTACGGTGATGATTTGGTGGGAGGGTGTTGGGGGCACGGAGCATTCCAGGTGAAAGATAACGTTCAGAACTAGAACAACCAATGCCTTTTTATTCCTGCTCGTTGGCTTTACTCCTTACAAACTTCTCAATAAGCAAATTCAGGCTTAACTCTTACTAAGAGTTAAGACTCTCTCAGTAAAAGTGAACCAGTCTTATATACTGAATAATCAGCCTCTAGGATCTTCACAAGGCTCCTCGTCCGGAAATTCCCTAGCAAAGATTGGAGCTTGTGAGTTTCTGGGTTAATTTTCACCTAGAAACGGGCCAGGGTGTGTCAACGTGCTGGGGAAGATGTATGATCACGAGGAAACGACCCTTTATCAACATGTCCGTATCTGTGCATCACCCACACTCTGCATAGTCCCTTTGGAGCATATTTTTTTCACTAATGACTCTCCAGCAAAAACCATTAGAGTGTCAGCTCTTAAAATAAACAGGGCACAGCCCAGTGAGGGCTGCTAAAGTAAAGTGGTTTTAGTATACTGGGTTTGACATTTCTTCCACGCTCGCAGGGCCGACTTCCGGTCAAGTGGATGGCTCCCGAAGCCCTTTTCGACAGAGTGTACACCCATCAGAGCGATGTGTGAGTAACTCCCTTGTCGCTGCCTTCTCCCTGGGGTTGACTTGCAGAAATCTTGTCCGTTCCTCGCCTTCCTTCCTTCTTTGGTGCCTGCTGCATTTCACACACGCAGAGAAGGTGCAGGAGCCAGCCTTAGAAAGGACGGATTTTCTGCTAGGCTGGTAACCAATGCTCTGTTACTAATCTGCCTGGCTTCAAAGCACACGGGAGGTGGAACCGCTAACCTGCTCCTGCCAGAGCGGAAGCTCCCCCCTTGAACTCACTCACGGATGTGCAAGTACAAAGCTGCCATCTAATTTGCCAAGCTGTTGGCATGTTCTTTGCGCTCTTCAACTTTTCCTTCTTGAGAGCGGTTTGTCGTATTTTCCCCATCCTAGGTTTGTCCTAACAGGGAGGCTGGTTGGGATGAGATCCACTCAGGGGATCTCCACAGAGCCTACTCCCTGTTTATCCTTTGAAAAATGTCCAACCTCGTCTTTGCAGCCTTGATAACATTACAGCAATAGAGTGAAAACTCTACAGTATTTCAATTATGATACGCTTAAAAATACCATCAGGGCTAGGCTCCAAGCGGTATTTTAGAATTCTAGCTTTGGAAATCTGGTGGAAAGATGTTACCATTGTGAGAAACTGGGTGAGAGGTACAGAGGATCGCGCTGGTCTATTTTTGTAAGTTCCTGTGAATCTATAATTATTCCAAAAGTTAAAAAGTTAGCTGAGCTACTCTTGTGTGGGCAGGAGGGTTTCTGGCGCAGGCATGGAGCCCGTGCCACGGCCACTGGTTCTCTTCAGCAGTCCTAGAAGGAGAGCCTTGTGGTTTCCAGTTTTGCAGTGAGCTGCTTCTCTTGCTGTATACAAAACTGAAGTCAGTTTCATTTCTGAAACTCACCCTAATAGAATCAGTGAGGGTGTGTTTCCAGCATAGAAGCTCATGTTGATAACGCTGCATAAAGACAAAGAGTTTTATTTGAAAGTGGTAGACGGAGGAAGAAAGAACCAAATTTCCATCCCTTGTTTCCCCTTCCCACCCTCCCCCAAGAGTGATGGTTTACCATCACTTATCTGTTGTCTGCTGATGGAAAATTCCATCAGAATATCTCCTCATTGTCATCTGGGGATGCTTTCTGGGGGCAGGAAGGGGCAGGTTGGATGAACTGCAGGAGGGCCCCGGTCATTTGTCTTTGAATGTAAGAAGCACGGGGGAGTTTGTTTTCTTAACTGGGTGTGTTTAGGTTTCTGTGATTCAGATGGGTTACTAATGCTGTTTTCTCCCCTCTTTGCAGCTGGTCCTTCGGGGTGTTAATGTGGGAGATCTTCACGTTAGGGGGTTCGCCCTACCCAGGGATTCCCGTGGAGGAACTTTTTAAGCTGCTTAAGGAAGGACATAGGATGGACAAGCCAGCAAACTGCACCAACGAACTGTAAGGGCTCTTGTCTCTCCTGATGCCCCAAGGGGACCCACCACGCCACTAACGCTTCTCCTGGCTGGTTCCGTTTCCTTAGGCCCCCAGGTTTCTAAATACGTCCTGAGAAAAAGAATAGCGGAGACTTCTGGGCTCAATCCCAGAACTGAGATAGAGAGTTCCATGGACAGGCCTGACTGTCCAAAAGAAAGAGCATCCTCCTGAGGTGGTGTGGCGTGAGCTTTACCCCACTGAGGTGTTGAGTGCTTGGCCGAGGGCTCCCAGCCATCCACAGTGAGCCCCCACAGTAATCTTCCTGGGCCACTGTGCTGTCCTCGCTGTGAGAGGAAGATACATCAAGCCTTCCCTCATGCACAAGCCTGAGACCCATGGGGCTGCCTCCATTTCTTATGAGTGGTCTGTGGCCTCTGCACTGTGAGTAGAGAGTGGGTGCTTCTGCAGCCTCTTTGTGACCATTGCTATTATAGATGGATTTTGACCACAGCCCTCAGGGTGAATGAACTAGTGTCTGCTTATCTATATTTTAGCCATATTTCAGTGCAGAGGATTAAAAATTTGTCCAGGTGCTAATATAGTCTGACTGTTAATCCTGATCTGACTATAAAACTGGTTTCAAGCAAAACCTACCCTGTACTTTAAGTGGAATTACTTGTGTTGGTGACAAGCGTCTTGTGCAGTAAAATCAGCGCTTTGAAAAGGTGTTTCTCCTCCCAGCTCCCAGTGTCAACTAAGGAGAGGGATTGTTCCAGAGACTGCAGTCTCTTGGGTATTGTTTCATGGGGATTTTATATCAGTAATCCCATGAGTGCTTTTCGGTGCACAGTGGGCATCAGATGAATGGTCACATTTTATAGTATATTATATAAAGGCATTTATTGTGCTCCTTGTCATTCCTGGGGCTTTTTCTACTATAGAGGGTCTGTCGAAACCCATCGTCAAGATAAGGCCTGGGAGCCTAAGCCTGTCCAGGAGTTAATCAGGAAGTGAAGGCATAGCTCAGTGACGACAGATTAATTCATAAGAACCTTGCCTTAATGTTGTGCTTATCAAACTTCAGTTTTTCAAAACTGAGGAACCTTTGTCCAGAGTGTCAGGCAGATAACAGTAGAGCAGCTTTGGTCCTGGCAGGGGTGTGTGGGGAGGGAAAACTGGATTCCCACCCACCCCTACCTGGCTCTTCCCACAGTGTCCAGAAGTGTGGAAATGTGATGCCCTTTTATAAGTCACTGCCACAGGGATACTGGAAGTCAACCAGGAAAACAGAAGTGTCTTTTTGGGTTTTTGGCCGTACCACATCGCTTGTGAGATCTTAGTTCCCCAGTTAGGGATTGAAGCCCAGTCCTTGGTGGTGAAAGCGCTGAGTCCTAACCACTGGACCACCAGGGAATTCCCAGAAGTGTCTTTTTTGATGGTGTAGATACTGTCCTAAAGCATTTTGCATAAAGTGATGTTTTTGTAAATCAAAGTGCCTTACAGAGAAACTAAGCAGTGTCTCTTTTGGCAGAGTGGATCACCACCTCCTAATTCAGTTGCTAGGGCAGTTCTGATACATTTTCATAACTGAGGACATCTCTCCATACTGACTGTTAAGAGTGGCTTATAGCCACACCCCTAGTCCTCAGGGAAGTAACTCACCAAGGAAATCCATCTCTTCCAGGTATATGATGATGAGAGACTGCTGGCATGCGGTACCCTCACAGAGACCCACCTTCAAGCAGTTGGTAGAAGACTTGGATCGAATTCTCACACTCACAACCAATGAGGTAAGAGCCTCCTTCCAGAAGCCAAGGGTCCTTGCTGGGGAACCCCTGTATAGCTTTTGAAATGCAGCCTCCCCAGTGGAAGTCTGGGGTACAGTTTATCATTGTTCCAGGGCTCAGATAGACTGAAACCATGTTTCTCCCAAACCCTGACTTTTCTTGGAACTTCATCTTGAGAGTTGCGACTCACAAAACCAGACACAAAGGGCCCCACCTGAGGCTGCCCCTCACTGTGGCATGTGGGTGGTGGGTCCACGGTGTGTGTGTGTAGGAAGATGGGGAAGGGGAAAAAGATGTCCAAAACTGCAGCATTTAGATTTGAGTGGGAGGGAGCTGGGGTTTCTGTGCTGGTTGGATTCCTTGCCCTGCTCATTAGCGTGAGGGCTGCTGGTCATTACTCTGAGGGCCGCTGGTCATTACTCTGAGGGCTGCTGGTCATTACTCTGAGGGCTGCTGGTCATTACTCTGAGGGCCGCTGGTCGTTACTCTGAGGGCTGCTGGTCATTACTCTGAGGGCTGCTGGTCATTACTCTGAGGGCTGCTGGTGGTCCATTACCAATGAACTTGTTGGGATGAAGTAAGTTGTGCCATTCCAGCTTCTATATAACGCAGGATGGTCATAGTGTATACATACAGAGTCACTCCTTTAATGAGTGAAAACTTTTGATAAAATATGTATCTTCTATAAAACAGTTATAACCTATAACAACAAAAGAAACCCCCTTCTGTCACTCACTGTCCACACTCAGCCATGTCAGTGGCTACTTCATGCAGAGAGAGTGATCTTTGGTTGTAGAAAGAAAGTGATGTGAGCAGGAAAGGTGATAAACCCATCAAAGCCAGAAAAAAAACCCACAATAGAGAGAAATAGTGAATTAATTAGAGATATTTAATGAGGATATAGAACAGTGTTCCCCCAGACAGGGGGAGAAAACCCCCACAATTGTCTTAATAACAACAGAAAAGATTAAAACTGCCTAAACATTTTAGAAGGAAAAGAATACATTTATTTTAAAATAATGTATTTAATAGTTTCAGATTGATTTTTTAAAAATAATTAAATGTTGTGATTTGAAGCCTTAAGCCAGGAATATTATCTGTGTGTCTGACTGTGGCTGATAAAGGGAGAGATTGCATTTAAATGAATACAGCTGACCTTCAGAAGTTGAAAGGAAAGGAACAGTTCAAGGGGAAAAAAAAAAAAAAAACAACCAACTTTCTTCTCCTGCCAAAACTGTTGTTTCTAGTATAAGTTCCTTTAACCCTAGACTTGGAATTCACTGATATCTCTAGGTTTTTTTTTCCCCTATCAGATCTGAACATTTATGGCTTCAGTTAGAAACTGAAAAAGCACTAAAGTTCCATTTTAATGATCCTGTATCCATGCTCTATGCCATTTATTTATATATTTACATTTAAAGTGAGCCTGTTTTCACCCTGAAACTTACATCTAGCATCCTAAAATTGAAAAAAAAAAAAAAAAAAAGCAGAATGCCATATTGTCCAACGGATATAAAAATCGAAGTTCTTTCCTTCTGAAAATCATTACCACATGCTGGAGAAAAATGGTTCCATTTAGGACAAAATTTCATTTTTTATCATTGTAAGCAAAAAAGTTCTCTTTTGATGTGGTGGGCGTGTTTGTTTCCAGTCGTGTGGTTCATGCTGATGTTGTTGGAGCTGACACATCCCCCATTCTTGGATGGGGACTCTTTTTCTTGCCAAACCTGGTGATGAATTATAGGGGTGGGTTGGGTTTTTTTTCCTTTTTTCCTGTCTGTTAAAATGTATAGTTGCCAACATTCTGTGGGCCCTTCTCTGATAACACCAAGGCTAGTTGTGCTGTGGTCTACACCTTTTTATCCCCTTCTCAGCAAAACCACGCATCATGGTATACTCCTTGGCTTTTGGGGGTGTGAGCAGAAGCACCCCAACATGCTAGCCTGGATGAGGCAGTGAGACCCAGTAGGGCCCCAGTTTAAAAATCTTTTCATAGTTTGCAAACCTTTTATGTCAAGGGCCAGACAGTCAATATTTTTAGCTTCATGGGCCTCTTTGTGGATCTCTGTAGCAACAGGCGCAGACAATGTGTAAATGAATAAATGTGTCTACGTTCAGATAAAACTGGATGAACCCTAAAATTTAAATTTTAGGACATTTTACATAGTTTAATACCATGAGATGTTATTCGTCTTTTGATTTTTTTTTTTTTCCCCCTTTTTCCCAACCATTTCATAAAGTTAAAAGCCATTCTTAGCTCACGGGCTGCACAAGAGGAGGTAGAAGATTTTCACCCTGTTTTAAGTCGAAAGAAATATTATCTGGGGGCCATTGGGTGGGTTTTCCGAGAGCAGCACCAGCTTCAGGGAGCAGAAGAGCCCTTTTTGAATTTCAAACCTGCAAAACTTTGAAATGTAGCCTGCGTTTTCCTGAACTGTTCTTTTGCTGTCCATTATGGATGTAACACACATGAGTCTATCCAAGCCTTTTTTGAACCTGTTTACATTTTCAACTCAGAGAGCTTCTGAGAGTAATGAATTGCATCTGTGAAATTACCCGCTGAATGAAGACATATTCCCTTTAAATTATCCTAGAAGCTACAATAGTAAGATGTAATTCGTGACATAAATATTCAGGGTCTCAGCACTGGAAGGAGGTCCTGGACTTCCACAGCTTCTTATATCTTCCCCATTTTGCTCGGCATGGATTTGAACCATGTGGTCTATCAACGAGTCCTGGGGTCTGTGCCCATCGAGGTGACCATTCAGCTGGGTATTAGGGTTCCCCACTTGGCAATAGTTTGTAACTATTGAAGGGTAACCTAGAGGAGATAAAGTCAGGGTCTCAAGGTGGTCTTTGTGGGAGCTAGGCTGGGTGGGTATCTCCCTGCTGGGGGTGCCCCCATCCTGTCCTGACTCCCATATCAACATCCCAAGAGCCTGTGTTTGAAATAAAAGTCTTCTCTTCGCTTCTTTCAGGAATACTTGGACCTCAGTCAGCCTCTCGAACCATATTCACCTTGTTATCCTGACCCGAGATGAAATAAAACGTCTCTCTTCCCTTCTTTCAGGAATACTTGGACCTCAGTCAGCTTCTTGAACAATATTCACCTAGTTACCCTGACACAAGGAGTTCTTGCTCTTCGGGAGATGATTCTGTTTTCTCTCCGGACCCCATGCCTTACGAACCCTGCCTTCCTCAGTATCCACATAGAAACGGCAGTGTTAAAACATGAATGGGCCTGTCCCCCTGTCCCCAAACAGGGTGGCATCAGGAACTTAGCTGTACTGAGCAGGGGGGGCCTTGCCTCCAGGAGCCTGTTGGCTTGGCTTGTATATATGGATCAGAGGAGTAAATATTTGGAAAAGTGATCAGCACACGTGTAAAGAATTTATCCAGTTGGAGACTTGTAATCTTCACCAGGAGAACAAGAAGGTTGTGGGGGCAATGGATTGCCATGGGCCGCCACGTGCTTGTGACCCACCGTGGGTACTGGCTGTGGACCAGCCGGACTTGAGGCAAACACCCGTTCTGCCTGCCTTGTGAATTTTGTAATAATTGGAGAAAATATATGTCAGCGCACACTTATAGAGCACAATTGCAGTATATAGGTGCTGGATGTATGTAAATATATTCAAATTATGTATAAATATATATTATATATTTACAAGGAATTATTTTTTGTATTGATTTTAAATGGATGTCCCAGCGCACCTAGAAAATTGGTCTCTCTCTCTTTTTTTAAAAAATAGCTATTTGCTAAATGCTGTTTCTTACATAGAATTTCTTAATTTTCACCGAGCAGAGGTGGAAAAGTACTTTTGCTTTCAGGGAAAAATGATATGACATTAATTTATTAATGAATTGGTAATATACAAAACAATCGTTTTTTGTGTTTTTTTTTTGGTAATTTAAGTGGCATTTCTATGCAGGCAGCACACCAGACTAGTTAATCTCTTGCTTGAACTTAACTAGTTACCAGATCCTCTGAAAAGAGAAATATTTACAAAATGTGACTAATTTGGGGGAAGTGAAGTTTTGGTTTATTTGTATTTCAGCTCTGCTGTCAGATGATTGGTCTTTAACCACCTAACTGCCCGTATGAAAGAGCCCATTGATGAGAAGGTGTGTTGTCTTGGTGCAGCTTGGTCATTGGGCCCATAAACCTTTCACTGGGCTCCCCAAGACAAACGGTACCAGCGTTCTCCTAAAAAGATGCCTTAATCTGTTCCTCAAAGGAGGAACTCTCATCGAGATGCTAAAAGAATGTTCTGTCCAGCCGCTGGCCTTCTGCCCCTCTCCCCGCCAAGTTGCACATTGATCAGATCAGCCTGCATTCTCTTTGGCGAATCTTCATCACAGCTTCCAGATTTACTGGCAACAGAGAAGTCTCTTAGAATCTTCACGCCCTGTCGGAGAAAATGGAAACACTGAGTTGTTCTGCTGATAGTTTGGGGGATCCTTCCATCTTTTTAAGGGATCGCTTCCGCCTCCTCTGGCAGGATCTCACCGAAAGATCCCGCCCTATGCCAATGTCATGTTACTGCCATGGTGTTCGTTCTGTATGAACGTGTTGTGTTTTGCTTTCAAAACACCTTCTCACTCTGCTCTGGCTGTGCAACATGAATGCGGATGACACTGATTTTTAACGTGTTATGAAATTGGAGAAAGTATTTAATAAAACCTGTTAATTTTTATACTGACAATAAAAATGTTTCTACAGATATTAATGTTAACAAGACAAAATAAATGTCATGCGGCTTATTTTTTTAACCCTTGTGTCTTACCAAGTGGTTTCCCGTGCTCGGAGGCGCTGACTCAGTGCTGCGTGGTATGATCGCCCGGAAGGAAGGCAGAGCTGGGGAGGTCTGTGTTTGCTACAAACAGGTGACTTCTCAGAGGTCTTGGCCAGGACCCACAGTACCTGGGACAGGTGTATCTAGTGGAAAATCAGAAAAGGCTGTCAAATCCTGGCTTCATTGCTTCCTAGGACCCCAGAGTAGTCTGTGTTCCTTTCTGGGCCCTCGCTGCTCCCAGAGGAGCAAATGAAGGGCATGGGAGAGAGCTTTGTGGAAGCGCAGCTGTTCTAAGGATGGGAGACCATCAGAGGGGAGATATTTAGAAGCTCTGGATACTGGGCGCCTTGAAACCTTTTAAGCTGTCTTCCTCATGATGTATGGAAACAACACTTTGCTTCAAATTTTCAAAAAGACAACTTGAGCAGATTTTTAAAATAATTGTACTGTTCCCATGCCACCAAGAATCTGAAGAGGGAAACGGCATTTTGCCTGTTAACAAATATGTATCTGTGACTCTTAAGGCCTCATTAGATCAGCTTGCCAGCCTTCACACCAGCAGAAGAAGACAAAAACAATCTGGCATCTGAACTTAAGCCACGGTCTCAGAACCCTCTGGGGCTGTTGGTGGTTAAAAAGTGCCGTCCTTGGCCAGAACTCAACTTTTCAGTTCAGAATAAAGTATTTCTCTTGGGAAAAAAAGACAAAGGGGATGCCGTCCTTGGCATCTTTGTTCTGTTTGAGGCCAGTAGTGAAGCGAGGGTCTCACCAGCCAATTGAAGAGTGACCTCAGCCCTCGTTCTGCACTTGCCAATCTCCTGCACTATTTGTTATCAGGACAGGGGTATAATACCACCTAAAAGAACGGGATTTAAAAAAACAGGATAATATGGGAATTCCCTGGCAGACCAGTGGTTAGAACTCAGCACTTTCACTCCTGTGACCTGGATTCAATCCCCAATCGGGGAACTAACCCACAAGCCACACGGCACAGCCAAAAAAGAAAAAGATAACATTGTAAATCAGCTAAACTTCAATTTAAAAAAAAATTAAAAATAGGTGAAAGCAGCCTTTTTAAGGAAGTCACGTGTATACAGGAAGACTTCTGTAGCCCTCTGGCCATCTTCACCAGTGGGCTGTGCTTGGTTGGCCAGGCTTTAGGAAGGACTCGATGCTCCATGTTCATGCAATTTCATGATATATCTTCTATATTTTTGAGACTGTTTAGGGGCAGTTTATGGCTTTTACAATGTAAATTATATTGTTACTAGATGAAGTAAGTTGTTATCCTATACCAGCTGATAGCTATTTTAGTTTTAGAATTAGATTTCATCATCAAGGGGGCGCCCCTCGTGGCATAAACAGTAAAGAATCTGCCTGCAATGCAGGAAATCAGGGTTCAATCCCTGGGTTGGAAAAATCCCCTGGAGAAGGGAATGGCTTCCCATTCCAGTATTGTTGCCTGGAGAATTCCATGCACAGAGGAGCCTGAAGGTTACAGTCTATGGGGTCGAAAAGAATCGGACACAGGAAGGGAAGAGAAGGAAGGTAATGTGGTCCACGGGAAGGATGAGAGGTGCTTTTTTTGAGATGCTTTTTAGACATAATTTTTTTTGAAACCTGCTCCTAATAAACACATAGGTAGGGCTTGATAAGAATCCTAAAGCCTGTGGCTGCCCCCGCCCTCTCACCCTAGGACCGAAGGAAACACTGGGAATTAGTTGAACCGCTGTGTGACTGTCATCGAGACATGAACAAAAGTCAGGCATGCTGGTGAGGAAGGAGGGGTACCTGACCTTGCTGTCTCCAGCCTGGAAGGGGGCAGATTCAAGAGGTTGCCTCAAAGTCCGGCTGGTGGTGGCCTCGGACAGGGTGGGCAGGTAACGAGTGGGGAGGAGAAGTTGGGCCTTCAGTGGATTGCCTGAGAACCAGGTACTCTGTTCCACACTCAGTTTCTCCATCCCTGGTAACCTCAGGTAGCTTCCCTCCACCAGATGCGTGTCTTTGATCCCACGCATAGGAGACTGAAACGTGCAGTTGCGGTAAAACATACGGCATATTTGAACAGCTAAGGATTGACGACCAGCCCCTGTCCTGGGAACCAGACAATGATCTGCTAGCTTGTACTATATAACAAACAGACTCTAGCGGGGCCAGGTACAGAGACCTCCGCTATTACAGATTAGGAATTTGAGGCTCTACTTGAGGTTCCTAGGAAACACAAGCAAGGCAGCAGCCTTCTGCAGTCCAGAAGAAAGACGATGGATGGTGGATTGGGAGGGAACTGGTTTGGTTTATTTCTTAGAGCGGGGTGATGTTGGGCAAGTCATGGATTCTATCTGGACCTTCATTTATTTCCTCAACTTTAAAACTGATTATCACCGGCCTCATGGTCTTACCATAAGGGCTGCCCGTAGGAGCTTAGCTCAGCCCTGGCAATTGCTAAACTATTAATAAACAATTTTCTCTTCCTGAGGATTTGTATATTTGTGATTTTTTGGTTTTGGTAGATAGTCACAAGATGGTGCAACCATTATCACCATCTATAACATTTTCCTCACTCCAAAAATAAGCCCGGTACCATTTGGTGGTCACTCCCTACTTCTCACAGCTCTGGCAAACACCAATGTACTATTTTCTTATTCTAGCTATTTCATATAAATGGAATCATATATTGTGTCTTCGTGTCTATCTTCTTTCACTCACCATAGTGGTTTCTAGGTTCACTTGTGCCGTACCATGTATCCATACTTCACTCATTTTTTATTGCTGAATCATATTCCGTTGTGTGGATATATACACATTTATTTATCCATTCATCAGTTGGTGGATATTGGGTTATTTCCTCTTTTTGCCTATTAGGAAAAGTGTTGCTATGAACATTTGTGTAAAAGTTTTTGTGTAGTCACATGTTTTTATTTTTCTTGGTAGTCTATCTAAGCAGTGGAATTTCTGGGTCAAAGGTAATTCTGTGTTTAACCTTTGAGGAACTGCCAGACTGTTTCCCAAAGCAGCTGCAGTATTTTAGATTCCCACTAACAGTGTATGAAGTTTCCAATTTTTCCATATTCTTGCCAACACTTGTTATTGTTCATACTTTTTATTATAGCTAGTGGGTGTAAAGTGTCTTCTTCAAGATTTTAAAAGTTGAGGAAATGCTACTTAGATCATGGATCAAAGATACATAATACATAAATACAAAACTGGCTAGCTTTGACATCTATAAAATGGCCAATATAGCAAAGAAGCATCAGTGGAGCTTCCCGGAGTGGAGGGCCTGAGAAATTGATCAATTCCATCTCTCTCCTTTTGACTGAGAAAGGAAGGAAGCACTCACAGATGCAGAGGGATAGAGACACTTTCTGGCTGAAATCCTTGAGTGCATCTTTCCCCAGATCCCCAGTTTTATAGCAAATAAAGTCTAGTGAGCTTGAGAATCCCCTGGGACCGATTAATGCACCATTACTTATGTATGCACATTGGAGCCTTCCTTATCCAGCCTGCATTTTGATGTTATTTATTTTTTGATGTTTTTGAAGATGAAAGCAGAGTTTATCTTCTCTCACATTTCATTCCTTGGAAGCCTTGAAATGACTCAGCTGGGCAGGGGCTACAGAGCCTTCCACGTCTTAAGTGACATTTTGGAATGGGGCCTTTCTGTGTCCTCTTTTCCTCAGGGTTTCCAGGGGGTTTTGAAGAATGCTTCAAAATTGCCTCCAAGTCCTGTCTCAGAGGTCACATGAGGGGCTACAGAAGACGGTAGATGTGAGCACAGTCAGTGCCAACTATCTGGAGCCTCCAGCAGCCCTGGCCATCGGACACCTTTGAAATAAAAGGCAGTGGATTCCTTTCATTTGCAAAGTTGAATTCTAGGGTATGTAGTTCAATGACGGAATTAGGCTTGAAATATGTTTGCAGGTAAGTGATGGGTCTTTCTTCCTGTGACTCAGAACATTGCCTTCTTTTCGAGTTGATTCTTTTGAGTGTGTTTCTCCCCTCAAATTCTTTTCTTTTCCCTTTGATCGGAGTATAATTGCTTTACAGTGTTGTGTTTGTTTCTGCTGTACAACAAAGTGCATCAGCTATTTGTATATGTATATCTGACTTTCCAGGTGGCTCAGTGGGTAAAGAATCCGCCTGCAATGCAGGAGACAGGAGAGGTGGGCTCAGTCCTTGGGTCGGGAAGATCTCCTGGAGGAGGGTATGGCAACCCACTCCAGTATTCTGGCCTGGAGAATCCCATGGAGAGAGGAGCCTGGTGGGCTGCAGTCCAAAGGGTTGCAAAGAGTCATACATGACTGAAGCAACTGAGCACTCACATACATATATCTCCTCTCTTTTGAGCCTCCCTCCCAACACCCAGTCCACCCATCTAGGTCATCACAGAGTGCTGAGCGGAGCCCCCTGTGCTGTACAGCAGGTTCCCGCTAGCCATTTATGGTACGCATGGTAGTGTGTATATGTAGTGTAGTGTGTATATGTAGTGTAGTGTGTATATGTCAGTGTTACTCTCCCAGTTTGTCCCACCCTACCCTGCCCCAAGTCCACATGTCTATGCTCTACATCCACGTATCTGTCCCCTCTAGTTCTTTAGCTGATGACACTTAACTGAATCTTGCCTGCATCCCTTACGAGTCAAAATCCTCAGCAAAATGTACTTGGAAAGGGACAGATTCATGGATTTATAAATTAAGAATAATGGAGGAAGTGTTTTCTTGGTCTGTAATTGCTGTTGAGTTCCTCAGTCATGTCTGACTCTTTGCGACCCCATGGACTGCAGCACGCCAGGCTTCCCTGTCCTTCCCTATCTCCCAGAGTTTGCTCAAGCTCATGTCCATTGAATCAGAGATACCATCCAACCCTCATCCTCTGTCGTCCCCTTCTCCTCCTGCCTTCAATCTTTCCCAGCATCAGGGTCTTTTTGATTGAGTTGGCTCTTTGCATCAGGTGGCCAAAGTATTGGGGCTTCAGCTTCAGCGTTGATGAACATTGACGAGTTGATTTCCTTTAGAATTGACTAGTTTCAGTGGGGTAAATGATCCCCTTCTCAAATAAGAGTTGAATTCAATGAGATTTTACTAAACACAGTGCCTGCTACATAGAGCTCAAATATTAGCTGCTGTTTTATTTATCTATCAATTGATCAAAATGTAGACAGACATAGATATAGAGGCAGATATAAAAAAAAGTGTATGTATGTATTTATAATTGTCATTTTTACTGAAGGAACTTATTCATGAAATTACTAGTTAGCTGTGAATTTCACTAGGACCATGTTTCCCCTACTTTTGTAAACGAAAAAAAATTATGTTTTAAATTAGTGAAAATAATGATCAAAATTTTCTAAAATCATAAAATTGCTTACAATATTCAACCTGTTATGTTCCCCTTTTATTTTTTAAATTGAAGTATAGCTGATTTACATGGTTGTGTTAATTATGTTCTGTTTTAAAACAAGCATTTGCTCTATAAATGCTCCCAGGCAGTTCCCTGGATGAACTTTAAGGGATAAATCAATGCTTTCAGAGCTGTACCAGTCATGCTGAGGAAGGGTTTAAGTACCACAGTTAAGAAAAAAAACAGCAGATCAAACCAAAACAATAAATCTCAGGAGGATTTTTGTGAGAGATGCTCCTTTCTGGCTCGGCATGTGATGTTGTTACAAGCAAATCAAAATGGGTTCTGAGACAAAAGGAAATATCACAGGGAAAAGCTAGAAGAGGCCTGAAATGGTGCCCTCCAAGGATTTCAACTGTGAATTGTTCGGAGGCGGTCCCAGTGAATCTTTGGGAGTTGTGAAATTAGTGTAAGTTCCCAGACAGGGTTGAAGGGGTTGGAATAAGCTCTCTCCATTCTGTGGGGGAAGTTTATCAGAGATTTCGGTTGACTCCAGGCATCTTTCCTTGCTGCCAATTCAAGTTTTAAATGGGAGAAGATGCCTGGAGCCTTTATGCAGAACGGGCATTACAAAAGGTATTATGTAAAAAATGCCTTTTTTACATTGCTTTGTGATTTGACCTGCTGCCTCTTCTGGAAAAAAGTCTAACTGCATCTTTGCATACACTAACACAGCAGGAGAGGAAATCAGAAACCTAGCCTCCTTCCTGGCCTGGTCTTGATCCCCCCTGAGACTACCCCTTGGGTTGCTGTGTTGTGCATTTAGATTTAACCAAAATACCCAAGTTTCTGGATCATTGTTGGCCATCACCCAGTAGCAGCCAGAGTTAGGAACGAACAAGGCAAAGGCGAAACGTTAAATCACAAAATGGAAGTGATGTTGCTGGGGGCGTGGTCACTGGAGGGGCTAGTCCTGCTCACGTGCAGAACAGACATGGACGAACTATGGCCCCTAGACTGAATCTGGCATCCCCTACTATTTTGTACCGGTTGCAAGCTACCCAATTTTGAATGGTTGAAAGAAAATACAGAAGATCAATCTCGTGACATGAAAATTACATAACCCTCATATTTCAGTGCCCATGAAAAAAAGCTTTATTGGAATACAGCCATGCTTATTCGTTTCTCTATTGTGTATGGCCACTTCAGTGCTATATGGGAGAGTTGAGTAGTTTCGACAGAGACCAAATGGCTTGCAAGTAAGAATATTTACTGTCTGTTACCCTTTACAAAGGGGCTTCCCAGGTGGCTCAGTGGTAAAGAATCTGTCTGCTAATGCAGGAGATGCGAGAGACATGGGTTTGATCTCTGGGTTGGGAAGATCCCCTGGAATAGGAAATGGCAACCCACTCCAGTATTCTTGCCCGAAAATTCCCATGGACAGAGGAGCCTTGTGGTCTACAGTCCATGGGGTTGCAAAGAGAAAACACAGCTGATTGAGAACACACAGACACACACACACACACACACTTTACTAAAAAGTTGGCCCACCCCTGGTTTAAGATCGTGAGGTAGTAGGTGGATGCCAGGCCCAGGCAGGTGGCTTATGGTCAAGGAAAGTAGCAAATGGCAAGGTTCTAAAACTAGGGGGTGCTTTCAGGATTGGAGGGGGCTTCCCTGGTGGCTCAGACAGGAAAGAATTCGCCTGCAGCGCTGGAGACCCACATTCAATCCCTGGGTCGGGAAGATCCCCTGGAGAAGGAAATGGCTACCCACTCCAGTATACTTGCCTGGAGAATTCCATGGACAGAGGAGCCTGGTGGGCTATCATCGATGGGGTCACAAAAGAGTCAGACACGACTGAGCGACTAACACACTTTCAGGACTGGGGTCCCACTTGAAAGACCTGGCAGACAGGGATGAAAATCATGAAAAATACCCTTAGGCCAAACGGGATGTTTTCAGATCCTTTGGAGACAGTTAGTGGCCAATGTGATGTGTCGAGACAAGCCTTCCTGGCGCCGTTTCTCCCTTGGAGCCCCGTGTACCAGCCTGCCCAGGACTCTTCCAAACAAGGTTGCCACAGAGATCCTCAAACCAAAGGCTAAATAAATAATGTGGTTCTTCCAGAAGGAGGGAAGGTGAGAGGTTGACGTTCGGATTTGAGTGATGCTTGTTTGGCAGGAAGTTAATATGATCTCTCCCAGCGACAGCACACCTTCGGGCCGTCACACTGTGTATTCCTCAGCAGGGCTGGAACACCGCGTTCAGGGGGCAGGGTGGCCTTCTTTACAGTCTTGTTGGCCGGACTTTATTTTTCCATCGCCCTTGCTGTTCTTGCATGCATTAAGATTTTCATGGATGAAATGGTAGGCACACATTCTGGTCCAAACTCCTCCCTGAACACAAGGGCCATCTCAGGACAGCTGGAGCTGAGTTCACAGGGACCCGTAACTGAGTATAACTTCTATTTGCTTCCCTAAAGCTGGAGTTTATCTCTAAAAGTCAGATTGCTGAAGGCTTGAAATGACAGAGCCGCTTGCTCTGTAAATCGGCAAGCAACTCTCTCACGGATCCAGGAAAAAAAGCAAAAACTACACATGCAATAAATGTGTACAGGTAATGGAGACAGGTCATAAACATGCTTGGATCTGGTTTCAGCTTTCCCCTTGTCTTCTAAATGAGGTTTAAAGCCAATCAAACCCTAAGCACTTACGTTTTCTGACCTGAAAGCAGGTGAGTTTAGTCAAGTGCAGGAGATGTGACATGAAGGGGACCCCTGAGCAAGGAAACCCAGGCGTGCGGACCTGCTCTGGGGAAGCTGAGCCTTGGCAGCTTCCCAGGGTGAAAACCTAGACCGGGCCGGGTGCGAGGGACAAGGCCAGGGTGTAAGTGGGACCCCTTGAAAGGTACACAGGATGGGCCTGACCTGCCTTACCTGGCACCTGTGGATCCAAAGAGAACCCGAGAAGGGGCCCCTGGGCAGAAGCCCCGGGGCGGGGGCTTGTGGTTGCCTGAGTGTGCGCATATGCACCATTGGCGATGAGGTTTTCATGGCTTTTCAGAAAAAAACATTCTGAATTCCTCTGGGGGTCCCACGACTAGGGCCTCCGGGTTATTTAAGATCACATGTGACCCAAGCACATCTTAGAAAGAGTTCAGATCAGTTTCAGATTTACAGAGGAGCACACAGGCTATTAAGAAAGAAGTAAGAGGGTGTGGATGGCTCCAGAATTTCTTCACAAAGTCCGGGGAGGGTCTGAAATTGGCATGGAAGGGGTTGGGGGAATCCAGAGGTTGGTCTAGAACTGCTTTTACATTGCAAGCACCCTGCTAGAAAGAAATCAAATGCTTTGGTCTTGATGTTGTTACATTGCAGGGGTTGGAGATGGGACAAAAAGTATCCAAAGGCCCCCACCCCTCCTCTCCCCAACACCTACCACTTCCAAGAGGTCTAATTAGCCTGAGCAGTTTCACTTCTAAGTCCTTCTCCCCAGAAGTCCACCAGATCAAGTTTCTAAGCACTCCTGACCTCCTACTTCCCCACCCTTGCAGGTAGTGAGGGACATGGGACATCCTTTCCCCACCCTTAAGAAGCTGTGCCGGAGTTGAGCTGGTACAGGGTCTCGCTCCATGTGATGGCCACGGGCAGCGTCTGTCCTGCACAGCTGACACACTAACAGAGTTTGTGCAAAAGGAGGCTCCACTGGAGGGTTTAACTTCGCTCCCACGAGCCAGAACCAAGGGTTATGGTACATTCTAGGAAAGTGAGGCCATGCCCCATTTCCCGGGGATGAACGGTTATTTGGGTAGAGTTGACACTGGGTGAGGAGAAAAGAGAATGGGACCTGCAGTCAGACGTGGCCCTTTAAGACTGCCCCAAAGCACGTTCGTGACGTTGCTTTTTCAATGCACAACCTCTGGGATGACGTCGAGGCTCATTTTAGCACTTTTCACCAAGCCAGCCAGTCACGAGCCACGTGCTGTGGGCCCAGCACTGTGGGCCCAGGGACGCAGGGTGTATTAGCCTCCATATATTATTCATCATTGATATTGTCCCAGAGTTTCCTTTGCTGCTGTAAGAAATGACCACAAACTTGCTGGCTTACCACAAGCAGAATTTATTCTGCCACCGTTTGAGACCCAAATCAAGATTTCAGCAGGGCTGTGCTCTTTCTGAAGGCTTCAGGGGACAATCTGTCTGCTCCTTCCAGCTTCTGGTAACTCCAGGCATCCCTTGGCTTGTGGCTGCATCACTGCCACCTCTGTCTCTGTCTTCATGTGTCTTTACTTCTTCTCCTCTCTGTGTCGCTGGATCTAGGGACCACCTCCATGATCCAGACTGATTGCATCTTGAAATTCTTAATTTAAAGATATCTGCAAAGACCTTGTTTCCTACAAAGAAACCTCCCATTCAGAGGTTCCAGGCACTAGGATATGAAACTACTTGGGGGTGAAAGTGAAAGTGTTAGGCACTCAGTCATGTCTGATTCTTTGTGATCCCATGGATTGTAGCCTGCCAGGCTCCTCTGTCCATGTGATTCTCCAGACAAGAACACTGGAGTGGGTTGAAATTCCCTTCTCCAGGGGATCTTCTCAACCCAGGGATCAGACCTAGGTCTTCTGCATTGCAGGCAGGTTCTTTACCATCTGAGCCACCAAGGAAGCCATTTGTGGGTAGGGGGGTTATTAGACAACCTATGAGAGGAGGAGGGTGGCATATTTGAGACTTGGCAGTTTCTCAAATAATTCTACAGTCAGGTTGGTGGAGCACAGGGCTCCCATTCTCTCTGAGGGCCTTCTGGTGTCTGGACAGAGACATTAAGCCCCAGACCCTTCCTGCCCTGGTGAGAAGGGGACTGAAAGGGGGTGCATCTTTCCAGCACCTCCTTTCATGTTCGCACGACTCTCCCGAGATGGATGAGGAGGAGATGGGGCCATGGAGTCACAGTTCCCCAGTTGCCACATGGGAGCCTGGGGTCTAAACCTGAGCTGGCCTGTTCCCAGATATGGGAGTCTGTCTGCAATACCCATACTTCTGGCAACCGCCCAGCAGTGAGTCCTTACCCGATGGGTCAGCTTCTGGTGAGAAGGTGACCTATACTCGACCTTCTATTGGAGGATAGAACAAACTGAAGAGAAAGGCACACGACCCAGATCAGAGGAAGGCATGAGGGTCATTCTCTGGTGGACAGTGGAACAAAGAGGGAGAAATCTGCCCACGTCAAGGGAAGTTTTTAAGGTAAAATGGTGACCTGGGCTGACTGGGGTAGGTCTCAGCCCAGGTCTCTATGGAATAGGCCTCCTGCAGATGGAAGAGATTCTGGGGCGGGGAGAGGGGTCAGGTGTGGAAACTGAGAGGTGAGCGTGGGGTAGTGTGCCCTGGTGGTGGCTGGCCACGGTGAGATTGTGCTTTCTCCCTCTTCTTTCAGTTTGTGCTGGTCTTAGTCAGCTTGGGAGGCCATAAAAAATTACTACAGGCTGTTAAGTGAACAATAGACATTCACTTCTCTCAACTCTGGAGACTTGACATCCAGTATATGGTTTCAAGTGATTTGATTTCGGGAAGAGCTCTCTGTGGCTTGCTTAGATGGTAAAGAATCTGTCTGCAACGCGGGAGACCTGGGTTTGATCCCTGGGTCAGGAAGATCCCCTGGAGAAGGGAATGGCTACCTACTCCAGTATTCTTGCCCCGAGAATCCCACGAACAGAGAAGCCCAGCAGGCTACAGTCCATGGGTCACAAAGAATCGGACACAACTGAGCGACCAACACTTTTACTTTTCTCCTTGGCTTGCAGGTGGCCACCTTCCTACTGAGTCCTCACAGAGCCTCTCCTCAATGCCTATGGGGAGAGAGAGGACAGGGAGGCAGAGGGCTCTCTTCCTCTTGGTTTAAGACTATCAATCCTGTTGGATTAGGGTCTCACCCTTATGACATCACTCATCTTTAATGACCTCCCTAAAGGCTCTGTCTCCAAATGCAGTCACGTGAGGGAAGCAGTCACAACAACTTCCATGTGAGTTGGGGAGGGACACAGTTCAGTCCACAGCTGTCCTTTTCCCTCTCTTTCCTCTCTCCTTTTCTTCCTGGCCTCATGTCCAGCCCTCAGATATTGTCCCACAGGGATACAGGCTGTATTGCTCCACAGACCACAGCCGGGAGCTGCAGGCATGACACCTTGTCTCTCTGAGACAGGAGGGGTAGCTTTTGCGTAGCCATGGGCTTCAAAGCCAGGACTGGCATCTCCTGCCCACCCTCACCGGAACCCCCTTGGTTCCAGACCATAGGGAGCCCCCACGGCCTTCATGTCGGGGTGAGAAGGGGGCACAGCAAGGCAGGTGGCCCAACCCAGGGGAGTCCAGAAGCTGGACTTCAAACTCAGCTCTGTCCTCACCAGCTGTATAGTCCCAGGCAAGCCCTTGGTCCCCTGAGAGTCAGGTTTCTCATCTACAACACAGGGGAAGTTGTGAACTCTGCCCCCCTTCCCAACCCCAACACAACTGTTGTCAAGTAACTTTGGGGAAAACCCTGGAAAGAGGCAAAACAGGAACAGGTCTAAAGGTCATTCAAAGCAGGTGAATGTGACTATAAATAAGAAACCTTGAGGTCAGGGCCATGAAGATGTCTCTGCCACTTCCAAGTTCACAGGTGAGCTTTGCACATGAAGGAGTGAGATCGGGTCCTGTGGACGGTGACTCTCTGTTGCTGGTAAAGCGGTGTGAGATTCTCCAGTTCTTTCTGGCTGCATGAGGCATGTGGTTCTGGAGAAAGAGAGATTTGTTCACTCAGTGCGCAGGGGAATGTCTTTCTCTGGGGAGAAAGGCATACTTGCTACATGTCCTCTGATGTCAGGATGTCTTCCAGGATGAGGGTGGCCCAGCAGGCTTGGCCCCTGCACTTGCTAGATAAACACAGTCAATATCCTGTCTTTTCCCACATCTGGGGTTCTGAAAGAAAATACCATCAAGGAGAAAGGAGAAAAAGCCATTTTTCTTTGCAGGTAATGAATCTGATTTAAAAACAACAACTGTAGAAGGAGGGTCGGCTACTTGGTTAAAGAGTCTTTCAAAATGACAGAAATATGGTCCAGGATGGGGTTGACCTTGTTAAAACAAGCCTAAGGCAGAGCTGCTGCTCATCTGTCTTTGTGTGGCCAAGGAAGTTGTAGAAACAGCAGAGTGTACAAAGATGCTGAAAATGGCCCATTTTTGATACACCCTCTCTTCCTGCAGTATTCGGGATTTTATTGCCTAGAAATAAGTGGCCCAGCTATTCCTGACACAGACCAGCCTCAGTTTACTGTGACCTTCTCTTGGCTTTTTCCTTGCTGTGTGACCTTGGGTAAGATGCTTAATGCTTCTGAGCCTCCCGTGCCTCATCTTCAAAATGCAGACGAAGAGATGGACAAGGGCACCTGCCTTCTAGGCTCACTGTGAGGCTGAGGAGGGATGATGTTGCTGAGGGTCTCAGTGAGGAGGCAAACCCCTGCGGACACACAGGCGGTGGGAACACAGGTGACCATATCACAGGGGTTTCACTGGGCCTTCCGTTTATCAGTTCTGTTTCCTTCTGGAGGTTAGGGAGATTCCTCAGGAGAAATCACCTGCAATTCGAGAGGGACTGCCCTCCCCTAAATTCCTGAACCATTAACTCAGGGTCGCCTCTGATTCCCAGAAAACACCTCTTAGGCATTGAATGGTTTCCATCAGCTGAGGGCACAGCATGCCAAACTGGAGGTGGCTGAGTGCTTGGAATTCACCTTGTCCCAGTCCCTCCTCAAAGAGGCCTGGAGAAGGGGTGCTGGAAGCTGGCCCAGTGACATACAGAGGAGTTGGTCAAAGAGTTGGGACAGGAACCCAAGTCTCTTGGCCTCCAGCATCAGGATCGTGCCTAACAAATGAGCCCTCTCTTTTCTCTCCTCTTGGCATGTTGAAATCCTGCCTCAATCCTGATTAGCACAGGAGAGCAGGGATCTAAAATGGTGCCAGTGAACTGGGCAGTGTTTGGCCTCTGGTGTGTTTCAGTTTGGGGGGACTTGGTTCTCGGTGTTAAAATTCAGAAGATGTCACATAAACAAGCGTATCCCAAGCCTCTCCTGGAAATTCAGATGTAGGTGACACTGGTGTTGCATGGCTACCGAGCCCAGAGCACATTAGCATTTATCCCCTTTAGACCAGGCACGGGAGCCCTACCTGGCCAGATCCTACCCGACCAGCCTCCCTTCTCAATGCACCTGCCTGGGCTCAGTGGGCCTGAGCCTGTGGCACTCAAGTAGAACAGCTCATCAGAAAACACGTCTGGGCCGCAGGTGGTTCCTGTTTTTCTGCCTCTCCTTCCTCTCAACCAGTTAACCTGGCTTCAGGTGAAAGTGAAGGCAATAAGACATCCCATTCCATAATGGTTATTTTCCTAACATCCTATTTGAAAACTGCAAACTTTCCAGAAGAAACCCTTGTTTTCTTTCCCAGTTGACCTAGTTGCAAAGGAAAAAAATCTCATTTTCTTAAAGAGCCACGACATTGCTGGTGTGGTGTGTGGACAGGCTGGTCAACCTTTCCATTAGGAACACTTTCCTGGGCTTTAAAAACTCAGCCATAAAGATGTGTTTTGGAATGAAGTTGGTCCTCCCCAGTGGAACCTGGGAATCTTTATTTCAAGGACTCTTTCAAAACATCTTTCTCTCTTGAAGTGCAAATATGTGTGGTTTGCGGAGTCCTCGACCATGTTTGGGGTTTGGGATTTTGCTGCATGACTCTTTTCCAACCTTTAATTTTGAAGCCATCATCTTCTCTATTTATTTCCATGGTTAAAATTGGTATTTTCTTTTTTTTCTATTGGAAGAGGTCTGCATGAAAGGGGTCGTTGTCCAACCTTCCCCTTTGGGGTACGCACAGGCTGGGGACTGTGGCAGAATCCCTAGAGTGGATGTCTCTTAAGCATGTTAATTGATATTACCTGACAACAATCAGTGGCTGCGACTCAGTTTACAAATAATGAGGAGGTTGCCTTCCCAGCAATGCTTTGCTTGTTATTCTTGTTTAGATCCTTGCCTGCCCTTTGCAGGTATGTTTGATGATCTTGATGGCTTTAACAATCAGGAGATAGAGTTGCAGACTTATGATGGTTGTCGGGGAAAATTTGAAAAATCTGTTCTGTACCACTTATTCTATTTTCCAAGAGTTACTTGACATAGTAAGTATGAAGAGGTGGCCCACAGAAAGTGACCCAATATGGGTCCATTTGCTCCACTCATGCCAACCTCTTAAAGTCTACTCTTCTTAGCTCCCTAACTCAGTCAAGACCATTCGTCAGCCTCTCAAGCCAGAGACTCTAGATGTGGGCTTGACTTGTCCCTCCTGTCCTCTCCAGTGTCCAGTAACCACCACTTCCTGCCCATTGTCCTCTCCTGACTCTGTCCCCTTCAGTCCCATCCCTACAACCACGGCTTTGCCTCTGCCATCTCTTCATCTCCTGACTAGCCTGGCCATCACTGTCTCTCCCCAGCCAGGTCACCCCCGACCCTGCTAGCAGTTTTAGTCCTAAAAAAAAAGTCATGTCTCATCCCATTTCCTTCTCTTGCTTAAAGAACACTTTTCTGGCCCCTACTGTCTCAGGATAAAATCCAAATTCTGAAGCATGACATATAACCAACTTTTCATGTCTATCATCTACTCCCCCACCCCCCCAGGGACCTTATGTTCCTGTCACTCTGAGCCCATTCTTCCATGGACAACCTGTCTCCAAGCCAACGCTCTGTCCTCTTTACCTAGAATGGCTTTCCCCCGATGCCTTTCTTTTGCAGACTCTTTGAAGGCCTAGGTCAAACGTCACAGCCCTTGAAAGGCTTTCTTGGTCTCTTGCAGGTAGAGTTAGAACTTTTTTCAAAGCTCAGCAATAGGATTTGTCATCATGTATTGTGTTTTCTCTTTCTATGGGTCTTATCTTCCCCTAGACTGAATACTATGATTATAGTTTTCCAGATCCTCATGGATCTCCGAATTTCTTTCACCTAGCAGAGTGTCTGGACCCATAGGAGATGTGTCATCAATACCTTATGAATTAAATAATCATAACTTATTATAGAGTGCTTGGCATGCATCAGGGTCCATTTCAAACACTTCATACATTTTAATTGTCAAAACCAGCTTTTGAGGCGTCCTTAGCATTCCAATTGCTTTTGAGATGGCAAGAGACATGGAGAGGTTATATGAGTTACCCAAGGTCATACAGCCTGGGTTGCATTCAGCCTGCTTAAGCACAGACCCTGTCTGCTGGCTGAATCCTGACATTAATCTGTTTTCCAGTAAATGAGTCCCATGCCAAATGCCCTGAAGTGTTGAACCTCAGGGACAAAGGCAGAGACACACTGGCCCCTTTATTATTAATTTCATCATCACACTCGTCTTTTAGGGAGTCCCTCTGAGGTCAGCAAATAGACACTGTGCAAGCCTACAAGCCCAAGTGTGATTGAGAGTTTTTTATGTTTGTCCAGGACACAGGTTCATACATGAATGACCCAGCGTGACTCTGGCATGTGGCTGAAGTTTCCCCAGGGACACCAGGCAGGAGAGCCGAGGTAATTACCTCCTTCCTGGAAGAATGTGGATGGGGTTCATTTGTCTGGAATGTTTAGGTACAGTCTTCCCTGGAGGTGGGGACCTGAATGAGGACTCCTCCCGGAGCTAGTCCACTTTGGAGGCAGGTGGACTGGAAAGAACAGAGGACTGGGCCTCGCCAGGGTTCCAGTGCTGGTTCTGACACCAGGGGAGGCGTCTGTTGCTTGTCTTTCCAGCATAATTCCATCTTTCAACCCTCCCCAATAATCCCCACTCTCTTTTGCTGACCTAAGTGGTCTGGGGGAATGGATTCTCCTGCTAGCCCCAGGGATGGCACGTGAGAAGAGTGAAGGTGAAAGTCCATGTCCAATTCTTTGCAAGTCCATATGTGTAGCCCACCAGGCTCCTCTGTCCGTGGGATTCTCCAGGCAAGAATACTGGAGTGCGTTGCCATTTCTTTCTCGAGGGGATTTTCCTGACCCAGGGATCAAACCCAAGTCTCCTACATTGCATGTAGATTCGTCACCGTCTGAGCCATCAGGGAAGCCCTGGAGCATTAGAAGGCGAGGATAAGCAGCACCTTCAGGCATGGACAGGAGACCCCAGCCAGTCCAATCAGAGGGCAATGAGACTTGCTTCTCCCCTGAATATGCCTGAGTAATTCTGTAACCCTGGGGGTTTGTTACAAATGCAAATTCTTAGGTCCTACCCCAGACCTACTGAGTCAGTCTCTGAGTCAGAGCCCAGGAAACAAGCCCTCCAGGTAATTTTGATGAACTATCCAGTTTGAGAAGCTGGGTAGTTTCTCTACTTCATTCAATTTACAGAGGGTTAAAAAAACAAAACAAATAGGCACAAAGAAGCAAGGTGATTTGCCCAAATTTATGCAGCCAAGCCAGGTCTCAAAGTAAGCTGTGCTTAACCACATCATTTGAGAGGCATCTCCATGTTTCCATCAAACTGTAAAACAGCAACAGAAATCTCTTCTCACCTTTGAAGATCCTCCCCTCCCCAGTCTCCAGGGATGAAAATAACTTTCACTTGCTCCGAGGTTATGCAAAGTGAAGCCTCACCATTACTCACGTGTTTGTGCGCCCTATCTCAGACTTGACGTCGGCTGGCCTCAAGAGACCTTGGAGTCGGTGAGGACCACGTACTGCCTGGGGAGGCAGGTCTACCTTTGACCCCAGCCCTAGGGCATGCTGGGAGAAAGGTGGGTGCCATCCTTTCTGGGGTCAAGGTCCTGTTCTCGTGGCTGGCTCCTTCCAGCTTTATCTGGGCTCCCAGTGTTGGTTCACCACCCGAGGCTCTGCTCTGTGTGTATGTGAGGGTAGGTGGGGGTGGGGGGGCACGGCTGGTTCATGGCCAGAGTCATGGCTCCAGTCTGGAAGTCCAGGCATACCTAAGTCGTCTCTCGTGGCTCCCCAATGCCATATTAGGCTGCCCCCTCTGAAGGGTGGAATCTCTGACTCATCCTCCCCCTCCCCCCACACCCTCACACTCCTGCCAGTTTCGGCCAAGATTAGAATTCACTCAAATCTGTGGGTTCTAAGGTTTAGTGCTATTTCAGTTTGGCAAATGACTCGTCCTTGCTTCAAGTTAGAAAAAGAAGTTCTTTCCCAAAAGGAGTTTGGGAAGGATTTTCTGGATGACCCAATGGTTTGGGCAACTGAAAAGGTGATGATTTCATTGCACGTGAATTAGAAAGAAGTTGACCACTTCTGAAATACATCCAAGTACACCCGGGGGTTAATAGATGAGAAGCAATGAGACCTTCTCATCAGAATGATAATCTAATCTACCCTCCCTGAGTGTGCTTTAAGTTTCCAGCCCTCTGCTAGGTACTCTCTGGGCATTTTATTAACCCACACCTCAATCCCAACAGGTAGGCAAACTTTCCCCATTTTAGAGATGAAAAAACTGGGGCTCAGAGAAGCCAAGTTCAGAACCTGCAGTCACATAGCTGAGAGGTGACATTGGGACAGGAGCTCTGGTCTTGCCACTGTGATTGTCCTGATTCTTGGCAAGAGACAGGGGTTTTGCTCTGCTCTCCAAGACAACCAGTTATGTGGTCCCTACCCCTTTGCTTTAGATTTGAAAGATTTGAAAGGTGAATCAGACAGGGTCCTAGGGATATAGACAACAAACAGGAAACTGAAAATGAGGGTCAGAATCAGGGAAACGTAGACCAGCTTGGGCAGAAGGGCTGGAGTGTGGCTGCTCTGAGAGTCTTGGCAGAGGATGGAAGTTCAAGGATCATTTCCTACTTTTGTTCCTCTGTTCACGATTCAGATTCCACAGAAAAGCTGTGTGGTGGGCTCCATCAGGCTCAGGTGCCATCTCTTGGCTAGGGAGGGCGGGGCATCTTGAATAACCCTCACATCACACAGCTTGCAAATTTCCAAAAGGAAACCAGGATGCCATTCCTGAGACAGAGGAGGAGAGTGGGTGTTGGACTGGCTGCCAGAAAGGCAGAAACACACACCACACCAGGTGTTGGTGGGGAACCAGACAGCCCCCAGCCCTCTGGCTATGGGCTGAGTCATTTTTTTTTTTTTTTTTTAAATCCTTTCACTAACATCTCCAGGCCTGGATGCATTTCTAAGTCTGGTAACCTGAAGAAGACACAAGCCCTGCTGGCTCAGGTGGTAGAGTCCCCCTGCAATGCAGGAGACCTGGGTTCAATCCCTGGGTCAGGAAGTTCCCCTGGAGGAGGGAATGGCAACCCACTCCAGTATTCTCGCCTGGAGAATCCCATGGACAGAGGAGCCATGGGGTTGCAAAGAGTCGGACACAATTGAGTGACTATCACACGAACCTGAAGACATTGGGTCCAGGCTGACAGTACATCCTGAAAGGTGGCTTTGAGAGATGGGCCATTTGTGATGATGTTGAGAGATGACAGCCTGACACAGCTCAGGCTCCTCCTTTGGAGCACAGCCCCCGACCTGGCTAAGCTGCGCCCGAGGGGTCTGTGATGGTGGAGGGGGCGATAGGGTCATGTACACCGATTATAAGAACTCCCTGTCACTCTGCAAACTTTGAAGCTCTGGGGCAGAAAGGGCCAGGAGATACTGAGTGAGGGGTGGAACAAAATACTTCCCCCTAGCCTGCCAAGAAACACTCCGAGGATGGACAGGGAGGAAGACAGCTGGAGGGGGGCTTAGAGGTGACTCATGCCAAGCCTTTGACTTTCAGAGCGAGACTGAGGCTGGAGAGGGGAAGACAGCACCCAGGGTGGTACCATTGATGACTCAGGTTCCTCCTCTGCTCTGGCCGTGCCCCTCGCATTCTGTCTCCCTGCAACCCTGATCAAGTACTGACTGTGGGCACTCGGTGGATGCACTGGGACTCATGAACCTACATCTGCCCCCAAGGGAGTTTATCGCCCACAGCGGGGTAAGCAGAGAAGTGGAAAATTACCATGAGGGTGGAGGTGATGGGTTTTACTTCCGGGACTCAGGGGGCACCTTTCTGGCCTCTGATGGTTCCCAAACCTTGCATCTTTGTCATAAGAAACATAGTGAAGCTGTGAATAATTGAAAGAGACAGTATCTGTAGAAGAGGGTGGTGGGGAGTTGGTGTGCGTATCTGTGCAAACATGTGTCATGTGACTGAAGTCTGGGTCATTTCTCTTTCTCTTCTTCCCTGTCAGGTGATGCTGGGAGCTGGGGTTATTAGTTGGGTACTTGCTCCCAGGGTGAGATGGATGATTATCATGCTTTCTGTGGTCTCCTGTGTTCCCATGTTCTTGGATTGGCCAGAGCTTTTCAGAATGAAGAATTTAAAAATTTCCTGGTGTTGGCTGCTCTTGTCTGGAAGCTCAATTACTTTTGTCTACACCTGTTCCACCTTCACCCTGGTCCTCTAAGTCCCAGCTCAAAGGCCTGCTCACTCTTCTCCATCAGAAGCCTTTTCTGCATCCAGTCCCAGGAGCCTACTCTCTGCAGAATCCGGGTGACGTGCTCGGGGCCTGCTCATGCTTTGACTCTTCAGTAGGGCCACCCGCTTGGGCATTCCAGGCAGCTCAGTGGTTAAAGATTCTTCCTGCCATGCAGGAGGTGCAGGAGATGTGGGCTTGATCCCTGGGTCGGGAAGATTCCCTGGAGGGGAGCCTGGCAACCCACTCCAGTATTCTTGCTTGGAGAAGCCCATGCACAGAGGAGCCTGGAGGGCCACAGTCCGTGGGTCACAAAGAGTCAGACACGACTGAAGCGACCGACACAATGAGTGCATGGGGCCATCTGCTTACAGTGAGGATAAATGATTAATTGAACCCTGTCTCAGCTGGACCCCCAGTGCTTGCCCATCTGCCTTCTCTTTGTAAGTGCACCCCTAAATAGCTCCTGCCCAGAAATGCTTTACACACTTGCCAAATAAATATCTTGGTTCCATTCTGGGGCCACAAAATCATTCAAAGTAGAAATCATTGCTTTGCTGAAGTGGAATTTGGCAAGTATGTAGTGGCCGTGGCTGCATGGAAGATTTAAATTTGAATTTCAAGCCCCAGATCTCTCACTTAAAGACTGTGTGACACTGGGCCAGCTACTGAACTTCAGTGAGCCTTAGTTTGCATGCATGCATGCTAGTCACTTGAGTCGTGTTTGACTCTTTGTGACCCTATGGACTGTAGCCTACCAGGCTCCTCTGTCCACGGAGATTCTCCAAGGCAAGAATACTGGAGTGGGTGGCCATGCCCTCCTCCAGATGATCTTCCTGACCCAAGGATCAAGCCTGCGTGTCCTACATCTCCTGCACTGGCAGGCAGGTTATATACCACTGGTGCCACCTGGAAAGCTCAAGCCTTAATTTACTGATCTGTAAAATGGACAGGATTCTGATGTGTATTTCACCGCAAGTATGTGAGAATCAAGAGTACAAATATTAAAGTGTTAGGTAAACCCTAAACTACTGAGCAAATACTAGGTATTATGATTACATAGTCCCTTGCTATGGTAAGAAAAGATAGACTAATTCAAATCTTAGTGCCTGGGCCTAATCTTTATGATAAAAAGAAAAAAGCAAAGAAAGAAATTTAGTAACCTGTGGTCCTTGGCTATTTTCTCGTGAAAAATAAAGTGAAAATTCAACAAGAAAGGCCTGGGAAACTAGAACTGATTAGATAGGTCTCCACAGAGGTCCCCGGTCCTTTCCCAGGACGGTGGGCAAATGTTATCTCAGGGCTCAAACAAAACATGTGTTGACTTTCCAAGTGGGTATTCCCCCACCCACAGAAAAACCTGGCCTGGAGGCATGTCCTGGCTGATGCTGTCTTCAGGGAGTGCCTGGTACAAAGGAAAGAAGTGGGAACACGATGGCATGCAGAGCAGCAGAGGCAGCCACGTGAAGGCCAGGCTGGGCACGCTGGGAACTTTGCCTTCCTTTAAAGAGGCTCACCCATTCCAGCAGCAGGACGGGGCACTTAAAACACTGTTCTCTTATCTGATTCTTACCCAGAGAACAATGTGGCAATGCTTGCCAATATATGAAAGGGGAATGCCACGAGGAAGGGGTTTATTCCAGTTCCCCCTGGTCTTAGGATGGGGAGACTGAGGGCTCAGTGTGATGAAGTTGTGGTAAGCTGAGCTGACCGCAGAGAGAGAGGTATTGACACAGAGGCTGTAAGTCCCCAGGGAAGATGAGGGGGTACTGCAGAGAGAATCCCCCCATAAAAGGGGATGAAGATGAGATAAAGGGTCATTTAGCCTCGGGTCCTCCAGCTTTGAGATTTGAGGTTAAAATACCAACAGTTCAGTTCAGTTCAGTTCAGTTGCTCAGTCATGTCTGACTCTTTGTGACCCCATGAATCGCAGCACGCCAGGCCTCCTTGTCCATTGCCAACTACTGGAGCCTATCCAAACCCATGTCCATTGAGTTGGTGATGCCATCAAACCATCCTATCCTCTGTCATCCACTTCTCCTCCTGCTCTCAATCTTTCCCAGCATCAGGGTCTTTTCAAATGAGTCAGCTCTTCCCATCAGATGGCCAAAATATTGGAGTTTCAGCTTCAACATCAGTCCTTCCAATGAACACCCAGGACTGATCTCCTTTAGGATGGACTGGTTAGACCCCCTTGCCATCCAAGGGACTCTCAAGAGTCTTCTCCAACACCACAGTTCAAAAGCATCAATTCTTCGGTGCTCAGCTTTCTTTATAGTCCAACTCTCACATCTACACATGACTACTGGAAAAACCATAGCCTTGACTAGATGGACCTTTGTTGGCAAAGTAATGTCTCTGCTTTTGAATATGCTATCTAGGTTGGTCATAACTTTCCTTCCAAGGAGCAAGCATCTTTTAATTTCATGGCTGCAGTCACCATCTGCAGTGATTTTGGAGCCCGAAAAAATAAAGTCAGCCACTGTTTCCACTGTTTCTCCATCTATTTGCCATGAAGTAATGGGACTAGATGCCATGATCTTAGTTTTCTGAATGCTGAGTTTTAAGCCAACTTTTTTCACTCTTCTCTTTCACTTTCATCAAGAGTCTCTTTAGTTCTTCTTCACTTTCTGCCATAAGGGTGGTGTCATCTGCATATCTGAGGTTATTGATATTTCTCCTGGAAATCTGATTCCAGCTTGTGCTTCTTCCAGCCCATGTTTCTCATGATGTACTCTGCATGTAAGTTAAATAAGCAGGGTGACAATATACAGCCTTGATGTACTCCTTTTCCTATTTGGAACCAGTCTGTTGTTCCATGTTCAATTCTAACTGTTGCTTCCTGACCTGCATACAGGTTTCTCAAGAGGCAGGTCAGGTGGTCTGGTATTACTATCTCTTTCAGAATTTTCCACAGTTTATTGTGATCCACAGTCAAAGGATTTGGTATAGTCAATAAAGCAGAAATAGATGTTTTTCTGGAACTCTCTTGCTTTTTCCATGATCCAGGGATGTTGGCAATTTGATCTCTGGTTCCTCTGCCTTTTCTAAAACCAGCTTGAATATCTGGAAGTTCACAGTTCATGTATTGCTGAAGCCTGGCTTGGAGCATTTTGAGCATTACTTTACTAACATGTGAGAAGAGTGCAATTGTGCAGTAGTTTGAGCATTCTTTGGCATTGCCTTTATTTGGGATTAGAATGAAAACTGACCTTTTCCAGTCCTGTGGCCACTGCTGAGTTTTTCAAATTTGCTAACATATTTAGTGTGGCACTTTCACAGCATCATCTTTTAGGATTTGAAATAGCTCAACTGGAATTCCATCACTTCCACTAGCTTTGTTATAGGGGACTGGAATGCAAAAGTAGGAAGTCAAGATACACCTGGAGTAACAGGCAAATTTGGCCTTGGAGTACAGAATGAAGTAGAGCAAAGGCTAATAGAGTTTTGCCAGGAGAATGCACCAGTCATAGCAAACACCCTCTTCCAACAACTCAAGAGAAGACTCTATACATGGACATCACCAGATGGCCAATACCAAAATCAGACTGATTATATTCTTTGCAGCCAAAGAAGGAGAAGCTCTATACAATCAGCAAAAACAAAACTGGGAGCTGACTGTGGCTCAGATCATAAACTCCTTATTGCCAAATTCAGACTTAAATTGAAGAAAACCACTAGACCAATCAGGTTTGACCTAAATCAAATATCTTACGATTATACAGTGGAAGTGAGAAATAGATTTAAGGGACTAGATCTGATAGAGTGCCTGATGAACTCTGGACGGAGGTTCATGACATTGAACAGGAGACAGGGATCAAGACCCTCCCCAAGAAAAAGAAATACAAAAAAGCAAAATGGCTGTCTGAGGAGGCCTTACAAATAGCTGTGAAAAGAAGAGAAGTGAAAGGCAAAGGAGAAAAGGAAAGATATACCCATTTGAATGCAGAGTTCCAAAGAATAGCAAGGAGAGATAAGAAAGCCTTCCTCAGTGATCAGTGCAAAGAAACAGAGGAAAACAACAGAATGGGAAAGACTAGGGATCTCTTCAAGAAAATCAGAGATACCAAAGGAACATTTCATGCAAAGATGGGCTCGATAAAGGACAGAAATGATATGGATCTAACAGAAGCAGAAGATATTAAGAAGGGGTGGCAAGAATACACAGAAGAACTGTACAAAAAAGAGCTTCATGACCCAGATAATCATGGTGGTGTGATCACTCACCTAGAGCCAGACATCCTGGAATATGAAGTCAAGTGGGCCTTAGGAAAATACCAACAAGCACCCTCTAAAGATGAAATCTATCAGAATGTATGGTCTTCTGCACTGTAGATCCACCAGTGCAGGGAATTAGGCTCTCTGGATCTCTACTGGGTCCTCAGTTCCTCCCATGTAGGCCCTGCACAAGTAGTTATTAGTTGGATGATCAATAAGTGATCAGAGTCTAGTGGTTAAGTGTGTTGGATTCCTTGGATCTAATCATAGCCCTATTTCCTGCTACCTGTATGGCGCTCGCAAATTTTTTAGCCTCTCTGTGCCTTTTAGCCCTCGTTTATGAAATGGGGCTCTAAATGTACTTCATAGGTGGTTGTGGGCTTCAAATGAGATGAGATGTGCAAACTCCTTAGCGTAATGTCCAGCCTGTAGTGAGAATCCAAGGGAAATTGGCATGGAGATTGTCATGAACTTTGGTGGGGCCATAGTACTTGCTCTGGCCAATGAAATATGTGAAGTGATGTGTCAGACTTCATAAGTGAGAACTCTTTACTACATTTGCTTCCCCTCCCACGGCGTCTGTGGAAGTGCACAGTGCATGATCCCTGGGTCCCCCATGAATACAAGGAGCAGGGTTCCCCCATGACCACTGCCTCCCTGCACTAGGCAGTGATGGAGAGAAATAAACTTCTGGGCGGCTAAGCCTCTCAAATAAGGGATGTTTGTTACTGCATCATTGCCTAACTTCTCCTGACTGATACAATCCCTCTTTTCAGTTTTAGGATGCAAATGCCAAGAATAATTCTCTTCATTCAAGAATCACACACTTTATTTTCTGAAAAGAGGCAGTGTGACAGGATGGCCAGAGCCCAAGTTCTGATACAATAGACCTGGGTTTGAATCCTGCCATGTTGCTGTTTGGCTGTGTCTTTTTAGGCAGGCTATTTTATTTCTCAGAGCTTTAGTGCCCACATCACTTCTGTTTGGTTGGCTTGTGGGGGCTCCAGGAGCTGGAGGAGTGCCTGGCACAGGCTGGCAAGTCTCCCACGTTTGGTGCTGACAGGCTGTGATCAAGGTTGCTCATGAGAACTTCTAGTGTAGCTGCAGCTCATCCCCTCCTCCTGGGCTCGAGAGACATCTGTAATCGTTGCTCGGAATCCTGCTCTAACCATGTGACAGCAGCTGACATGTACCCTTTGCCCCATGGAACCACTGTCCACTGTCCCCACTTCCCTCTGCCCCAGAAGCTGGCACAAACGGACACAGATGCCAACCACTGGCCTCCACTGGGTGTGGGACCAGAGGAAAGGAAGGGAGAGTTTGGGGTGTTTATTCCTGTATCTTCCACATCTTCTAGCCACCTCCCTGTGAGGTCAGCTCAGGCTGGCATTGCCATTGGAGCCTGGGGCCCTGCTTCTCTCAAGGTAGCCTCTCCACACAGGGCTGCCTGGTGTAGGATAACTGCACCTGAAGCTGTTAAGGGCTGTGCTGTTGCTAAGTTGCAGCGCTGTCTCTGGGGGTCTTCTCACTCCACCCACAACCCTTCTGAAATGATCCTATCTTCAGTGCACTGTCCAGTTCTTGCCAAGTCTCGAGGATGTCTCTGTCCTCAGCATTCTCTCCTTTCCTCTCTCACCTCCTGTGTTCTCTCTTGCCAGTCTTGCTTCCTTGGACAGAGCCTTCTCTTCTCATAGCAGACTGGCTTGGCCCCTTCTCTGTGCCTTATCTTTCCAGTTATGTTACGAGCATATTCTTTAAAGGCAGAACCTCTCAGGTCTCTGTTGGGCTCTGCCCAGAGTGACTGGAGGACTCTCCTCTCACCTGAAGCTTGTATAAAAGTACAGATGCCTGGGTTCTGCCCAGACCTATTGTATCCAGATCTCTAGGAGGGGCCTAGGATTGAGATGAGCAGAAACAGGTTGAAAGCAATAGAGGCTGGAGTTCCCTGGTGGCCAACTGGTTAGGAGTCTGGGCTTTCACTGCCATGGCCCAGGTTCAATCCCTGGTAGGGGAATTGGGATTCCACAAGCTGAGTGCCATGGCAACAGAGGAGATGGTCAGTAACTGTGATACACCAAGGCCCTGTTGGAGCTTCCCAGGTGGCTGGACGAGAGGAGCCTGGCGAGCTACAGTCCATAGGGTTGCAAAAAGTTGGACACGATTGAACACAAGCGAGTATTAAGTAAGTAAGTGCCTGTTAATTATATTATGATTGTTTGATTTTGGATATTATCGCTTTCATGTATGCAAACTCATTCCATATAGACATGTGTGCCTGGTGTTGTGAGTGTGTATAGAAGCAGGCTGGCTAAATCTGTTAAACATCCCATAGAAACGCTCCTCCAGAGCCTTCGTTCATGCTACTTTATAAATGCTACTCTCTTATAAGAATAGATGAGAAATACCCTTCCTTCTGCTTATGCAAATTCCCCTACCTTTCAAGGCCCACTGGCTTCAGCTGACCATTGCCTGAGGTTTGCAGAGAGGCGGAAGGTCCTCTTTGATATTTGCTGTGATCTCATGCCCAACTGTGCATCAACAATAGTGTTATATACTCACTTTAAAAATGGGAACTCAGCTTTAAACTTTCTTTTTCCTCCTTCTTTGCACTGTTTATTTACTATCTATGCCAGTGACCATAGGTACTTTTCTTATATGTCAAGTCATTAATCTTTGCAACCACCCCATGAAGTAAACATTACTATCACCATTCAACAGATAAAGAAGCCGAGGCTCTGGATGGGTGGGGGGTAAATAACTCATCCAAATGGCAGAAGGTTGGGTTTTCAACAGAGGTCTGTCTAACTCCAGGTTATTTGCTGTTAATCGGACCAAGCTCTTTGGTTTCAGGACTCCTTTGCATTCTTAAGAATTATTGAAGATTCCAAAAAAACTGTTAACCTGGGTTATGTCTTTTGATGTACCATATTAGAAAATAAAACCAGAAAAAGCACAAGTATTTACTTCACATAAATTAACAGTAATAATCCCATTATATATTATACATGTAACTTTTTAAGTAAAAATTAGCACTATTTTCCAAAAGAAGAAAGAGTGAAAAGTGATATTTTAAAAAAATATTTGTAAAACTATTGCCTGCCTTAATGGAAGACCTCTGAATCCTTGTACTCGCTTATGCATTAAGTCTATTGCAATACAAATCCTGTAGCTTCTAGGAATCTCCACTGTACACTTTGGAGACAATACAAGTGAAAAGGCAGATAATTTTTAGTATTGTTACGGGAATCATTTGAGACCCATGTAACCCTGAGAAGGTCTTGGAGACCCCTGGGGGTGCACGGGCAGTACTTTGAGAACCATGGCTCTAAGTTGATAAGTTCTGCCTGCTTTTTGCATTCTTACTGCTTTTTGTTACCTGTCTGCCCTCAGCACAGGTTGGACTCCATGCATACCCATCCATCAATGGGTAATGTGAAGGGAGGAAACAGATGCAGTGAGCAGTGTGCATCCATCCTTCACCACCAGAAATGGGCAGCCCCTGAGCTTGGCTCTGCCACTGGGCTCCTGGAGTGAGGCTGCCATGGTCCAGTGAGCAGCCCAGGTTCTCCAGGCTGGACAGGGCACATGGCAGGTACGGAGTGTTCCTGACCATGTTTCACGAGAATGTGCGAGCTCAGCTTGATGATGAGTCTATGACCGGAATGAATCGCCTCCATTTATTTTCAAGGGAAGAAAGAGAAAAAGATACAAATATCCTTAGTAAGTTAGGGATCAAAACACGTTACTGGGGACTTGCTGGCAGTCCAGTGGTTCAGACTCCATGCCCTCAAAACAAGGAACACGAACTTGATCCCTGGTTGGGGAACTAAGATTCCCTACATGCTATACGGTACGGCCAAAAAGAAAGAAAGAAATTATTCATAAAGTCAAATAGTGTGTTAGTCACTCAGTCATGTCCGACTCTTTGTGACCCCCATGGACAGTAGCCCACCAGGCTCCTATGTCCATGGAATTCTCCAGGTTAAAATACTGGAGTGGGTTGCCATTTCCTTCTCCAGGGGATCTTCCCAACCCAGGGATTGAACACAGGTCTCCTGCATTATCAGCAGATTCTTTACCATCTGAGCCACCAGGAAAGCCCTAGGGCGATGTAAGTAGCAAAAAAAAAAAATATTCCTGTTAATTTTGTGGGAAAGGAGGGATAGGTGGAACCGAGGGGGGGTTTTAGGGCAGTAAAATTATTCTGCATGATTCGATAATGGTAGATACAGGTCATCACACATTTGCCCAAGCCCATAGGGTGTACAACACCAAAAGTGAGTCCTAATGTCAACTATGATTTTAGCAAATAATAATGTCAGTGCATCACTTTTAACAAATGAACTACACTAACTCAAGATGCTCGTGATACAAGAGAATGAGGAGAGAGTAGGAGTTCACGTGGGAACTCTCTGTACTTTCCAATCATGTTTCTGTAAACCTAAAACTGCTCTTAACAAAACAAAGGAAAACCAAACATCACTGCCGGTCTGGGTCTTAGTAGAGGATCTTTGTGGGATGGGGCCTGGAGTGGCCCAGAGGAAACCCCCAAACCACTGTCCTGACCATGCCACAGCCTGGGGTGGTGTGGCACCAACTGTGCCCATTCACACACTGTGACCCCAGACGAGACGTTCTCTTGGGATCTTTCTCCCAATGCCTGTAGCTCCCAAGAGTCTACGGTAGCATCAATTAGGATTTGGAGGGTGTAATTCTGAGGGTGAGACTAGTAATTAGAGGATTGTTTAAAAGACTCCTGGCGTTGTTTAATTACTTGAGAACCATCAGCCCATCATCACAGGGATAATGGCCCCTCTAGAGCACAGTGAAGCAACAACACTGTGTCTATGGCTGGGGAATCTCCTGTGATGGGATCTGGGAGGAAGCCCCAGCACTTCTGCTCAGGCTGCTTGGGACTCGGGCCAGGAATTCAACAGGAAGATGTTTGGTGATCATGGGAGGAGTCAGAAGATGTGACTGGCTGAGATGTAACTGCTGGGAGTTGATCACCAGCTCAGACAGACAAGCTTTGGCTTGCTATACAAAATACCCGCCTTTCCCACTGAGTCTTTAAAGCAAGCCAAGTCGGGAGAATGGAATTTGTTCTTGCCATCTTCAGGGATGTGTGGCCTGGGATGCAGGAGGCAAGGGAGGCACCCAGAGCGCCAGTGTTTAGGAGATTCAGGAATGCAGACTTGGTACCCAGGAGCCTTTTGCACCCCAGGTACTTGGCTTCCAGCTCCCTAGTTGTGGCCCTGACCTACGGTGTGCCTCACCTTGACAACGAGTTTAATCTTCAGAAGCGTCACCTGTCTTCACCACACCTGAGTCCTGTAACTATAAATAGCTCTCCGCGTGGGCTCCCCAGTGCCTTTCTCCAGTGCCTCTCCTTCCCCAGCTCCTTTGGGGCTGGCAGTCTCAGGAAATGAGCTTGACTCTGGAAGGTTTCTTCCACAGCCCAATGAACACACAGGCTCTCAGATAAAAATATGCTTGGGAGACAATAAGTGGTTGTTTTGAGATTGAAAGCGGAGACCCTAGTGACAAGGCACGGGGGAGGCTTTTCTAAGACTTTCTACTTTGGGGGTGGGGAGTGTTCAGGGGGCTGTTTGTAAGGAAAGGTATGGAGGTGACCCTCTCAAGGAATTTGTTTGGTTTCTTTTTTGGTTCTCTATTTGCTCAAACTTAATTAGTAATATTATAACTTTCAATTTAATCATTGACCTAAATGAATTGTATTTTTATCTCAGCAGGAGCCTGGCTGGGGCTGCAAGAAGCAGCTGTGGCAGCTGAGTGAGAGGGGAAACTCTTACTAGAATATTTGGGCTGGCAAGTGACACCACTTCTGCTCTGAGATAAGATGGAGACTTTTCCAAGCTATGTTTTAAAATCATAAAAAAACAGAGTCTCCTGCTGGAGATAAGATATAAGTTGGTGTGGAGCATCTGGGAGCTGTAAAAGAGGAGGGTTATACCAGCATTACTGAGGTTATTACTGAAACCAAGATTATAAGTAATTAAAGTTTTGAAAGTTTTCTCCAGGTACACAATAGACTACTCAGTATGTTGGATTCTTGAGCTGGGGTCAGGTTAACTATTAAAAGAGGATGAAAAGTATTTCTAACAAACCTGACATTTATTTAAAACCTACCCTATTCCTGCTGTTTTAGCAGATATCGCTTTAAGCTGTGGCTCTTTTCCTGGCTCTCGGGACTTCTAATGTTGATTCACTTCCATGCCTACTTCATGGTGCTTTACCTCATTTCGATGTTAAATTAGCCTGCTTGTTATCATGCTGGAATGGATGGTCTTCACCACGCTGTCTCCTGGGATCCAACAAACTCAGAGCCTTCGGAGAAACAAGGACCAACCTTCATAGCATTTCTTCTCCAACTATAACTCCTTTTGCTAGAAGCAAATGCTGGGCTTGCACGGGAGATTCTTGTCCCCCCCTCCCTTTTTTTTTTCTCAGAAAGAGCAAATTGCATTTTTCATTGCAGGAGCACACAAGCCCTAACTTTCATGTGCCTAAAATGTTCTTTAATCGGCGTCTTCTTTCAGTATCTTTGATCTGCAGGATGTAATCACATTTTCCTTGAAGATATAAATCATCCAAAAAAAAAACACAGAAGAGGAGAAATGCCCTTAAATAGCTTCTCAAAGTGAATTAAAAATGTAAATTAATTATTTTGTATTATTTCCTATGTCTCCCATCTCGATCTCCTGTTTTAATCTTGCCTTAACTTCATCTGTGCTGGTCACCCTGGATCTTAGATAAGATACTTCATTCACAAAGAAAACTTTTAACTTGCTTAAATTGGCATGGGATGACTTTCACAGGATCAGAGGATTTAAATTTGTTTTTTAAATGTCTGTTTTTAATGTTTTTATTTTTGTGTCCATTGATAAATGAACAAACTGTGATATATATATTTTTATATATATATTATATATATAATGTATAATTATATGTATTATTTTATTATATAAAATAATATATATAGATATAAATATTATTCAACCTTGGGGAAAAAAAAGAAATTTTGCCATTTGTGACAAACACATGTGAATCTGAAGGACTTACGCCAAGTGAGATAAGCCAGCCACAGAAAGACAAATGCTGTCTGTCTGACCTCATTCATGAGCTAAGTCACTTCAGTTATGTCTGACTCTTTGTGACCTTGTGGACCGTAGCCCGCCAGGCTCCTCTGTCCACAGTATTCTCCTTGCAAGAATACTGGAGTGGGTTGCCATGCCTTCCTTCAGGAGATCTTCCTGACCCAGGGATGGAACCAGAGTCTCCTAGGTCTCCTGCATTGGCAGGCAGGTCCTTTACCACTAGGACCACCTGGAAACACCTACCTCACTCATAGGTGGAATCTACAATAGTCCAGCAGCTAGAAGTCCAGAGTGGAGTGGTGGCTGCCAGGAGTTGGGGGTGGAGGAAACCCAGAGATGTTGGTCAGAGGGTATAAACTTTCAGTTACGCAAGATGAGTAAGTGCTGAAGGTCTAATGTACAGCAGCTGACTATAGTGAACAATATTTTATTGTATATTTGTGTTTGCTAAGACGGTAGATCTTAAGTGTTCTCACCACACACACACATACACACAGACATAATTATGTGAGGTCATGGGTATGCTAATTTGCTTGATTGCAGTGATCATTTCACAATGTATACACAAATCATACATTGAATTGTACATCTTAAATACGTACAACTTTCATTTGTCAATTGCCACCTCACAATTACCAAAACTAAAAAAAGAAAAAAAAACCCCAAGAAATTTAAAAATGAAACAAAATAAGTTTTAGCAATCATTTAATCAAACACATGCCAAAGTGTTCAGGAGTTTTTGTGTTGCAGATACCAGGAATCTGCTCAAGAAATAAGGAGACACTATGGAAAAGACAGAGGGGTGACTCTCAGGATAGAAGGAGGGCCAGACAACTTCAGGGCTCAGGAACAGGACCTGGGACCTCTTCTGGCAACCTCAGAAGGTTGTCTACCCTGGATGAGCTGTGCTATCCATGTCTTTGAGGTTGCATCTTTAGAGCTTATAGCCAAAAAGAAAGGAGGATGTTTCCAGTTAAATATCCTGGAAACATAGTTAAAAAACCATCCAGGAGGAGGGCTCATTTTACTGAACTTTGGTCAGATGCTCACTTAGCCCAGGGATGCTACCAGAACAATGGGGGCAGGCATCAAGCCAGCAGCCACAGAGCTCTCTCTTAAAGGGGAGACACTCCTGGTCCCCAGAAAGTTCATGTGACTAGGACTGTCCCTCAGAGGAGTTGCAGAGTTGCCCCCTCACCTCCTGATGCACTTACCCTATCACACAGGGTAACTTCATCCCTACTTGCCAAAATGCCCCCTCCCCCATTCTTTCTGTGATGAAGAATGAGCGAAGAGTAAAATACAATGATGCATGGCCAACTGAAACCTTCAATTAACCAAAAATCGGGTTTTCATTCAACTTCAGGGGAAAACAGAAGAAAGTCTTGGGGACTCACTTCACAATCTCATTCTTGGGGTAAGTTCCAGGGGGTGCCTATTTTTCCAGATATCTTTTGTATGCCTTTTAAATTGTGATAAAATATACATAACCTAAAATTTACCATTCAGTTCAGTTCAGTTCAGTTGCTCAGTCATGTCTGACTCCTTGTGACCCCATGAATCACAGCACACCAGGCCTCCCTGTCCATCACCAAGTCCCAGAGTTCACCCAGACTCACATCCATCGAGTCAGTGATGCCATCCAGCCATCTCATCCTCTGTCGTCCCCTTCTCCTCCTGCCCCCAATCCCTCCCAGCATCAGAGTCTTTTCCAATGAGTCAACTCTTAGCATGAGGTGGCCAAAGTACTGGAGTTTCAGCTTTAGCATCATTCCTTCCAAAGAAATCCCAGGGCTGATCTCCTTCAAAATGGACTGGTTGGATCTCCTTGCAGTCCAAGGGATTCTCAAGAGTCTTCTCCAACACCACAGTTCAAAACCATCAATTCTTCAGCGCTCAGCCTTCTTCACAGTCCAACTCTCACATCCATACATGACCACAGGAAAAACCATAGCCTTGACTAGACAGACCTTTGTTGGCAAAGTAATGTCTCTGCTTTTGAATATGCTATCTAGGTTGGTCATAACTTTCCTTCCAAGGAGTAAGTGTCTTTTAATTTCATGGCTGCAGTCACCATCTGCAGTGATTTTGGAGCCCAAAAAAATAAAGTCTGACACTGTTTCCCCATCTATTTCCATTATAAGTGTGTAATTCCACAGCATGAGGTATATTCACCACAACCCATTTCATCATGCTAAACAGAAACTGCTCATTAAATAATAATCTCCCCCATCACCAGGCCCAGCCCCTGGCGTCCTACTTTCTGTTTCTACAAATGTGCCTTGTCCAGCTTCCTCAAGGCTTACCTTTTGGCTCAGAAGTAAAGAATCTGCCTGCAATGCAGGTGACCTGGGTTCAGTCTCTGGGTTGGGAAGATGCCCTGGAGAAGGAAATGGCAACCCACTCTAGTATTCTTGCTGGAGAATTCCATAAACAGAGGATCCTGGTGGGCTACAGTGTTTGGGCTCGCAAAGAGTTGGATACGACTGAGCAACTACCAGACAGACGTTCAGGTACCTCATGCAAGTGGAGTCATGTAGTATTTGTACTTTTGTGACTGCTTTCTTTTGCTTAGCATACTGTTTTCAAGGTTCATCCATATTATAGCATGTGTAAGAACTTTATTCCTTTTTATGGCTGAATTATATACTTATGGACTTCCGTGGTGGTTCAGATGGTAAAGAGTCTGTCTACAATGCAGGAGACCTGGGTTTGATCCCTGGGTCAGGAAAATGCCCTGGAGAAGGGCATGGCAACCCACTTCAGTATTCTTGCCTGGAGGATCCCACGGACAGAGGAGCCTAGTGGGCTACAATCCATGGGGTCACAAAGAGTCGGACACAACTGATAGATTAACACTTTGACTATACACACACACACACACACACATATATATATTTCATTCATCAGGCTTCCCTAGTAGCTCAGTTGGTAAAGAATCTGCCTGTAATTCAGAAGACCCCAGTTCAATTCCTGGGTTGGGAAGATCCTCTGGAGAAGGGATAGGCTACTCACTCCTGTATTCTTGGGCTTCCCTTGTGACTCAACTGGTAAAGAATCCACCCGCAATGTGGGAGACCTGGGTTTGATCCCTGGGTTGGGAAGATCCCCTCAGAAGGGAAAGGCTACCTACTCCAGTATTCTGGCCTGGAGAATTCCATGGACTGTATAGTCCATGGGGTCACAAAGAGTCAGACATGACTGAACGACTTTCACTTTCCATTCATCTGTTGATAGACATTGTGTTGTTTCCACATTTTGTCTATGGTGAATAATGCAGCTATGACATTGGTGTACACTAAGTATCTTTTGGCAGGGTGGAAAATATATTCCTTTTCATTAAAATGATCCTGCGGTATCTTTGATTGCAACAACAAAAGACTGTTTCCCGTCAAGATGGAGGTTCTGTGGGCTCCTGGCGAAAGGAGGACCTCCAGAACTCTACAGACTCATCTTTAATGCTGGTTTATGGTTTCCCAGTCTGTGATATTGAGCAAGTTATTTAATCTCCCTGAGCCTTATTTTCTTCATCCAACAAGTGACTAACAAAAAAAGGCTGAAGTGGACATTTCTGGGTTGCTTTGAAATTTTGGTGCTTCCCAGAATCACTTAGTCATCAAAAGAGTGCCTGGTAGCACTTTTAAAAAACTACCCTTGAGCCCTACTCCAAAACCACTAACTTAGAATATCCAAGAGCGAGGTCTGTATCTTTACCAAAGTCTTCAGATGTGACTGATGAAGCCAGATTTAAAACTCACCACTGGAGTCAAGCCTATGAAGCCAACCCCCAACTCAGGACTTGATACAGAGTAGAAGTTTAATTGATGTGACTCTTCCATTTCTGTATACAGTACCCATGAGCAGAGGATGATTGCATTTTAAGGAACATTTACAACAGTGATCATTCTACATAGCAACAACAGACATTCTAATGATGGGTCGTTTTCTACTTTGAATGACTGAACCAGTCACTTCTATCTAACTATAAATGATATTGGCAGTTCAGGCTATAAAGTCATTCACTTGATTCGTCTACATCTTTGGTTGTGCATTTGGGTACAGTTGGACCATGTGCAATTCAAATTTGCTAATGAGGGTGCGGGGGTGAAGGGAAGCTGGAGGTATTTACCAGGTCATTTTCTGTAGAAGAGAGAACTCCTTGGAGATAGTCATGCAAACCCCAGGCTCCGATGCAGAGAGAGAAAACCTGTGAATTTCTATCAAACAAGCTAGATTGATGTTATTTATTTCCTTATTTGGGGGTGGCCTTCAGATTATAAAAGGAGTGGACAGAGGGAATGTAGTCAATGCAATTTGTTCCAGGTTCCAAAAAAGCAAATTTGTGTCTTATGAAATGTTACAAGAAAAGCGTAATTCAAATTGGCTTAGAGATGAGAGCTGTCAAATAGACTGAAAGCTGGATTATGAACCAAGACTAATGAGAGCCTGCAATGTGCACCAAGTTAGGGATGGAGTCCAAGAGAATCACTGCAAGGTCTTACAGGGGAGGTAAACAGCCTATTAATTAAGGTAGCAGATGGTAGTAAATTGGGAGATGTTTCACATTCCAAGGACAGAGAAAGAAATGAAAGCATGAGAACTGTATTGGGGCATTAGAAATCCCAGCACGAAATCGATGACAGGAAAATAATAGAGAGGAACAGTTAGTGTTGGAAGCGAGCAGTGGTTGCAATAATACGGGGTTCAAAAGAGACTAGAAATATAAGTGGAAAGGCTGAGGAGCTACTGAAGAAAGCCATCCGTGATGCAATTGCTTAGTTTCAGGGACCCAGCAAGTCAGCTTGGGTATGTGAGCCCAAACTGAAGGTTAACACATTTCTGAGTGAGTGTAGTCTTAAATCTATCCCCACGAGCATTTGCAGACAAGGAAGTTGCCTGATTAGAAGGGACTAAATTGGATGTAAATTGAAGAAGCCAATTAGCATAGGGAGAAAAAAGCAGATGAGTTGAGATAATCAGTGTAATTTGAGCAGAGTAAGAAGGCAAGGGCTTCCCAAGTGGCGCTAGTGGTAAAGAACATGCCTGCCAATGCAGGAGACGTAAGAGAAACGGGTTCAATCTCTGGGTCAGGAAGATCCTCTGGAGGAAGAAATGGCAACCCACTCCAGTACTCTTGCCTGGAGAATCCCATGGACAGAGAAGCCTGGCAGGCTACAGTCTATGGGGTAACAAAGAGGTGGACACGACTGAAGTGACTTAGCATGCGTGTACAAGAAGGCAAAGTAGACTCTCCCAGATTGGGGGCCTCATTGTCTCTGCTACTTGCCTTCAACTCATTATCTAGCCTTTTTGAGCCTCAGTTTCCTCATCAATGAAATGAGCACAAGATTTATTACCTTCTACAGATACTGTAATTTCCATGAAATTTCTACATAGATTACCAGGAACACAGTATGTTTTCAACACACACAGACTCCTCCCTGTGCTACCTGCATAATGAATGTGACCAGTACATACTGCTAGCTGGAGATGATGGGAGATGTTTGGGGAAGCATTGGATAGCATTTATATAATGGTGCCTGCTTCTCAGTTCTTATTTTCTATAAGCAGAAGTCAGTTGTACTCTCACATTAGAGTGGAGTTACATCAGGGGTTGGTTTCTATAGCCATCACATGAAGTGAGAATCACGTGTGAGTAAAATAGTCTTTGAAAATATCTGAAAGTGCCCATAAAGTACAGTCCTGTGCTATCTTTCGGAAAGTTCATTTTAACGAGTTTGAAGTTGAGCACCAGCAGTTGGCTTGCACTTATGAGCCAAGCTACATATAAAAAAAAATGTTAACACTAAAATGACACCTGGTGTGGTAAGATGTTCACAACAGAGAGACCTGCAGGAGCTGAGGGCAGGTTTGGAGCTCCCAATTCACGTTGTCTCCACACCTGTGCCGGCCAGGTGAAACTTGGCACTTTTTGTTCTCTGGGCCACTCTTAGATTCTGTCCTCATCTATTTGAGTGGCTTAAACAACAGAAGGTTATTTCTATTCTTTTGGGAGTGGGGAAGTCCAAGATCAAGGTGCTGGCAGATGCTATGTTTCGTGTAGGCTTGCTTCCTGGTTTGCAGATGGCCGTCTTTTCTCTGTGTCCTCCCCTGGTATGGTGAAACAACTCTCTGTTTCTTTCTCTTCTATTAAGGACACTAATCCTGTTATGGGCCCCACCCTCAAGAGCTCACCTTAACCAAACCACCTACCAAAGGTCTTGCTTCCTAATACCATCCCACTGGGGGTTAGGGCTTCAAAGTATGAATCTATAACAAATCGGAACTTGCAGATCTTCTGAACTGAAGCAACTTCAGAGGATCAGACTGGCTGTCTGATTCGGTTGTGGAGTAAATGTACACAACAGGGCTTCCTATTGGTCACCTGGCTCAATTCCCCTGCTTGGCTGGTTATGATGGTATCTCTGGGGCTGTGACAAAGGATGGGAATCCCAGCCAGTGGCTGCCTACTCTAGACCCTGCATGAGTGTGGGTGAATGGGGGCAGCCTGACTCATCTTGCACTCTGGGTAAACAAAGCTGATCAACCTTGGCAAGGGCTCAACCAGCAGCTATGTCCTCCTTGGAGGAGGGTATGTTCCTTTCCTGAGCCTGGAGGTGGTCCAGGTGTGGGTCTGTTTCTCTGCTTCTGCTCTCAGGGACAATTAATGCACTGAGAAGAAAGTAAACGATAGCATGTGCATTCACTGTTCTGCAGCGGTAAACTTGCTTTTTTTTTAAATTTTAACATATATCTTGGGAACTATTTCTATTGATACAAAAAGGATTTCTTCATCTTTCTTTATTGAGGTAGAATTTATATGACATTCACCATTTTAACCATGTTGAAGTATATAGTTCAGTGGTTTCTAATATATTCATGATTTTTGCAATCATCATTATTCTTTAGTTGCTAATCATGCCCAATTCTTTTGTGACCCTCATGGACTGTAGCCTGTCAGGATCCTCTGTCCATGGGATTTTCCAGGCAAGAAACATTGGAATGGGTTGTCATTTTCTTCTCCAAAGGATCTTTCTGATTTGGGGACCAAATCTGTGTCTCCTGCATTGACAGGATTCTTTACTGCTGAGCCACCTGAGAAGCCCATGCAGTCATCACCACTATCTAATTCCAGAACACTTTTATTACCTCAAAAAGAAACTTCATACTCATTAAGTACTGATTCCCCATCCGTATCTGCCCAGCCCTTAACCATTATCTCTCTATGGATTTGCCTTTTCTGGACATTTCATATGCATGGAAAAATAATAAAATATGTGGTCATGTGGGTCTAGCTTCTTTCACTTGCACAATGTTTTCAAAGTCCATCCATGCTGTGGCATGCAACAATACTTCATTTCCTTTTAATGCCAAGTATAGGCCATTGAATGGATATACCACATTTTTTGCCCCTCTCTTCATCCACTGATGAACATGTGGGTTGTTTTCACTTCTTGGCTATTATAAATAACACTGCTACGAACATTCATGTGCAAAAGTTTATTTGAATACCTGTTTTCACTAACTTGGGTGTGTATCTAGGAGTAGAATTGCTGGATTGTTTGGTAATCCTATGTTTTACTTTTTGACAAACCATTGAACTGTTTTCTGACCAGCTATACCATTTCACATTCCCAGTAGCAATGTATGAGGGTTCCAAACTTTCCACACCCTTGCTAAATACCTATTCTCCATTTTTACTTATTACTATAATATCCTAGTGTGTATATTCAGACTTAAACTGAAGAAAGTGGGGAAAACCACTAAACCATTTAGGTATGACCTAAGTCAAACCCCTTATGATTATACAGTGGAAGTGAGAAATAGATTTAAGGGACTAGAACTGATAGACAGAGTGCCTGATGAACTATGGACGGAGGTTCATGACATTGTACAGGAGACAGGGAACAAGACCATCCCCAAGGAAAAAAAAATGAAAAAAAGCAAAATGGCTGTCTGAGGAGGCCTTAAAAATAGCTGTGAAAAGAAGAGAAGTGAAAAGCAAAGGAGAAAAGGAAAGATATACCCATTTGAATGCAGAGTTCCAAAGAATAGCAAAGAGAGATAAGAAAGCCTTCCTCAGTGATCAATGCAAAGAAACAGAGGAAAACAATAGAATGGGAAAGACTAGAGAACTCTTCAAGAAAATCAGAGATACCAAGGGAACATTTCATGTGAAGATGGGCTCAATAAAGGACAGAAATGGTATGGATCTAACAGAAGCAGAAGATAGTAAGAAGAGGTGGCAAGAATATACAGAACTATTTCAAAAAGGATCTTCACAACCCAGATAATCACAATGGTGTGATCACTCACCTAGAGCCAGACATCCTGGAATGTGAAGTCAAGTGGGCCTTAGGAAGCATCACTATGAACAAAGCTAGTGGAGGTGATGGATTTCCAGTTGAGCTATTTCAAATCCTAAAAGATGATGCTGTGAAAGTGCTGCACTCAGTATGTCAGCAAATTTGGAAAACTCAGCAGTGGCCACAGGACTGGAAAAGATCAGTTTTCCTTCCAATCCCAAAGAAAGGCAATGCCAAAGAATGCTCAAACTACAGCACAATTGCATTCATCTCGCATGCTAGCAAAGTAATGCTCAAAATTCTCCAAGCCAGGCTTCAGCAATACGTGAACCATGAACTTCCAGATATTCAAGCTGGTTTTAGAAAGGGCAGAGGAATTAGAGATCAAGTTGCCATCCACTGGATCATGGAAAAAGCAAGAGAGTTCCAGAAAAACATCTATTTCTGCTTTATTGACTATGCCAAAACATTTGACTGTGTGGATCACAATAAACTGTGGAAAATTCTGAAAGAGATGGGAATACCAGACCACCTGACCTGCCTCTTGAGAAACCTGTATGCAGGTCAGGAAGCAACAGTTAGAACTGGACATGGAACAACAGACTGGTTCCAAATAGGAAAAGAAGTACGTCAAGGCTGTATATTGTCACCCTGTTTATTTAACTTCTATGCAGAGTACATCATGAGAAATGCTGGGCTGGATGAAGCACAATCTGGAATCAAGATTGCCAGGAGAAATATCAGTAACCTCAGATATGCACATGACACCACCCTTATGGCAGAAAGTGAAGAAGAACTAAAGAGCCTCTTGATGAAAGTGAAAAAGTTGGCTTAAAGCTCAACATTCAGAAAACTAAGATCAGGGCATCCGGTCCCATCACTTCATGGGAAGTAGATGGGGAAACAGTGGAAACAGTGGCTGACTTTATTTTTTGGGGCTCCAAAATCACTGCAGATGGTGATTGCAGCCATGAAATCAAAAGACGCTCCTTGGAAGGAAAGTTATGACCAACCTAGACAGCATATTAAAAAGCAGAGACATTACTTTGTCAACAAAGGTCTGTCTAGTCAAAGCTATGGTTTTCCCAGTAGTCATGTATGGATGTGAGAGTTGGCCTATAAAGAAAGCTGAGGGCTGAAAAACTGATGCTTTTGAACTGTGGTGTTGGAGAAGACTCTTGAGAGTCCCTTGGATGGCAAGGAGGTCCAACCAGTCCATCCTAAAGGAGATCATTCCTGGGTGTTCATTGGAAAGATTGATGTTGAAGCTGAAATTCCAATACTTTGGCCACCTGATGTGAGGAGCTGACCCATTTGAAAAGACCCTGATGCTGGGAGGGATTGAGGGCAGGAGGAGAAGGGGATGACAGAGGATGAGATGGTTGGATGGCATCACTGACTCAGTGGACATGAGTTTGGGTAAACTCCGGGAGTTGGTGATGGACACGGAGGCCTGGTGTGCTGCAATTCATGGGGTCACAAAGAGTCGGACATGACTGAGCAACTGAACTGAACTGAACTGAACTGAATGTGTATGAAGTAGGTTCTTGTTGTGGTTTTAGTTTTTACTTCTTTAATGACAAAGGATGCTGAGCATCTTTTCCTATGCTTATTGGCCATCTGTATCTTTTCTTTGGAGAAATACCTTTTTAGGTTCTTGCCCTTTTTAAAGTTGGATTTTTGTTTTGTTGCTGTTGAGTTAGAAGTTCTTTATATGCATATATTCTTCATACTGAACTCTCATCAGATATATGATTTGCAAATATTTTTTCCTACTCTGTGGGCTGTCTTTTTACATTCTTGATAGTATCTTTTGATACACAAAGCTTTGATTTTAGTGAAGTCCAATTTATCTATTTTCTTCTTTTGTTATTTGTGCTTTGGTGTCATATTTAAGGATCCATTTCCAAATCCAAGATCATGAAATTTTAGTCCAATTTTTTTAAAAAGAGTTTAATTACTTTAGCTATTACATTTAATTCTTTGATCCATGTGGAGATAATTTTTGTATATTGTGAGGTAAGGATAGAGGAGAGTTTTGACAGTCCCTTGGACTGCAAGGAGATCAAATCAGTCAATCCTAAAGGAAATCAATTCTGAATATTCATTGGAAGGAGTGATATTGAAGCTAAAGCTCCAATACTTTGACCACCTAATGTGAAGAGCCAGCTCATTGGAAAAGACCCTGATGCTGGGAAAGACTGAAGGCAAAAGGAGAAGAGGCCAGCAAGCAATGAGGTGGTTAGATAGCAACATCAACTTCAATGACAACACCAAATTCAATAAATATGAATTTGAGCAAACTCCAAGAGACAGTGAAGGACAGAGGAGCCTGATGTGCTGCAGTCCATGGGGTCACAAACAGTTGGACACAACTTAGCCATTGAGCAACAACAACAACAGCAAAAGATTCAATTTCATTCTTTTGGATCCTTTTAAATATCTGCATAGCAATCTGTTCCACAGTTTATTTAACCAGTTTTCTACTCAGATATTTGAGTTACTTCCAATCTTTTACTACTAGAAACAATAACATCATAAATATTCTGGTATATAACTACTTCCTACACATTTGGCATACTTGTAGGCTATGTTCCTAAAAATGGGATTGTAGGATCAAAGATTGATTGGCTAATTGCTCTCCCTGGAGGCGGAGTGGATGCCTGTGCCTTCCAACACAGTGAGGATGTGTTTCCATACATTCTTGCTGATCCCTGTAGATCTCTGCCAACCAGAAGGATAGTTTTGATTTGGAATGTTCTTATTATGAGCAAGGTTTTGCACTTTTAATGTATTTAAGAGCTTTTTGTAATTTCTTTGCCATGAACTTTTCTTAACTTTTGCTTATACTTTCCATTGGATTATTGATGTTTGTTTTGTTTTGTAGGAGACATTCATAAAGCAAATGAGGCCTCTGTAATAAATGTGTCATCTGCTTTTCAGCTTTATTAATGATGTTGTTTTTCTTCTCTACAATGTGCTTTATTCTTTCTTTTTAAGATATTTTGGTTAAGTGGCTACTTAGAGTAGCCTTTTCCCATTCCAATATTATAATATTGATTTATGTTTTCTTAATTGTATTTTTATTATTTCAATATATGACCTAATATATGGTACAGATGGAATTTGTTTGGTTATATGATGTGAGGTAGGGATTCTTTTATTTTTTCCTCTACATAATTGAGGTAGTTGTTTCTGAGGTCAGATATCCTCAGTTCTCCACAGCAGATAAAGCAGTGAAAGTTCAGTCCTGACCTGAGACGGGCCCCAAACCCATTGTGTTTGGGTCAGACTAGGAAGGGCATTTCTGTGTACTGGAACCAGAGGTTGGTCCATTCTTGACTTTGCCTGCTTGAGGAAGCATTTAGTAGTGCTTAAGAATAAGACAAGTGATTTTGGGGCTCCATAATCACTGCAGATGGTGATTGCAGCCATGAAATTAAAAGACACTCCTTGGAAGGAAAGTTATGACCAACCTAGACAGCATATTAAAAAGCAAAGACATTACTTTGCCAACAAAGGTCTGTCTAGTCAAGGCTATGGTTTTTCCAGTCATCATGTATGGATATGAGAGTTGGAATATAAAGAAAGCTGAGTGCTGAAGAACTGATGCTTTTGAACTGTGGTGTTGGAGAAGACTCTTGAGAGTCCCTTGGATGGCAAGGAGGTCCAACCAGTCCATCCTAAAGGAGATCAGTCCTGGGTGTTCATTGGAAGGACTGATGCTGAAGCTGAAATTCCAATACTTTGGTCACCTCATGTGAAGAGTTGACTCGGAAAAGACCCTGATGCTGGGAGGGATTGGGGGCAGGAAGAGAAGGTGACGACAGAGAATGAGATGGCTGGATGGCATCACCAACTCGATGGACATGAGTTTGGGTGATTGGGAGTTGTTGATGGACAGGGAGGCCTGGTGTGCTGCAATTCATGGGGTCGCAAAGAGTCGGACACGACTGAGTGACTGAACTGAACTGAACTGAAGAATAAGACAAGATAACTGTTGTTCTCTCAATGCCTAGATGTGCAACCTTGCTCAGATTTGTAACCTTTCTGCTGTGGTATTTCCTTATCTGCAAAATGGGATTAAGAGGGCTTCCCCAGTGGCTCAGTGGTTTAAAAAAAAAAAAAAATCTGCCTGCAATGCAGGAGATGCACGAGACGTGGGTTTGATCTGTGAGTTGGGAAGATCCCCTGGAGGACAAAATGGCAATCCAGTCCAGTATTCTTGCCCGGAAAATTCCATGAATAGAAGAAACTGGTGGGCTACGGTCCATGAAGTTTGCAAAGGTCTAGACAGGACTGAGTAACTGAACACACACGCACAACACCATCGTAGAATGGTGATGAGAAGTAAACAGAGCTCTGTATGGAAATTGCTCAGCACAAGGCCTTGCAAGTGGTAAACACAGGAGAGCTGCTGCCATCGCTGTTGTCACTGTGATCATCTTCTGGGCGCTTTGTGATGGCTCCAAACTCAGGTCGCCCACAGAGAGGATGTGGACCTTGGGTTCCTCCACCTGGACTGGATCCATCATTTGTCCTGTTTTCTTCCAGGGGAGCAAGTCGTGACCCTTAAGTTTCTGGCTACTCTGGTGGAGGGGGGTGTTCTGGGCACTTTTGTGCCACCATCCGTTTTTCAATCTTTTTAATGAGATGAAATTAAATAATAGCACAAATCAAGTGTAGCTCTGAAGGGAGACAAGACCTCAGCAATGGATTAGTACCAAAGTTTGATATTTGTAGGGGGTAAAGTGAGGTTCAGAGTGTGAAAGGGAATTCATAATCCCAAAGGAATGGTTTCTTGTTAGACCAGGTCTGAGGGCCTTGACTCCCTAATTAAGGCTTGGTCCACACGAGAGCGAGTACAGTTTCTGGTGCCATCCGTTGGTTTTTCTTTTCTTTTTTAAAAAATATGGATAATAAAGCTACCTTTTTATTTGGGGGGGTTGCATCAGTCTCTAAGAGGATCTCTTCTGCGATGTCACTTGGCATCACCCTCAGCATTCCTCTGTCTGAGAAGTGCCCAAGTGACTTTTTAGCTTCTGAAAGCCTGGAGCTATGTTGTTTCCTGGGTATCAGGGCAGTCATTGGATGAACTGACCGGGGCTTTGGTAACCATTATTTTCTGTGATTTGGTGACCTTTGAAGAGGCAGCTACTGCTTTTTCTTCCCAGCCTCAGGGAAGGGAGACACAATTCAGAGAAAAAGAGGTAAATTCTTGTCTTTTAAAGTTTTTAAAAAGAAGACATGGATTAAGAGATAAAGCCTTGTAGTTCTCAGAACTGGAGAGAGATAACAAGAAAGGAGGAGAGATTAGATTCTGGTGGGTCCTTCAGAAGAGACTCCAGCCTCCCAGTCCCCTAGGGGAAGGGGTGGCAAAACCAGAAACCCCAGGGATATGAGTTACAGGGGATCTGTGCCTCCACTCACTAAGTGGTTCTGGTTCTGGAAATGGTTGCTTTGCAAAAGGTCTCCGAATCCTGGGGTGGATTTAATTTTTATCGGCGTGAGGCTTAAACAATTTGAGATCCTCTTTAGAAGACAGAATTCAAAATTAGGTTTGGCTGGTGTTTCTTTGGAAGGTGATGAAATATTCTGGAATTAGACAATGGCTATGGTTGCAAAATGGCTTCCCAGGTGGCACAATGATAAAGAATCTGCCTGCCAATACAGGTGGCGAAAGAGACGTCAGTTCAAGTGGGTTCAATCCCTGGCTTGGGAAGATCCCCTGGAGAAGGAAATGGCAAACTACTCCAGTATTATTGCCTGGGAAATCCCATGGACAAAGGATCCTGGTGTGCTACAGTCCATGGGGTCACAAATAGTCGAACATGACTTAGGACTAGACAACAAACAAACAACAAGAAAGGCTGCAGAACTGAGACAGAAAGGGGGTCAGGGCACACCTTTGAAAGGATTACACAGCCATTGAGAACATGATTTAATCTGGTTAGAACCGACTAGGTCAAAGATGGCAGACACTTGTCTCCCACTAGATCTTGAGCCTCATTATATGCTGATTGTAATGCATTAGCCTAGGCTAGATGACATACAGGTGCCATGACAGTTCCAAGACTGATCAAAAAGACCAAAAAGTAGGCAGTGACCCAATTCCTGGTAATCCCTGCCCTTCCCCCAAAGAGCTGGAAAAATCTTCCTACTCATTAGTCTATGAAATTACCCAGTCAATAAAAACCACCCCAATATCTTGGACCTCCTGCCTGATGAGATGGTCCACACTCTGTCTATGGAGTGTGTCTCCCTGAATAAATCTTCTTTCGCTTTACTTTGGCTTGCCCTTCAATCCTTTCCTGTATGAAGCTAAGAACCCACATGTGGCCATCCCAGGGACTCACCTGAGACCTAGGACATGGCCGTCTTCTTGTGCCCCACTTTTATGCTACAACAGAACTTTGCAAATATATGAAAAACCACTGGATTGTACACTTTAAAGCATGAAAATTGAAGTGTTAGTTGCTCAGTCATCTCCAACTCTTTGAGCCCCCACAGACTGTAACCTGCTAGGCTCCTCTGTCCATGGAATTCTCCAGGCAAGAATACTGGATTGGGTAGTCATTCCCTTCTCCCAGTGATCTTCCCAACCCAGGCATTGAACCCAGGTCTCCTGCATTGCAGGCAGATTCTTTACCATGTGAACCGTCAGGGAAGCTAAAGATCGCACAAAGTCCTTAAAGCCGGAAATGAACCCCATTTAATAGGGTAGATTTTATGGTCTGTAAATTAGATCTCAATTTAAAAAATACTCTGTTAAAAATTTTCAGCCACAAGTTTCTAGAAGGAGTCAAACAAAAGAGGACCTGAAGCAGAGCTGTGTTTGCCTTGGGCTCTCCGATCCCAGTGTGGCCAAGAGTGGTGTGGACAGAGGGCCAGCCAGAGCAGTGCTGCTAGAAACTATGGTCTGGATATATGGCCCCCTGGGGACTAGGTCTTCTTTTCTCTGTGGCTTGCCTCTCACACCCAGGCCTGAGTGAGCCTCTGGGAACTTCCTTGCAATCGCAAAGGAAGAGTGGAAATTAACGGTGACAAGACTTCAGTTCTGTGGGATGGCACCAGGAAAATAAAGCAGTCTCGTTTCTTGTACTCCTGACTTTTGGAATTGAGACCCAAGTCTGCTATATGTGTAACTAGGCTTCCCTTGGACACCATAGGTAATGGGGCAGCGGGACAGGCTTATAAACTATGCCTTCTGTGCTGGGAAGGGCTGGCCAGAGAGAACCTCAGTTTTACCTCCGTGCAGTTTTGGATGGAGGAAAAGTCTGCAGTGTGGGCAACCAGACAAGGCTCTTTGGAGGCCAGGGATATGCCACTGTCATATTTTTAATCGAATCCTTGTTTATCTTGAATCAGACCCGGCTCTCTGCATAACTTCTGTTCCTCACATTTTGAAGGTTCGGGCCCAAAACCCATTTCAAGGAATAAGGAGAATGCTCATGTTTGAAAATGAACCAGCCAAATGAATCATTGTGTTTCTGACATGATGCCCATTGAATACTTTTCAATTCTGAGCTTTGGCAGCAGCGTTTTAAAAAAGCACACACACAAAACCTATCACATAATTCTTTCTGAAAGGCTCATTCAGCAGGCCTACTCCCCTTAGTTCCCAGCCTTGCTCTTTCCCTTTTCTTCTCTTTCTTTTAAACCAGCCCTTCTGGTGAGAGGGCAAGTGTACATACAGTCTCCCTTTGTGTTGGTAAAACAGAGCTGTATCAGTTGAGCAGTAATGATAACATTTGTAGTTATGCAAGCAGAGATAACAGTAATCAGATCTCTGGGCAAAACCAATGGCCAAAATCTAACAACGGGTTGAGGCTTATGCTGAAAGGTGAGGGGAATGTATTTGTGTGTTTTGTTTTATCAAAGTACCAAGCACTTTTCTTTTTCTGCCAGAGGATCTCCTGGTTAAAGCTCATCAGAAATTGTCTGTTTAAGGGGACACTACCCTAAAGGGAGATCTGAAGCTCCCTGCCATGCTTAGTTTCTCTCGGCTATTTTTTCTTGCATCAGATCATTTAGGGCTCCCTTTGCTTTCCAGCAGGTAATCTGACCTCTCCATATTGGAAGGAGTGAAGGCTAATGTATTCACTCAACCAGAGGCCAGTTGAATGATAGCATCAGTTTGCAATGCCATTTGGAATTCTTCAAAGAAAGGTGCTGTTCTAGAGTTGCCCTTATTCTCTTCAAATGTGATTTCCCTGAGGGGGTTTCTGTTGCATTGTTACCCAAACAACATGCAAATATATTGATACCTGGGACTTTAGACAGTGGCAAGAATGGGAAGGTGCAATTGCCAAGGTTTGATGAGGCCAAAAACAGAGACCAGGCATGTATGGGTTGAATGTGATTGAGGCCAGGATCCTCAAAATGTGATGGGTGTTTATCACTCATTATCAGAGAAATGCAAATCAAAACCACAATGAGGTACCATCTCACGCCAGTCAGAATGGCTGCTATCAAAAAGGCTACAAATAATAAATGCTGGAGAGAGTGCAGAGAAAAGGGACCCCTCTTACATGCAAACTAGTACAGCCACTATGGAGAACAGTGTGAGATTCCTTAAAAAACTGGAAATAGAACCGCCATATGACCCAGCAATCCCACTGCTGGGCATATACACTGAGGAAACCAGAATTGAAAGAGACACGTGTACCCCAATGTTCTTTGCAGCACTGTTTATAATAGCTAGGACATGGAAGCAACCTAGATGTCCATTGGCAGACGAATGGATAATAAAGCTGTGGTACATATACACAATGGAATATTTAGTTCAGTTCAGTTCAGTTCAGTCGCTCAGTCATGTCCAACTCTTTGCAACCCCATGGACGGCAGCACGCCAGGCCTTCCTGTCCATCACCAACTCCCGGAGTTTACCCAAACCCATGTCCACTGAGTCAATGATGCCATCCAACCATCTCATCCTCTGTAATCCCCTTCTCCTGCCCTCAATCTTTCTCAGCATCAGAGTCTTTTCAAATGAATCAGCTCTTCCCATCAGGTGGCCAAAGTATTGGAGTTTCAGCTTCAACATTAGTTCTTCCAATGAATACCCAGGACTGATCTCCTTTAGGATGGACTGATTGGATCTCCTTGCAGTCCAAGGACTCTCAAGAGTCTTCTCCAACACCACAGTTCAAAAGCATCAATTCTTCTGCATTCGGCTTTCTTTATAGTCCAACTCTCACATCCATACACGACCACTGGAAAAACCATAGACTTGACTAGATGGACCTTTGTTGACAAAGTAATGTCTCTGCTTTCGAATATGCTAAGTTGGTCATAACTTTCCTTCCAAGGAGAAAGTGTCTTTTAATTTCATGGCTGCAGTCACCATCTGCAGTGATTTTGGAGCCCCCCAAAATAAAGTCAGCCACTGTTTCTCCATCTATTTACCATGAAGTGATGGGACCGGATGCCATGATCTTAGTTTTCTGAATGTTGAACTTTAGGCCAACTTTTTCACTCTCCTCTTTCATTTTCATCAAGAGTCTCTTTAGTTCTTCTTTGCTTTCTTTCATAAGTGTGGTGTCATCTGCATATCTGAGGTTATTGATATTTCTCCTGGAAATCTTGATTCCAGCTTGTGCTTTATCCAGCCCAGCATTTCTCATGATGTACTCTGCATAGAAGTTAAATAAACAGGGTGATAATATACAGCCTTGACATACTCCTTTTCCTATTTGGAACCAGTCTGTTGTTCCATGTCCAGTTCTAACTGTTGCTTCCTGACCTGCATACAGGTTTCTCAAGAAGCAGGTCAGGTGGTCTGGTATTCCCATCTCTTTCATAATTTTCCACAGTTTATTGTGATCCACACAGTCAAAGGTTTTGGCATAGTCAATAAAGCAGAAATAGATGTTTTTCTGGAACTCTCTTGCTTTTTCCATGATCCAGCAGATGTTGGCAATTTGACCTCTGGTTCCTCTGCCTTTTCTAAAACCAGCTGGAACGGAATATTACTCAGCTATTAAAAAGAATGCCATTTGAATCAGTTCTAATGAGGTGGATGAAACTGGAGTCTATTATACAGAGTGAAGTAAGCCAGAAAGAAAAACACCAATACAGCATAGTAATGCATATATATGGAATTTAGAAAGATGGTAATGATGACCCTATATGCGAGACAGCAAAAGAGACACAGATGTAAATAACAGACTTTTGGACTCTGTGGGAGAAGGCGAGGGTGGGATGATTTGAAAGAATAGCATCGAAACATGTATATTATCATATGTGAAATAGATCGCCAGTCCAGGTTCGATTCATTGGCCGGTGCTCAGGGCTGGTGCACTGGGATGACCCTGAGGGATGGGATGAGGAGGGAAGATGGAGGGGGGTTCAGGACGGGGAATACATGTACATCCATGGCTGATTCATGTCAATGTATGGCAAAAACCACTGCAATATTATAAAGTAATTAGCTTCCAATTAAAATAAATAAGTTAAAAAAAAAACGGTTAAAAAAATGTGATGGATGTTTAGAGATCACCAAGTTAACTCATTATTGGGTGTTGGGTGTCTGAGTTTCTCTGTTGGTTTGTTTCTCTGCTTTCATTTTGGGGTTGTTCAGTGATTTTGGGGACAGAGAAGTAGTGCTGAGGTGTAGCCAGTAGTGTCTTCCTGTAGACCAAACACCCCATCCTGGGATAGTTGTCAAGAGACAGAGCCTGATTCTTCTCTGGCTTGGAAGGAAACTTGGATCCACAGTAATTGCATTTTTCGGCAAAATGGAGACCAAACGGTTTTTCTCTTCTGTTAGTATTTTTAATACTCTTCTGAAGTATTTTAATTATGTTTAAAATAAAGTGCATACTTTTCTACTTTTCGTATGGATGCCTGAAGAATTGTCCCACTTCATCCCTCCTTTTTATTCACCTCTACCCAAAAAAGAAACTGGAAATAGGAATGGGGACATGTGGTTGTGGACAGCAGCAACATAAGCCAGAAAGTGGCTGGAAGGGTGCATGGGGTGGGAGGAGGTGGAGAATTGTGTAAAGAAATACATGTTGTTTTTATTTTTTTTTAAGATACACCTTCTTCCCTGTTTCCAGACATAAGTATCGAATTAAAAATTGTATTTGGGGGACTTTCTTAGTAGTCCAGTGGTTAAGAGTCTGCACTTTCAATGCAGGGGCATGGGTTTGATTCCTGGTTGGGGGAAAAAAATAAACAAAATAGCCTATTCCCAAGCTCTTTGAAAAAAAAATATAAAAACAATTGTACTTGGAGTGCCCTACAGATGTTGGCATTTTAAAACCAAATACTATTGGCCTGCGGGTTGCTAAGCAACCTGTGCAACCAATCAGCATGGGCTTTAAAATGGAATCTGTTCCAAGAGACAAAATGAAGCACCCAGGGCTCTGTCTGAAGCGGTGGGCTGGCAGGCGGACTCCCCATGTGCTGGCTCTAGTTAGAAGTTCAGCTCCTCTGGCTTTCTTTGCCTGAACACACATTTTAATTTCACTGTGTCAATTCTCATTATCTGTCTACATGGAATTCCTTTTTTGGTTTTCAGAAATAATTAAGTAAAAAGCCCTTTCACTCACTGCATTTTTGGCATTGATAAAGACATTTCAGACAAGACAGGGGCCAATATCAGGGCAGTCTTTGAAGATGTTCTTTAAAGACAGTTCTGACGAACAGTGGCAAACAGACCAATTAACCCCAGAATCGAAGTCTTGGCGGCTTTAAACTCCCTTCCAAAGAAATTAGCCCTAATGTTAATAAAGTGGGTGTTAGACCATTTCACAATAGCGACTTCTCGTGGACTGAGTCCACTGGAATTATTACATTGTTTTGCCAAAAGAGGAGCCTTGTGCTGGTGTGAATTTTTGTTGTGGTTGCTGTCTTAAAATTAAAAAAAAAAAATGTCCAAACCACATTTCCACAGTTGGAGCAAAAATTCCAAGCATAATAGTACAGATTTCTGAAAAAAAAGAAAAAAGAAAGAAAGTTTTGAAATGGAAAAAGACCCAGAAAAGGTAGTAAAGGAAGTGCCCAAAGTGTATCCTCCAACACTGGGATTGTGGTTTGAATCAGGATTGTGTCCTGGGCTCGGGCTCACCAGTGATAAAACCCACTAATACTCCTCCACTCACCAGGGAAGACTTGTAGCTCAGCTATTGATTCTTTATTGGTTTTTCAGATCACAGGGAGACAGACCCAGAGCTTTTGTCTCTGCAGGTAAAGTGCTAATGAATTGCCAAGACTGGGGCTATATATTTGTGTTGACTTGATGCTTATAAAAATAAAGTTATTTCCTGGGGGAGTTGTTTTCATCTGCTGGGACTGTACAAGTCGATTTTTCATCATTTTGGTTAAAGGCCCATTTTGAGGGCTTGAGTCCCACCTCTGGTCTCTTTCTCAGAGGAGAGAAATAGACCCTTTGATCAATGTATTCTCTGAAAAAGAGGTAATATTTTTAGTGTTTGACCTGTCAGCATAACTGTTTGACAACAAATGGGTAGAAGAAAAGAAATCAGCTTCCCCAACACCTGGGTGGCTGAGGAGGGTGGAAGAGGGAGCAGTTTCCTGGGGTGGGGGATGGTGGCCACGGGGGACAGTTCTGAGCACTGACATGAATATCAGGCACAGCTGGAGAGGTGTGTCTGGGAGAACACGATGAATTCCTATTCATATGTGGGGTGGAAGCGGCCGAGGCCTGGGCTGCTGTGTCTGAAATGGAATCAGAACTTGAAATCCAGGGAGTTTCCAGAGGTCCAGTGGTTAAGATCCATGCTTCACTGAAAGGGGCACAGGTTTGATCCCTGGTCAGGGAACAGAGATCCCACAAGCCAAGCAACGAGGTCAACAAACAAAGCAAAAAACCCTACAACAAAGAAAGAAAAAAACCCCCAAATCTCCCCAAACTTGAAATCTAAGGAACAATGTTGATAACCTATGTCTGTTCTTGTGAGCCTCTCTCCCCACAGTCCCTAGCAGTTTCCAGAGAGGTAACTGTGGCTGGGAGAAGAAGTCGCCTGTCCATAGTCAAGTGATCAGACCTGCTGAGCCCCAGGTCTCTGCTTTAAATAGCCTGGATTCTTCCTGCTGCACCAAGACCCCGAGGTTCAACCTGCTCAGGACTCAGGACTGATTTGAGCTTGGCTGGGCTGCTGTATTTGTGACTGGTGCTTTTTGCTCACCCTGCGCAAGCAGCTCAACTCTTGGACTGACTGTGGGTTGAGTAAGAGCTGGGGCCCTGGGTTCAGGGTGAGACTCTTGCCACTGCAGCTAAGGCCAGGGCAGACCTCAGAGGCCAGCTCCCGTTCTATCTCCACTTTCTCAGGCTCTGTGTTATTTCTCCTAGATAATGTGCGTCTCTCCCGGCCATCCACATTCTTTGACATCCAGTAAGTATGAAGCCTGATTTGGTGGGAAAAGGAGGAATCCTCAGTGCTAAGCTTCGATTCTCCTTGTTGCTTTCGGAGGCTCCTATGACACTTCTCCATGTTACTCTGGGAAAAAGCAAGTTGTTGGCTTTGACTCATGTGGGAGAGTTGGACATTCAGCCTCCTTTCAGACTCCTTACCCTTTGCCTAACCTGTGGGTGATGCCACAGTTTCCAGGTAGTGGTTCATCAACTCATCATCTCAAGGGTCTAAAGGGTTGTTGTCCAGTTGCTCAGGTATGTCTGACTCTGTGCCCCCATGGAGTCTAGCACACCAGGCTTCCCTGTCCTTCACCATCTCCCCAAGCTTGCTCAAACTCATGTCCATTGAGTCAGTGATACAATCCAACCATCTTGGTCTAAAGGGTGAAGTCCCCTACTTGGCTAAATTCTTTACTTGATGCCTATCTTAAACCTCAGGAGGGGGGAAGTCAAATGTCTGTCAATTCAAGAAGACTATCCTCTCTTCCTGGGGTTGGGTCTGAAAATCCAGGGGCTCATGAGGTACCAAGGTTATAAGGCTATGGAGGCCAGGTCCTTACAAGCCATCTTTTTTTTTTTTTTTTTTAATGAAGTCTTTTCTTTTTAGCCACACCACATGGCATATGGAATCTTAGTTCTCCGACCAGGGATCGAACCCACGGCCCCTGCATTGGAAGCTCAGAGTCTTAACCACTGGACTGCCAGGGGAGTCCTGCTTACTGCCATCTTTCATGCTGGTGTCTGTAAACTGTCTGTTGTCACCAGCGTTGACTGCTGCTGGGTCATTCTCATTCACCTCTCTGAGACCCACCAGGTCTGATGTTCTCTGTGGCACTTCAGGTCCTGTGGAAATCATCTGCTGTTTTTGCACCACGTGCGGGTAAGAGCCGCTTTCTGAAGGCTGTGGTGCTGTTTGCTGAGACAAGTGCAGTCACGCTTTGGCTGGAGTTTGGCCACATTCTTGGTGGCTCCGTCAGAATCTGGGGCATAGGTCACTCCTCTCAAGGCTTCCAGAAATCTTCCTTGGATTTTCTCATTTTCCTGCCACACTCAAATCTTGGGCTGGGGTAGGGAACTTGGGTTCCCTCTTAGGAACCCCCCATTACCTAAGCTACCTTCTCTATCTGAGGACTCTCCCTTTCTCTCAACTTGAGACTCTTTTACCCAGTATGAAAGGCACGACTCAAACTGTTGTCATGGAAACTCCCAGGTTATACTTCAGCCTGGTCCTCTCAGGCCTGAGCCTTTTCCTTTTTTGGCATGCATGATCTTACTTCCCTGACCAGGTATCAAACCTTGGCCCTCCGCAGTGAAAGCAACTGAGTCCTAACCCCTGGACTGCCAGGGAACTCCCAGACCTGAGCTTCTGGGTTTCCTTTTCCCTTTTCTTTCTGAGTGAAAAGTGTTTATATGCACAAAAACAGCTTTACTGGGACATAATTTACATCATAGAAGTCAACCATTTTAAGTATTCAGTTGGATAAGCTTTTGTAAATTTATGTAATTTTGTGACTATCACCACAGTTCAGGTTTAGAACATTTCCATCGTTCCTAAAAGTTTTCTTGTGCACATTCCCAATCACTGCTCACTTATGGCCCCAGGCAACCACTAATCTTTCTGTGTCTACACTTTTGCCTTTTTCCAGAAATTCCACATAAGTGGAATCATACACTATGTAGTTTTTGGTTTCTAGCACCTTTCTTTTTTGATTATGTGTGTGTGTGTCTGTGTGTATTTAATTTTTCCCAGTTAATTATGATTCAGGTGATCTGAAGATGAGGGCTGGGGAACATGAGTCCACCTTTAAGAAGCATGGTCATGCATGCATGCTGCAAGTATGGTGGTGACTGGCAGTGACAAGGGGTGGAGGGAAGGGCTTGTTTGTTTTAAGACATGAGAGACTTGAGAAACTCAAATGCTGAAAGAAGAGTCATTAGCGCAAGAGCGGTTGAGAATACAGAGCAGGTGCAGGGTGAGGAGCTGAGCTGATAGAGTGGCCAAGAGGCTGGAACCGAGTTCTTGGGGGAGGAGGGAAGATGGGTAGGAGTTGGAGATTGCTGAACATTGAGGACATTCTCCTTTGACTAAGGCTTCTTGTTCCTCTGTCACCTGCTGAGAGTGAGGAGGGAGGAGAAGAGGCAGCAAGTTTGAGCCGCATGCAAGTCTGAAATAATTGTTATGGGGAGGGAAAGTCTGAACCGGTCAAGGAGATGTAGTTGGATGGCCCGGCGAAATGAAAGGCCAGGCAGCGCTGGTGAGCATGACTTCATGGTGGCACCCATCTCTGTGGATATCCCATTGAGGCCAACAAGGCTTAGTCGTCTGGGTGCACGTGCTAAGAAGACAACCTTGAGATGATTTGGCGTTTTAAGTTTCGCCTGGTAATGGAGTTGGAAGAACAGGCAGGGAATTTAGGTGTTGGCAGAAGGAAGTTTCAATCAGTCATTGAACCCAAGTTGAACATGGGGGAAGTACAGAACTGAAGAAAGATGCGGGGGGTGGTTAGTCAATAAAGGAGCAAATAAATGGGGGTATTGGGAGTTATTGGAAGAGCAAGCTAAAGGGAAAGGAAGCCAGGATCTCAGGAGTGGTTTCAGAGGTGGAACATTCTGCAGAGAAGACCACGGGATGACTGAATGGGAGTGGAGAATAAAGTTGATGGAGTTAAGAGGTCAAGAGTGTTAGTGGGGAGTGTAGGAGGGATGTTCCCACGCCCTCCAGTGAAGCTTCTTCCAGGGTTGCAGTAGGGTTAGACTGGAAAGGGAGAGTGACGGGATGGCCAGGTGGACTGTTTACGGCGGGTAACAGGAAGGAAGGGTGAAAGGAACCATTTTATCTGAGGATGCTTGTCTGGAAACCTGGAGAGGCTCAAGGAGGTTTCTGAGAAAGCCGCATTGAATGTGGAAGATGACCAGAATTCCTATGACATAGAGTTGTAGGGAGCAGTGGTCTCAGTGGAGAACAGGTTTCTGATGAGGTCAGGACATCAGAGCTGGGGATGGGTAAGAAGCCACTGTCACCTCCTTCCCACCTGTTCAGGTACATTGGCCTGAAGAGCAAAAGCCAATCCCAAGCGTAAATTGCCCTCACAAGTTTCTGTAAAATCAGCAGCTCATCCCTGTTTGAAATAGCTTGGGGAATTGCCTGACTCCCCAGCTGCAGTCTAGAAAGCAATTAAAATTGTTGGTGATGCTTTTCTGTTCAAATCTGCATTCCGCTATTGAGATTCCTCTTTGTTGCCGTGAATATCTGCTGTGTGAGCTGCTGCCTGCAGGACTGTTTGGATAGGAATGAATGATGTGCCTTCAACCAGGCAAAATGGGTTTTTTCACTGTCTCTGTTTATATAGGTTATTGGCTGGGGTGACTTGTTCTGATGAATAATACAAAATCGCCATTGGAAATTCTTCTTTATGAGAAGACCAAAAAAAAAAAAAACCTTTATTTTGTGGAGGATAAATGCTCCATTTCATCCAACTAAATGATTTTTATTTCTGAAGGCTGAGTGCCATTTAACTCTTCTGTTTGCCCCTCTTGGGTCAAAGAGCCTTAATCTCTTAAGTACATTTCATAACCTTCCAACATCTGAAACCACTATGTTGCCTGTCTCTTTTGGGTAAAGGAGAAATAGCCATTTTGATTGCCCTCCACTTTTTATACAGTCAGACTGTGTCCCAAAGTGATTTTGCAGTGGGCATGAGACCCTGCTGGGTCTAGTTCCTGCTCTGCTCTCTGAAGGGAGCATCTCATTGTGCTAAGTGAGATGACAGGGCTTAGAGGTAGGGAGGGATTTTGACTCTTACATGATTTTTACCTTTGCTCTGACCTTGAAACCCAAATCTCAAATATGAATCCATTGCATTTTTTCTGGAGTCAAGATTCCATTGAGTTCCTTGAGTGAGTGATAGTCGCTTAGTCATGTCTGACTGTTTGCAACCCATAAACTGTAGCCTGCCAGGCTCCTCTGTCCATGGGATTCTCCAGGCAAGAATACTGGAATGGGTTGCCATTCCCTTCTCCATGGGATCTTCCTGACCCAGGGATTGAACCTGGGTCTCCTGCATTGCAGGCAGATTCTTAACCAGCTGAGCCACCAGGGAAGCTCAGTTTTGTCTTATAGAGACTCATGAATGAGGCTGGTGTAAGGGGTGCTGAATGTGTGAAAGAATGCAGGACCCTTCACTAAGTCTCCACTTCGGACATTTATGGGGTTCTCTGCCTGGTGTCTCCCCCTCCCTTATTATCTGGGGACATCTTGTCCCCTGAATTCACAGGGCTTTTGCAGGGGCTAACATCTTCAGTGTGACCTACCCTGCTGGACACTGTCAGTTGGTATTGGGTAGCCCCTGACCCAAGCTGGGCCAGTCAGCCCCTTCCTTTTGGATGTGAGATTGGAGGAGGGTGACCAGCTGGTCCCAGTCTGCCAGGACTTGCCCAGTTTTAGGACTAACAGTTCCATGTCCTGAGAAACCCCTCAGTCAGTTCAGTTCAGTCCCTCAGTTGTGTCTGACTCTCGCGACCCCATGGACTACGGCATGCCAGGCTTCCCTGTCCATCGCCAACTTCCGGAGCCTACTTACACTCATGTCCATCATCTCGGTGATGCCATCCAACCATCTCATCCTCTGTCATCCCCTTCTCCTCCTGCCTTCAATCTTTCTCAGCATCAGGGTTTTTCCCAATGAGTCAGCTCTTTGCATCAGGTGGCCAAAGTATTGGTGTTTCAGCTTCAGCATCAGTCCTTCCAATGAATATTCAGGACTGATTTCCTTTAGGATGGACTGGTTTGATCTCCTTGTAGTCCAAGGGACTCTCAAGAGTCTTCTCCAACACCACAGTTCAAAAGCATCAGTTCTTCAGCACTCAGCTTCCTTTATAGTCCAACTCTCACACCCATACATGACTATTGGAAAAACCATAGCTTTGACTAGAAGGACCTTTGTTGGTAAAGTAATGTCTCTGCTCCTCTTAGTCCCCAGCAAAGTGAGGCAGTTGGCTACCTTGGACTGGAGCGAGGGTTAAAGCCCATTCCTCTGTGTGATTGAAGCTCTAAGCTAGTCTGGAGCAGGAGAATGTGCTGATGGAGAAACCCTGACAGGGAAGGGAGATGGAGAGAGAGATACCCACCTTGTCTCTGCCCTGCCTGTGCCCGCTGCTTGAACCCTCCTCTCAGTCTGCCAACCACTGCATCGCACATTTTGCTGATGTGTGTTAAATGGAGCTTTGCCACTCCAACCACAAGAAAACTGCTGTCTGGAGTGCTCTCTCTACAGCAGTGCTAGGTCCTGCCTTCTCATTTGATCTGACAGCAACCTGTGTGCTAGGCAGCACTGTGAACTTTTAAAAATAAATAAATGAAGGCACAAGATTTTAAAGACTGAGGGTCAAGTTCACCAAAGTAGAAAGCTAGAGAACTGAGAGTGACCAAAGATCCCAAGTTTAGCGTTCTCTCATCATCCTGCTGCTGCCTCTGCTGCTGATATCTGAACCGTCAGTGTTGGTAAGGTAGTGGGCAGTCTGACATCTCATTTGAGCATTAGCATGTCTGGAAAGGGTCAATAGACCAGCTATGCTCACTTCTTAAAGTCTAGCTTCCTGCTTTGGGTGGAGAATATCATTAGTGTTTTGCCTTGTTTTCCCCAAAGTTTTAAATGGCATACAAAAGTGTTGAAAAGGTTGAGGAAATGGACTATAGGTTGACTATTCAAGAACAAGTCCCAAATAGACAGGACAGAACAGACTTTCATGGAGATATGGGTTCTTCTATGAACAGGAAGCCACTGGCTCCTGCAATTCAGAAGCTGCCCTAAGCTGGAGGCCACTGCTGTCCACCAGCCCCAGAACCAGGCTGCATCTGCTGTGATGCACCCCAGCAAAGTGGTCGCTCCATACTCTGCTTCCCGACCCCTGTGAAGCTAGAGCACTGCTGCAGAGTAGCCAAAGGGCTCCAAGGCCAGAGTATCAGTAGGGAGAGTCAACAAAGTATTGCCTCCATCTACTTCCATCTTCCTAATCATACATGCTTGCATCTGATTGGCTGAGACTAAATCACATCATGCATCCTAGTTGCAGGAGCGTCTGGGAAATGCAGTTTTTAAGCTTTCTAGCCTTTGCAACTCAAGTAGGAATTAAGGAGGGCAGAATGGGTGTTGGGTACCAATGGATGTTGAGAATCAATACGCCACCCCAGGGTTGTCCCATAGGCAGGGCTCCCTGCAGGATGCAGAGTGGAACTTCTGGATGGACCTGCTGGTGTTCTCTGTGTGATTTCTGTGTGCTCACATGAAGAGCAGGGTGTGCACATGGCTGGATGTCAAACTCCCTGGTCCTCCTCTGCCTCCACAGAGCTTTGAGCACAACTGCTGTGCAACACATCCCCTGGAAATGCCTTTCTCTGCATTTTATGTGCTAGTGGGGTGGGCAATGTGGCGTGGCACGAGGGACTCTGGACAGAGATTTTGGTTGCCTTTTGCCAGTGACAAGGTGAGACATTGAGCACACGTCCTCTTTTGTAAATGAAGGGGCTGGCCAAGCCTCCTCTTACACTTAGCAACCTCTGAATTTATAAGAAACAGACTCACATGTGGTCACTTCATTCCAGAGCAACACTGGAGAAATAACATATTTCTTTTCAATTTCAATGTTGTCAAAACCACAATATCTGGATCTGCATGGTTTCTGGTAAAACAGAGGCTGTTAAAACTATGTCAGTGCAAACGTGGACATAAATAGGTAATAAATCTTGGTAGGTATATAGGACTGCTATATTTGGATTCAAACCTGTTAACCCTCACAAGATAAAGTTGAGTTTGATGGCTCAGCTTCCCAAACTGGGTAAAGGTTCAGAAATGGAAGTTCTGTGGATTTCATTGCTAAGAAAACAGAAAGTAAAAGCAGCAAAGTAAGAGTGTCAACATTGTTGCTGAATTTCCCTGCCCCTGGTCTTTAGCTTGGTGGAGGTCAGGTGTGAATTCCTGGATTCTATTCACCTGACATTAAGGGCCTAGAGCCTCTTTAAGAAGCTGAATATACATACAGAGACCAGTGTGTAAGGGCCAACATTTAGATACTGTTTAAGAGCTCCTAGCAGCTGAGGTGACCTTTCTAAGTATAGCAGGCCCTGGCCGAAGAAAGCACAAATATGTAAACGTTTGATCAGGGGGTTTATATGAGAATATTTACATGGGAAAATCACAAGTATCATAGCAGCTAGCTTTTCCCTGCATTTTACACAAACCAGTCTTGGCTCACCAGAAATCCATCCTTTATGGGGCACGAACTTCCCTAGATCAGGCAAATCTCTTTAGCCAGGAATGTACGTTTTCTTGGTTGGTTATGGCATTCACTGTTTATTTCCTTTGTTGGGTTAAGAAGATCCTTAGACTAGTTGGGAATGAAGTCAAAGAGGGAAGGCTTTAGAGGGGAGGGATCCTGACTGTCATCCGATTGTCGGTCCTCTGTGGTCCCCCCTGGTCCTTAGCCAGCAGTACATCCCGCTCACCTCCTGGATGGTGATGCTCTGTGCTCACTTCCTCCTCGCTCCTGTTCCATCCCCCTTTCCCCTCTTTCTTTCTTAAGCAATCTGTGTTGTGTTTCCTGAAAAGATTTTCCCAGTGCTTCAGCATCTTGGACATTTGACTGAAATAGCTTTGAAGCTGTCCAGCTTAGCTTGGCTTCTGAGTCCTGATCGTTCCTAATTATCGATCCATCACTTGACTGAATCCCTTCTCATTCTCCTCTAGCCCCCTCCACACCCACTCATGGAAGTGGGTGGGTCTTGGCTGGGCCAGGGGTTGGGGGACCTGGACCAATGTGAGCAGTTTCTCATGCAGGGCAGTGAGGATGCCACAGGACCGGTGGAAAGGGGGCAAAGCAGGGGCCTATATGTTCCCCAAATCAAAGGAGCCATTGCAGATGTTGAAGTCCAGAGACTAGACAGGGAGACAAGAAGAGAGAAACCTGAAGTGCAGGCCCTGGGGGGCTTGGCTAGAGCAGGGCTACTCCTTTGTGTTAACCAGAGCGAGTGGGAATGCTCAGCTTGGTATACAGACCAGGAAGAATTAATAGCATCTGCTGTGATTTCAGCCCAGTGTGTGAGTGTGTGTGTGTACCTATGTGCAACATGAAGCTTAAGACACAGTCCTTAGTGATAGTTTCTAATCCATTTAGAAAAATGCAAAGAACCTATATAACATGGCCAGCCATGTATTAAGTGCTAAATTATGGTGGTCAGAGAACTACCCTAGTAATGAGGATGCCCCATTCTAACTCCCCACCTGCTCCTTAACTTGGCTGTGTGGGCCTCAATTTGTTATTCTTCTCTGTGAAGAGATGGGACTAAACAACTTCAGGAAAAACAAAGAAAAATAAATTAGAAGAAAGATAACATAGATACAGGAATGCACACAGAACATGTGAATTTCCACAAAGTAAACACTGGAGTGAATGGTGTCAGTATCACCCAGGTCAGGACTTAGAATCATGCCCACACCCAGAGGCCACCCTTGATTCCCCCACCCACAGTTGCCCCCTCATTCTCTCTAGACAAAATTGCTGTGATCTTCATAGTTTTGAAGTCCCTTTCAGCTCCAGATGTGACCATCAGGAATGGAAGATCTGCACGGCCCTGGACAAAGCTGTTAAAGACTGGAACTCTATGTTATCTAAGTTCTCTAAAATAGTTTTGCAAGAGTGACTAGTTAGGGCCTGGATTGCTCTTTTGGTCATCAACTCTAATTTTTTTTTTTTTAAACAACTGAGCATGATCAATCAAGTTTCTATATCTGCTTTAGCCCCTGTGTACTTGGCAGTATGGTTTTGAGGTTGTTCTGTAGGTCAGAAAATTCCTGCTTTCATCCCAAAACCCAAGACTGAAAGTACAGAGCTATTTTTTTCCTGGTGGTTCAGAACTGAGCTGGGTGGGTACATGATGGTGCTAAGCTGTTCCTCGGGGCTGCCAAGCTGTGACTTGGCTTGTGTACTTATGCCCGTAAAAGGTTGAAGCACAGAAAGAGGGCGAGCATCGTGATTAAACACACACGCACACACACACACCCAGAGAGCATGGCCACCAGCATAATATCTACACCATGAGGCCATTCAAACCATGTTTGCAAAAGGAAATGGATTTGAAAATTCTTTGTGTGGAAAAAATGGGGCTGGATACTGTTCAGAGACAAACGAGTATATGAGGTTTTACTGAAAAGCTGGTTTCCAGCGAGACTTAGGATCATTTCACTGTGGCTTTCACATATTAGAGGTTTCTACCCTTGTTCAGTTGCTGACGCAGATAAGACTTCTAATAATTCACGGAGAAGCGAGTGACCTTCTATCCATCCTCATCCACTCAGCAGCTCTGTCTGTCTCCATCGTATCACATGTGCTCCCTGTCACAGCCCCTGAGCACATCTGCTTGCACACTCACACATGTCTCCATACCTATGCGTGTGCCTGTGGCACCCTGCCTCTCCACTCCAGCTCCTGCTACTTCTGCCCACCATCGGATGTGGCCTGACCCTCAGCCTGCTGGTTGGGAAAATGTGTTGAAGAAGCCCATCCTTGGGGTTCTCTTTTGACCCCCAAACGTGGAGAAACGTGGCCTCTAATGAGCTGAAGCCCACACGCCATTCCCTGCCTCCTGGGATTTAAATAATTCTCACTACATGGCATCTTTCATGGGGATGGGCCACTTGTGGAGCTGAAGAAGGTGGCTCCTTAAGTGGCATGACTTGAGATGAGGGTTGTGCATCGTTGTTTCCATCTATCCTCTTTTCTCCATCCCACCTGCCTGTCACAGTGACCAAAGTCCCCTTTCTTATCTCCATTCCTACAGGCTGTGAAAGATTTTAGGTTATCAGGAGTTTCTTGTTAAGAGGCAAGTGTTCAAGTCATTATGAGCTGATTGTTGTTGCTGTCGTTTAGTCTATCAGTCATGTCCGACACTTTTGTGACCCCATGGACTGTAGCCCGCCAGGCTCCTCTGTCCATGGGATTTCCATGCAAGAATACTAGAACAGGTAGCCCTTCCCTTCTCCAGGGCATCTTCCCAAGCCAGGGTTTGAATCCTGTCTCCTGCATTGCAGGGCAGATTCTTTACTGCTGAGCCAGCAGGGAAGCCCTTATGAGCTGCTACCTAGTAGCAATCAGACAAGGTGAGTGAGGGAGTAGGGAGAGGGCTTGCTAGAGGGCTGAGCACCATTTTGCTTCCTAACAGCCGTGTGGATCGCTGCAATTCATTGCAACAGGGAAAAGGGGATGTCCAGCTTCCCGGTAAGACCTGATTACAGATCAAAGTGCTCTTCCAACAGGCTGAGAATTCACGGGTCATGGGACGCAGGCTTTCCAGAAGGTGTTGCTAAAGGTACTAGTGACCATCAGCTTAGTGCCCATCACAGGCGATTTCCTGTCTGTTTACAGCTTGGTGCTTCTCTGCTGCGAGGAAGAAGCTACATTCTCCTGGCACAGTCCTGGGGCTAGAACATGACCTCTAGGGACACACTGAAGCTCATTCAGTGTCCTTGATTTGCACAAAGGAGGGTGCCTCCCAGTACCAAAAAGATGCTGCAGAAATGGGAATCCGTCAAGCAGCGTAACCTCCCGGTGGGCCCGAGGCCAACCTTTCCAACAACTTGAGGGTTTGTAGCAGAAGGAAAGCAAAGTAGTCCTTGAATGGGAGTCCATGCAAGACTGCAAGTGAAAATACAGAGTGAAACTTGATCAAACCTGGCGCTCCTCTCCCAGGCTTCCTTGGGGCGGAGGAGATTGCTATAGACTGGAAAATGTAATTTCAAGGGGCCCTGGAGAGAGACAGCAATAAAGACCAGTTTGTTTTATTGCACGTTTGGAGGGGAAAGGCTTAGGAAGTGCCTTAATGGATGAAATGAGAGATGGTTCTAGAGGACAGAGCCTGATAAAAGGAAGGTGGCCTGAGCTCTCAACAGGAGAAGTCATGCCTCTTTAATTTGGTGGAATTCATGAAGGTTTTACTGTAACTGCAGCCCAGCAGAAATCAGGGGCTGTTCCAGTTCTCTTTATCAGTGCTGATGAAGCAGAGATGAAAAAAGCCTGTATGTAGCTAGTTGTCAGATAAACAGTGATGTGCTGGTCAGTGTTTAACCAGGGGCTCTGGGGGTGGGGTGGAGGCAAGGTCTGGTCCATCGTGTTTGCTGATTTCTTTGGTGTAAATAAATGCTCCTACTGTGGCTGATTTCAAGCTTCCAAGGTGATGTCACTGAACACAGATTTGGGAAGAGATATATGCAGAGTGGGTTCTCATGAGCCTTTATAGCGCAGCTCCAGCCCAGCCCTGCTTCAGCAACCCTGGCAGTTCTTTCTGTGCCTTTGATGTGGGGTGAAAAGGGAAGAGGAGGATGGCTCCTCTGATTGTCCTTCCTTGGACGAGAGTGAGAACCTGCTTCGGGATGCCATGCCAAGCTGTTTGAGGTGGCACGAGACTAGGGTGGGGGGAGGGAAGGGAGCGGAGGGGCGGGGGGGGCGGGGGTCCAGGTACAGGCCACTCGCACCCAAAGCTTTGATTTAAAATTCTAATGTTTGCAAATGGTTCCCCAGGCATCGGAAACATTTCAGAGAAATTCCAGGAAGCCCAGAGGATTCTGAACAACACAGTGTTTGAATAGCAAAAGAATATTGGGTCTTTAGGGAAAAGTGCCCATTATTGGAAACGGACTCTTTTTAATGATGTGTGTGTTGACCGCGGGTAACCGGATCAACAGGGGTCACGGGGTCGTCCCTCCTGTAGCTGGTGAAGATTGCTTAGAAAGGACTGGCTTTTTCTGCCCTTGGAACTCCTTTCCCTTACTCCATATGTCTTGAATTTTTTTTTTTTTTAAACCAGACCTGAATTAAAATGTTCTGTCTTATTACCACGAAAAGGACAATCATACCTGTCAGATGGAGAGTGCGATGTTTGGTCCATTTATGGGGCACCTTTCCTTTGAGTGTAGGGTTTCACCTCTTTGGGCCTCAGAGTACTGACAAGCAGCCCTGTCTGCTCTCCAGCAGCTACCAGAAAGGCATGTCAAGCGCAGGTCCCTTGATCCTTCCATGGAGCTGGCCTGCGCTTCGGGTGTTTGAGGCAGATTCTGATTGAACAGTGTCTTCTGTAGCTAATGAATAAATCAATGATTACAATCCTCAAATACAAACACCCATATCTCCACCCCCTCCTTTAAGAAAAACCCGTTAAAAAACTATAAAAAAGGAACATCTACTGTTTAATGGCTTATTCTTGCTTGCTATTTCCCTCAAGCCTATCCCATGCTTAGTGGAAACTTAATGTCTTTTACTTTTTGGGTCTATTTTTTAATAGGCTTCCCTAGTGGCTCAGACGGTAAAGCATCTGTCTGCAAAGCAGAAGACCTGGGTTTGATCCCTGGGTTGGGAAGATCCCCTGGAGAAGGAAATGGCAGCCCACTCCAGTATTCTTGCCTGGAAAATCCCATGGACTGCGGAGCCTGGTAGGTTACCATCCATGGGGTCACAAAGAGTCAAACACGACTGAGCGACTTCACTTTCACTTTCACTATTTTTTAATTATTTTTAACAAATTGGGGTATAATTGCTTTACAATGTTGTGTTAGTTTCTGCCATACAGCAGCGTGAATCAGCCCCATGTGTACCTGTATCCCCTTCCTCTTGAAGCTCCCTCCCACCCCATCCCGTCCTACCCCTCTAGGTCACTGCAGGACAGTGAGTGAGCTCCCTGTGTTATGCAGCAGCTTCCCACTAGCTATTCATTCTGCACATGCTACTGTATATACGTCAACGCTACTCTTTCAGTGCATCCCATCTTTGTCTTTTAAATCTAATGACTGGAAAACCAGGAGGTTACTTAGGCAGTTTATTCTACATATATTTATCTCTTGTTGCTCTTATTCAATTGCTAAGTCGTATCCACCTCTTTGCAACCCCAAAGACTGCAGCATGCCAGGCTTCTCTGTCCTCTGCTATCTCCTGGAGTTTGCTCAATCTCATGTCCTTTGAGTTGATGATGCCATCCCACCATCTTTTCCCATCACCCTCTTCTCTTCCTGCCCTCAATCTTTCCCAGCATCAGGGTCTTTTCCAGTGAGTCAGCTCTTCACATCAGGTGGCCAAAGTATTGGGGCTTCAGGTTCAGCATCAGTCCTTCCAATGAATATTCAAGGTTGATTTCCTTTAGGATGGACTGGTTTGACCTCCTTGCTGTCCAAGGGACTCTTAAGAGTCTTCTCCAGCACTACAACTTGAAAGCATCAATTCTTTGGCGCTCAGCCTTCTTTCTAGTCCAACTCTCATGTCCATACATGACTACTGGAAAAACCATAGCTTTGACGATATGGACCTTTTATATTAATTAGTGCTGGAAAAATAGATAGGACCTGGTTTCAAGATACGCATTATTTAAAAAAGAATATAGTGTCTGGAAGGAGTTGAGACTTAAGCCAGGAGGCAGGAGGGAGGCATGGGCAGTTTTTCATCAGAGGCAGATACAGAGCTGGGCTCTTGGAAAGCAGTATGGGAAAGATGGGTTGGAAAGTGAGACTGTGATAAACGTACACCCAAAGTTCAGGATAGAGGTCACAACAGTCCATGCAGGTGGAGATGGTGAGAAGGGATGAGAGGAGCTGAAGAGAGGGTGAGTGCTCTCATCCAGAGAAACATAACTGTGAAGAGGAACTATTTTGAGGGCAGGATGATGAGTTCAACTGAATCGTCAAGTTTAAAGGGAAGTGGGTAGAGATGTATACATTCTCCATGGGTTTCTGCTGTTTCTGCACATTTCTTGAGCAGAGATGCTGATGATTTTGGTTCCAGACTCTTTTTTCAAGGATTTGTGTGTTCTTCTGGAGCACAAGCTAAGTTTGTTTGCTGCTGCTGCTAAGTCGCTTCAGTTGTGTCCGACTCTGTGCCACCCCATAGATGGCAGCCCACCAGGCTCCCCTGTCCCTGGGATTCTCCAGGCAAGAACACTGGAGTGGGTTGCCATTTCCTTCTCCAATGCATGAAAATGAAAAGTGAAAGTGAAGTCGCTCAGTCGTGTCCTACTCTTAGCGACCCCATGGACTGCAGCCCACCAGGCTCCTCTGTCCATGGGATTTTCCAGGCAAGAGTACTTACCGTCCAGTAAAATAACGTCTACCCTAAAGATCAAGCAGCTTTGTTTGTAGTCCGGTATGAAAATGAAGCTCATACTACCTGCTGCTCTGTACCAGCAATAATGTCCTTGGTCTCTGACTTGGGAGTCTCGTGTCTTCTTCTAGCATTAAGGAAACTGTGGCAGGCTCACAGGTGTGCTTGCAATTAGTGCAAAACCTCAAACCTTCTGCAGTTCTGGAATAGACGCTTAAGTCTAAGTAGACTTTACATATCATTTAATTGAATTTTCTTGGATTAGGGATGAGGAAATTGAAGGCAAAGTGACTTATTCCAGGACATGGAGCAAGTGGGTGGAGGAGGGGGCCTCTGAAGGCAGGCAGGCTTCTGATGTAGGAGTGGTGAGGGCATCCTGGTCGAAGGACATGCTGCCAGCAGAGGCACAGAGAGCCCTCTGGTTGCTGTGGGTAGTGAGAGATGGAGAGACACGATTGGACCAGATTGTGGCGAGTCTTGAATGAGCACCTAAGGGGAGCTTGGGATGGTTTTAGAGGAGAAAGAGGAGCATATAATCAATGCTGCTCCTCAAGACATTTGAAGTGGCAAGAAGATGAGGGCTTCAGTTGGTTCCTGGATGGTCATGGGAGGAGGGAAAGGCAGGCACTAGCTTGAGTCCTGCTTCCCTCTTTTCTTTCATCCTGTCTACATGCTGGCAGTTTTGTATTCATTATCTAGCATTTCTCCTCATTTGTGGTCTTAACACGATTTAAAATACCTCAGCCTGGACTATTAGACTTAAACGTGTGCACTGGACGGTTACCACCCACACTCTAGTGGCAATCGATTGCTCAACTTGGGAAGAAACACCCAGAGGTGATCAGTTAGTATTTGAAACGTTATTCCCAAGGGTGCCCCCTGTAAGTAGGTACTGTAGGCTTTAGGCATCTTTGTTGTCATTGTTGCTGTTTATGCACTTAGTTGTATCAGGCTCTTTGCGCTCCCATGGACTGTAGCCCGCCAGGCTCCTCTGTGCATGGGATGCTCCAGACAAGAATACTGGAGTGGGTTGCCATTCCCTTCTCCAGGGGATCTTCTTCTTGGATCTTCCTGTGGATCCAACCCATATCTCCTGCATTAGCGGGCATATTCTTTACCACTGAGCCACCATGGAAGCCCCTTAGTTATCTTTCAGTTCAGTTCAGTCGCTCAGTTGTGTCCAACGCTTTGCGACTGCACGGACTGCAGTAAGCCAGGCTTCTGGACAATCAAAACCAGGGCTGTTGTTCATAGCATAATGGATGAGGGAAATTGCTTTCCATTGGTGAATTATGTGTTTGATGTCTGGAGACTGGACTGTGGTATGAAACCAGTGTCTCCCCACTGTGTCAGCATGTAGAGGAATGTGCAGGGAGTCCAGCAGTCTATACCCAAGCTTGATTCTGAGCCGGCCCAGTCCAGCTAGTGCTTTGGAGGAGTCTTACTGCCTGTGTCTAAGGAGTGACCTTGGGCATGACTTTGAATGACACTGACCTTTCATGCAAGTGCCACTGAAGCACCTGAAATGAAGACAGCTGGTTAAGACCCTGAGCTCCCAAAGCAGGGGGCCCAGATTTGATCCCTGGTCAGGGAACTAGATCCCACATGTGGCAACTAAGATCATATGCCTAAAGATCCCATGTGCAGTCAAATAAACAAATTGCCTGAAACAGTCAAATAAATAAATAGATATTAAAAAAAAAAACAAGCAACTGACACTTCCTCAAGTTTGCAGGAGAGCTATGTGATCATTTTTCTGTCTCTTTGCTAATAAATGTTTATATATGGGCCACAGTCAGTCTGAAACTAACTTTCATTGTAACCTAGAAGGGAGGTTATGGGGAGGAAACCCTAGCCCCATTTATATCTAATTGTTGGAGACTACTGATACTTTGAAAAGACCTTTATGTAGGGAAAGATTGAAGGCAGGAGGAGAAGGGGATGACAGAGGACGAGATGGTTGGATGACATCAATGACTCAATGGACATGAGTTTGAGCAAACTGTGAGAGAGAATGAAGGACAGGGAAGCCTGATGTGCTGCAGTCCATGGGGTCGCAGAGTCAGAAATGACTGAGCAACTGAACAACTGATACTAGACCAAAAGAACCTCATAATTGAGAACAACAGATTATCAGTCTGCAACGCTCCCCTTTGAGGCAGATACTACCAATACCTTCACAGTCCAGGCGAGAAAACTGAGAATGGAGAACGGGACCAGCTTGCCCAAGGCCACACAGCTAGGAAACGCCAGCTCCAAGGTTCAAAGTGTCACCTTCACCTGTTCTGCTAAAGCAAAATGTATCTGTCACTCCCTCCTCATCATGAAAATTTAATTTGTAGCAGGGAAGGAGAGGAGATTTGCTATTTAAAATACATGACTGTCAAAGGTCTATATTTTTAGAATTCATTGCCGGGGGGCAGATGAAGCTGTGTACAGGACAGGCCCTCTGGCTTTCACTCATCTCTTCCAGCCCTAGGGGATCCAAATATAGATTTTTAACATTGGTGCCTTTCCCTCTGGCTTATTCTGATCTTATTTTAAGGGCAAAGAAGAACGCTGAGCTCGGCTTGGCTAAAATTGGAATTTACCTGCCTGGTGTGTTTTCCTCTTATAAGTTAATGTTAGTCTTGGTTCTCTGAGGGTAGATTAATGAGTCCTCTAACTTTCACTGTAGGTGGTAGATGCCTTCCAAGAGCTACTCTCCTTTATTCCTTGATAAGCTTGGTCTAAACCAGCCATGGAAGTTCTATGCTTCTTAGCTGGTGAGTGATTTATGAGAGCACATGTAACCTAGTCCTGGCCAATAACAGGGAGTTTGTGAGGGATTTTGGGAAAGATTTCCTTCCTGATAAAAGGCAGAGAACATTATGAGAAGAAAGCCCTTTGCTCCTACCCTCTTCCTTCTTGCACAGATGGGACACTGTCATATGAGGATATGATGTCTGGCGCTACAGCAGTCATCTTGTGACCATGAGGGTCACCAACTTGTAGGGATAGCAGGACAGAAAGGATAGAAAGAGCTGGGGTCTTTGGTGGCATTGTTGAACTACCTAACCAATTCTGAGAAGGCTAACCTGCAGTCCAATTGTGGGAAACTAGTAGTTTAAATCATTTTCAGTTGAATATTCTGTTACTTGTGGCTGAGAGCATTTATAAATGAATAATTGTTCATTCAGTCCAGTCAGTCACTCAGTCGTGTCCGACTCTTTGCGACCCCATGAATTGCAGCACGCCAGGCCTCCCTGTCCATCACCAACTTAGTAAGGAACAAATCAAGGCAAGAGTGACTAATTCTCTCAAAGAATAGTCATCTCTGATGAAAGATATGTCCTGAGACCTTGATTAATCCCATTATCATGAATCAATGATAAGACCAGCAATAAAACATTACTAAAACATTGAAGGGACTTCTTGTCCTAATAAGGAATATTTTGGCTGAAAATGACTGAAAAATCGATGAAAAGAGTGTATTGACCTAGTAAGTAAAAGATGGAGAAATGTAAGCGTCCGATATGGCTTGATCCAGGGCTCAGTGATGTTATTAAGCCTTAGTTTCTCTCTATCGCTCAGTTCTGCTCTTCTTAGAGCTGACTAAAGGCCCCAAGTGGCAGCAAAAATGCTGTCATCAGTTAAAGGTCCACAGTCTCCGTGGTTCAAGTCCAGCACTAAAAGGATAAGTTCCCTCAAGGGTCCCAGCAAGGCTCATTGTTTCCATTGACTCCAATGGACTGTGTGATCCCCAAGGAATGTGATGCTTTGATTTAGGCCTCAGCCACCTGTCCAGCCGTGGTGCAAGCGTAGAGTCAACCTCACCTGAAAAGGCAGAGGCTGCCCATGAAGAAAGCCTGCTTTTCCCAGGAAACTGGGACTGTTACAAGAAGAGGAATGGTAAGTGGATGGCAAAAACTGCAGAGGTCCACTCTGCCCCTCCACATCTTTTAGCAAGTTTGTTTTCTGCTATTTCTTCAATATTCTTGTTTTTACACAATGTGCACTTTTAAAAATTCCATCATAAGATTCCTTTTCAGTGTCATTTTTCTTGAAGCTTTTTATGTGCTGAGCAGAAAACCGGCTACAGATATGAATGCAGAGAGGACTCCTAAGACCCTCACCAGCCTAAAGGTGCACCAATTAAAATTCATGCCCTGGAAATTTACAAATCAGCACAGGGCATGCAGCTTCTGGCTTTGCTCTTAAGTTGTTGGAAGGATAAGTTTATAGAGTGACAAAGAACTTCAGTGATGGACATTCTTCTGTGAGTGACAAAAGACTGGGAAAGATGGCAGATGGCGGAGTGACTCAACTTCTCACAATTTAGCAGAAAACAACGAACGCCTCTCTCCCTGACAGCTGTGACAAAGCCAAGGGTATGTCTGAGGGAGGCCACTGAAGACCCTCAGGAACTGCTGAAGACAGTGGTGTAACCTGCAGTGCTGCATCTTCTGGAATATGGGACTCATTTCTGTCGCTGTTTAGTCGCTTCAGTCATGTCCAACTCTTTGCAACCCCATGGACTGTAGCCTGCCAGGCTCCTCTGTCCGTGGGATTTCCCAGACAAGAATTCTGGAGTGGATTGCCATTTCTTACTTTAGGGGAGTCTTCCCAGCCCAGGGATCAAACCTGTGTCTCCCACTTGGCAGGCAGATTCTTTACCACTGGGTTCACCTGGGTAACCCCTTATGGGGCTCACACCAGGGGGGTAATACGTTGTGACCTTACATGCAACACAAGTAAGCACTTCCTCACTTTAATAGCTATTAAAGTATAAATATATACTTATATATATTCACTTATAAAGTATAAATAAGTTAAAAAACCTCACACAGCCAGCACACCAAGCTTTGTTTTTTGGGTGTTGCTGCAGGAAAAGAGACTGAAGCAAGTAGCTCTCAGGTGTCCAATATGGCAGACCTTGTGAGTCGTGGTCACAAATCCTGGGGGCAGGATGGTACTCCTGCTGGGGTTTGGGAAGATAGACTGCAAAGGCTGATGTTTAGGAAACAGGACTCCTCAAAGTCCTTTCATGTTAAACATGTTGTTTGCCACTGTATTCATTTTCTACTGCTGAGTAACAAATCACCATATAGTTAGCAGTTAAAACAACACCTGTTTCACCATTGCTATGGGTCAGGATACTGGGCATGGCTTAACTGGGTCTTCTGCTGAGGGTCTCCTTAGGCTGCAGTCAGGGTGCCCATCGGGCTTCTTCTCTTCCTGAACTCAGGGTTCACTTCCAAAAGAGAAAGAAAATAAAGAGAAGTCGCTCAGTCATGTCTAACTCTTTGTGATCCATGGACTGTAGCTGACCAGGCTCCTCCTCCATCCATGGAATTTTCCAGGCAAGAATACTGGAGTGGGTTACCATTTCCTTCTCCAGGGAATCTTCCTGATCTGGGGATTGAACCTGGGCTTCCCACCCTGCAGGCAGACTCTTTATCATCTGAGCCACCAAGGAAGTCCTCACTCCCAAGCTCCTGGGATTGTTGTTAGAATTCAGTTCCTTGTGGTTGCAGGACTGAGGTCTCTGCTTTCCTGCTGGTTATCAGCTAAAGGTCACCTGCAGTGAGTGCCTTGCCATGCGCCCCCCTCCCTGGCCCACCTAAAGTGTGGCAGTGCCCTTCTTCAGGGCCAGTCATCAAGCAAAAGAAAATCTCTCCCTTCTGTCTGCTAAGACAGAGTCTTATTTGTTGTTCAGTCACTAAGTCATGTTTGACTCTTTGGGACACCATAGACTGCAGCATGCCAGGCTTCCCTGTCCTTCATTATCTCCTGGTGTTTGCTCAAACTCATGTCCATTGAGTTTGTCCGCCCCCCGCCCCTCCCCCACCCCGCCCTTATCCTCTTGTCTTCAATCTTTCCCAGCATCAGGGTCTTTCCCAATGACTTGACTCTTTGCATCAAGTGTCCAGTATAGGACAGAAGTTCAGGAGCTTCAGCTTTAGCATCAGTCCTTGCAGTGAATATTCAGGGTTGATTTCCTGAGTAATTTAATTATACGAGTGACTGTCTCATAACCTTTGCTATCTAACATAATTGAATCAAGGGAGAAACAGTTTACCATACTCACTGGTCCCACCTACTCAAGGACTGTGCTGGGTGTGGACACCCAGGGGCAGGAATCTGGGTCCATGTTGGAATTCTGGCTTGATTTCTCCCTGTGATGGCTGATTTGTGTTGTTAACTTGGCTGTGCCAGAGTATACCCAGATATTTGGATAAATATTATTCAGGTGCGTCTATGAGGATGTCTCTGGATGATGTATATCTACAGATAGCCCTTCAGCCCCGTTGGTGTTCAGGAGAATATGTGTGTGTGTGCTCAGTTGTGTCTGACTCTAGACCCCATGAACTGTAGCCCACCAGGCTCCTCTGTCCATGGAATTCTCCAGGCAAGAATACTGGAGTAAGTTGCCATTTCCTCCTCCAGGGGATCTTTCTGACCCAGGGGTCAAACCCTCATCTCTGTGTCTCCTGCACTGGCAGGTGGATTCTTTTTTTTTCTTAGGTAGATTCTTTATTACTGTGCCACCTGGGTATGGAGGATAAAAAATCAAGCCTCAAAAGAACTGATGCTGTATTTTCCATTCAGAGTCTGTGACTGAAGGCAGAAGACAGAGGTCCCAGCTCGAAGACAGTTAGGCAAAAAGAAAGAGGTTTTTCTCACTCATCCTTCTATTCTATCCCACCTTACTGGATTGAGTGAGGTCCACCCATATTGGGGTTCTCATGGTTCTGGCCCCAGGATTCTGGTTGAATACAAGCAGCCCCTAAAGGCTGTTTATCCCTTGGTATCTTTTGCTGCTGCCTTTGTACCTGACTGTTCTAATTAGTCCAGTAGAGTTTGAAACTGTTGACCAAAATGTTTGGCTTCTCTATTTATGATCACCCTCAAACACTAAGTGATTATTCAGTGTGCCCTGGGTATAGAGCGCTTCCCCAATGGCCCACAGGATGCTGAAACAGGCAGGTCCCAGAGATTTCTCGGTGAAACTCCAGGGGTACAGGCAGGAGGCTGAATCCTGCAGGTATTAAGTGAAGGACGCACAGGTAGCCCAGGTGGCCACAACTAAGGAAGCATGGAATTAGGCTGGCTCTGTGGCCTTGTGACCCATGCAGCTGCCCCATGCTTAGAAAAGGCCCATATCTAGTTTAAGTCTCTGCTCTTGTCATCTTGATATTCTTCATAATTTTTGAACAAGGGATCTTGCATTTGCATTTATCCATGGGACTCAGGTATTTTATAGTCTGCCTTGCATAGGTTTGTATTGTGTGGCTTGCTCAGTTCAGTTCAGTCACTCAGCCATGTCCAACTCTTTGCGACCCCATGGACTGCAGCACGCCAGGCCTCCCTGACTATCACCAACTCCCGGAGTTTACTTAAACTCATGTCCATTGAGTTGGTGATGCCATCCAACCATCTCATCCTCTGTCATCCCCTTCTCCTCCCACCTTCAATCTTTCCCAGCATCAGGGTCTTTTCCAATGAGTCAGTTCTTCACATCAGGTGGCCAAAGTATTGGTGTTTCAGCTTCAGCATCAGTTCTTCCAATGAATATTCAGGACTGATTTCTTTTAGGATGGACTGGTTGGATCTCCTTGCAGTCCAAGGGACTCTCAAGAGTCTTCTCCAACACCACAGTTCAAAAGCATCAATTCTTCGGCCCTCAGCTTTCTTTATAGTCCAACTCTCACATCCATACATGACTATTGGAAAAATCATAGCTTTGATTAGATGGACCTTTGTTGGCAAAGTAATATCTCTGCTTTTTAGTATGTTGTCTAGTTGGTCATAGCTTTTCTTCCAAAGAGTAAGCATCTTTTAATTTCCTGGCTGCAGTCACCATCTGCAGTGATTTTGGAGCCCCCCAAAATAAAGTCTGTCACTGTTTCTATTGTTTTTCTATCTATTTGCCATGAAGTGGTGGGACCAGATGCCATGATCTTAGTTTTCTGAATGTTGAGTTTTAAGCTGACTTTTTCACTCTCCTCTTTCACTTTCATTAAGAGGCTCTTTAGTTCTTCTTCACTTTCTGCCATAAGGGTGGTGTCATCTGCATATCTGAGGTTATTGATATTTCTCCCAGCAATCTTGATTTCAGCTTGTGCTTCATCCAGCCCAGTGTTTCTCATGATGTACTCTGCATATAAGTTAAATAAGCAGGGTGACAGTATACAGACTTGATGTACTCCTTTCCCGATTTGGAACCAGTCTGTTGTTCCATGTCCAGTTCTAACAGTTGCTTCTTGACCTGCATACAGATTTCACAGGAGGCAGGTCAGGTTGTTTGTTATTCCCATCTCTTTTAGAATTTTCCACAGTTTGCTGTGATCTACACAGTCAAAGGATTTGGCATAGTCAATAAAGCAGAAGTAGATGTTCTTCTGAAACTCTCTCGCTTTTTTGATGACTGAACTGATGTTGGCAATTTGATCTCTGGTTCTTCTGCCTTTTCTAAATCCAGCTTGAACATCTGGAAGTTCACAGTTCACATACTGTTGAAGCCTGGCTTGGAGAATTTTGAGTATTACTTTGCTAGCGTGTGAGGTGAGTGCAATTGTGTGGTAGTTTGAGCCTTCTTTGGCATTGCCTTTCTTTGGGATTGGAATGAAAACTGACCTTTTCCAGTCCTGTGGCCACTGCAGAGTTTTCCAAATTTGCTGTCATATTGAGTGCAGCACTTTCACACCATGCATCATCTTTTAGGATTTGGAACAGCTCAACTGGAACTCTATCAGCTCCACTAGCTTTGTTCGTAGTGATGCTTCCTAAGGCTTACTTGACTTTGCATTCCAGGATGTCTGGCTCTAGGTGAGTGATCATACCATCGTGATTATCTGGGTCGTGAAGATCTTTTTTGTATAATTCTTCTGTGTATTCTTGCCATCTCTTCTTAATATCTTTTGCTTCTGTTGGGTCCGTACCATTTCTGTCCTTTATTGTGCCCATCTTTGTATGAAATTCTCCCTTGGTATCTCAAATTTTCTTGAAGAGATCTCTAATCTTTCCCATTCTATTGTTTTCCTCTATTTCTTTGTATTGATCACTGAGAAAGGCTTTCTTATCTCTCCTTGCTATTCTTTGAACTCTGTATTCAGATGGGTATATCCTTCCTTTTCTCCTGTGCCTTTCACTTCTCTTCTTTTCACAGCTATTTGTAAGGCCTCCTCAGACAAACATTTTGCCTTTTTGCATTTCTTTTTCTTGGGAATGGTCTTGATTACTGCCTCCTGTACAATGTCACGAATCTCCATCCATAGTTCATCAGGTACTCTGTCTATCAGATCTAATCCCTTGAATCTATTTCTTACTTCTACTGTATAATCATAAGGGATTTGATTTAGGTCATACCTGAATGGTCTAGTGGTTTTCCCTACTTTCTTCAATTTAAGTCTGAATTTGGCAATAAGGAGTTCATAATCTGAGCCACAGTCAGCTCCCCGTCTTGTTTTTGCTGACTGTATAGAGCTTCTCCACCTTTGGCTGCGAAGAATATAATCAGTCTGATTTCAGTATTGATCATCTTGATACTTTTTGAATGAGGGATCTTATATTTTCATTTAGCCCTGTGACCCAGATATTTTATAGTTTGCCTTGCATAGATTTGTATTGTGTGATTTGTAGGAATCAGGTAAAACAGCATGAAAAAATGGGGGAAATAAAAATTTGCTGTATGACGCAGGGAGCTCAAATCAGGTACTCTGTGACAACCTAGAGGGGTGGGTTGGGGTGGGAGATGGGAGGGAGGTTTAAAAGAGAGGGGACATATGTATACCTATGGCTGATTCATGTTGATATAAGGCAGAAACCAATACAATATTGTAAAGAAATTATCCTCCAATTAAAAATAATTTTAAATTAAAAATGGGGGAAATACATAAAGCAGGATGAGTACTTTTATAATCTGAAAGCTGGTCTTATGTCTGTAGTGAGAGAGATGCCTGGGTGTTTCTGTGGGCCTGGGGACAAGCTGTTGAGGTTTCCTACCAGGGATTGCTAGTTTAGGGTGAAGCAAAGGGAACTCGGGCTTCCCGGGTGGCGCTAGTGGTAAAGAATCCTTGCCTGCCAATGCAGGAGACATAAGCAACACAGGTTCGATCCCTGGGTCAGGAAAATCCCCTGGAGGAGGGCATGGCAACCCAGTCCAGGATTCTTGCCTGGAGAATCCCCTGAACAGAGAAGCCTGGTGGGATACAGTCCATAGGGTTGCAAAGAGTCAGATATGACTGAAATAAGTTAGCACAGCAGCACAAAGGGAACTCACAAGGAGCCCATGGTTTGATGAGGAATAAAGACCCTTAAAGAGAAGTATAATAGAGACTCATGTTATGAGCCCAGGGATTGTGGGAAAGTGGAGAAGTGATCTCTACCAACCCTGGGGAAGGGTGAATACTCTGAAGGAGCTGAAGCCAGAGCCAAGCCTTAGAGGATGAACAGAAGACAGGCCAGCAGTGGGTGGGAATGTAGCAGGGTGTGTGTTGTGTGTGTGTGTGTGTGTGGGTATACATACACTGGGGCAGGGAAGCTATTCTAGGGAAATGTAACCCCATGAACAAAAACATGGAAGTAAGAGAACCATGACACCCGACCTCTATTAGCATCTTGTAAATGCCATTCTATGGGCAGAAGAAATGCAATTGGGAGGGCTGATGGTGAGGCCTCTGGCAGCCTGGTTGTGAATGATTGGGACGTCACCCTGTAAGTGGTGAGGAACGACCACATTATACAGCAGTGGAGACTGAATCTGCGCTAACCTGCCCACATTTGCAGAGTTAACAGCAAAACTGGCTTGGTAGTCCAGGTCTGGCCAATTCTCAACTAATGTTGTCAGATTTAGCAAATAAAGATAGAGGATGCCCTGTTAAATGTGAATTTCAGACAGACAAGATGTAACTTTTTAGGGTGTATGTTCCATGCATTATTTTGGATAAGTGCGTGGCATGCTAAGTCCCTCCAGTCATGTCTGACTTTTTGTGACCCCATGAACTATAGCCCACCAGGCTCCTCTGTCTGTGGGATTCTCCAAGCAAGAATACTGGAGTCAGTTGCCATGCCCTCTCCCAGGGAATCTTCCTGACCCAGAGATCGAATCTGCATGTCCTTGCAGGGGCATTCTTAACTGCTGAGCCAACGGGGAAGCCCATTTTTGATATACTTAAAATTATTTGTTGTTCATACAAAATTCAAGTTCAAGCGGAAACCTAAATCTGGCAACCCTCCTCCAAACCCTTGTTCTTCCTCCTGTTCCGTGTTGGTCCACCACTTTCAATGCTCTTCCCTCCAAGAAAAGATCCATGAGAGATGTGGGAGAATAAAACATGAGATGAGGAGAAATAAATGTCCAGAATATGCAGAATTGCAGTCTAAGCAGAATAAATATCTTTCCCGGTTGCCTATGTCAGGGACCTGGGATTTAAATTAACCAGAGAGAGTGTCCACCATCTCATTATCTGAATGCTAAACAGGGGTTTCTCTAATTTCATGCACATATGGAAGGACAGTGAATGAGTAAGTGAGTTAATCGCTCAGTTGTGTCTGACTCTTTGTGAGCCCATGGACTGTGGCTCACCAGGCTCTTCTGTCCATGGGATTCTCCAGGCAAGAATACTGGAGTGAGCTGCCATTTCCTTCTCCAGTGGATCTTCCCCAATCCAGGGGTCCAGCCTGTGTCCCCTGAATTGCAGGCAGATTCTTTACTGTCTGAGCCACCAGGGAAGCTCCAAAAGATGAACGATCATTAAATTTTAATGAACTCCAGACAAGCATGATTATTTATGTAAAAATTAATTCTACTCTTGCAGATAGGGAGGACAGAGAAGCAGGCTATTTGACACTGGGATTATTTTGTCTTTTTTTTCATCCATTATATTTCAGGAGCTTTAAAATCTTTAAAGACCACCTCAGGGGCAGGTAGAGATGTCACTGATAGCTTTAAGCATTTTCTATTGTGTAAAAGAAAAAGAGGAATTCCAAATATGGAAGACCATATTTTCCAGTGCTCCAAGCCACTTTAAATACTCTTCAAAGGAAGTGCCAAGAATAAGAATGAAGTTTTTTTTTTTTTTTTTTTTAATGTCTCCCTTATTATGTTCTTGCCTTCTTAAGATCTTAACATGCCTGTGTCAGATGCAAGTAGCTTTTTACTATCATCTTGAAACAGAATCAGGAGACATTGACTCTAGAAAAATGTAGACGACTTTTTTCTTCTTCTCTAAGTAGAAATAGCACATTATGGTTAGCATATGTGTCTCTCCCTTTCATGTGCTCCTTTTGATTACGTGTTCTGTCTCTCTAGGTCTTTGTAGTCGAAAACGTGAGGCTTTGCCTTATAAACACCGCAGTCCTGCAGAAACGTCTTGGCCGGCGTTACCCCGAGAAGCGTGTCTGCCTGGCTTATAATCGTCAGTGCCGCACGTTTAGCTCGGGTGTCGAGAGAGTGCCCGTCTCTAGGCTGTATTGCATCCTCCCGCCTGGCTGCATTGCACTGTTCCTTTTCCCCTTGTTTGGAATTGTTTTCGACTGGGCAGGAAAGCGATGATTCCTTGATTCCTGTTCCTGGCTGTGTTGACATTCACTACCTGCAGTCTTCCTCCATTCACCTGTAAGTCAGGGCTAGTAATACCCCCCCTCTCAAGGTTGTTGCAAGCACTGAACTCCACGTGCACATACAGCTTGCGTGAATTCCTCACGGCCGCCAAAACAAATTGCTACCCACTTGGTGGCTTCCAACAGCAAACACTGATTGTCTCAGAGTTCTGGAAGCTGAAAGTCTGAAATCAAGGTGTCAGCAGGTCCATGTTTCCTTGGAAGCTTCTAGGGGGAGATCCTTCTCTGCCTTTTTCAGCTTCTGATGGCATCATTGCCATCTGCTTAGTTGTGACGTGGCCTTCTCCTCTCTGTGTCTCTTACAAGGACACCTTCATCGGGTTAGTACCCACTCAAATCCAGCATGATCTCACCTTTTTCATCTGCCAAAACCCTATTTCCAAATAACGTCCTGTTCCGAGGTTCTTGGAGGACATGAGTGTTTGGAGGGCAGTATTTCACCCACACTACGCAGCTTCTCGAGTAGTGCTGGGCTTCAGAGAATGGAAGCTCCCTCTTCTATCTCTACCATCTGGGCACAGGTTAACTAAGCCAGAGTTTTATGTAACTTTCTCAGTCCCTCTAAAGAATAGGCTATTTACATATGGCCCCAGAAAACGCCTTGTAGAGCCACTGGCCAGTTGGTTCCTCTGCCAGTTGGTCTGTGCCAGACGCTGGGAGCCAGGGACAGGGTGACCGACGTCCCGGCCCTTCAGGAGGCCACGGTCTAGTGGAGGAGAGTGACATGTAAATAAGCAAATACAATGCTCCTATTTATTAGGCTGGCGCGCGTCCAGGACTCCATCCAGAACAATGCTTCCAGAGCTGTTGGCATCACCCGGGGTTCCAGGAGCCAACTCTACCCCGGCTCTCCCCCGCGGCTCCTCAGGCCTCGCCCTCCTGCCCCCGCACACAGGGCTGGCAGGTTACGTTCAGGTTAATCTCAGTCATCGCATTTATCCAGAGCCTTGTCGACTTGCTGATTTTGCCCTTTATCTTTATTGGAAGCATCTCAGCTGGCTTGCTGCTCTTTCACTTTTTTCCTTGGTGATGGATTTCTACACCCCCTTTCAAAAGACAAAACAAATTGTTTGTTTAACCTCCCCAGGAATAAGTGGGCCAGGGGAGGCGTGGGAAGGGAAGCGTACTTATTTTTCTTGTGGGCAGGCCTTCCTGGGTATTTCCAAAGAGACTCTTGACTGACTCACCTTATTTCATTTTCCCCATTGTATTAAAAAAAAAAAAAGTCACCTCTCTGATTCTTCCTTATCCATCCACCTTTCTTTTCTTTCTTTTCTGCCCCATTCCCCCATCCCATGCTCTTCCATTATAAAATGTGGCCAACGTGTACTTCCATATGGCTTATTTAAAAAATTTTTAGAGGTCAGTGCATGGGGCTCAGAAGTCACTTCAGATGTCACTTGACGACAGACAAATGACTGTTACGTTATTTGAATGGGATGAGGCGCTATGTTAGAAGTTTAGGTCTGTTGGCAAAGCTCAGAAAAACGAATCTTTTGGGGAAATCTCTAAGGTGATGCTTCTCAAAACCCTGACTGCATTGGAATCACCTAAGTGGAGGTGCTTGTTAGAAATGCTTAGTCCACCCTGCAGATTCTGATTCCTTAGGCCCAGGGGGAAGGCCCAGCCACGACATGTTTTAGAACCTGCCCAGCTGCCTGCACACAGCCAGGCTTGAAATTCTGATGCCCAGGGTGTACCCCAGATCCATCAAACCAGACTGTCTGCTGTGAGACCCAGGGATCACTGTTGTTGTGGTTCAGTTACTAAGCTCTGTTCACCTCTCTGTGACCCCATGGACTATAGCATGCCAGGCTTCTCTGTCCTTCACTATGTCTTAGAGTTTGTCCATTGCATCAGTGATGCTATCTAACCATCTCATCTTCTGCTAACCCCTTCTCCTTTTTCCTTTCCCGGCATCAGGGTCTTTTCCAATGAGTCAGCTCTTTGCACCAGGTGGCCAAATTATTGGAGCTTCAGCAACAGGCTTCCAGTGAATATTCAGGGTTGATTTCACTTAGGATTGACTGGTTTAATCTTGCAATCCAAGGGACTCTCAAGAGTTTTCTCCAGCACCGCAATTCGAAAGCATCAGTTCTTTGGTGCTCAGCCTTCTTTATGGTCCAACTCTCACATCTGTACATGACTACTGGAAAAACCATAGGTTTGAGTACATGGATCTTTGTTGGCAAAGTGATGTCTCTTTTTAATACACTGTCTGGCTTTGTCATAGCTTTTCTTCCAAAGAGCAAGCGTCTTTTAATTTCATGGCTATAGTCACCGGCAATCACTCCAGTATTTTTGCTTGGAGAACCCCATGGACAGTATGTATGAAAAGGCATCACCGAGCTTGGCTTTAAACCTACCCAGGTGATTGCAATGTGTGGCCAAGGCTGAGAAGCCCCACCCAAACTCAGGCTTGAGCTGGAGGGCAGGTTGAAAACATGGTGGGCGCCATCCCCGGACTCTGATGCAGCAGGGGCGGGGTGGGACGGGGGTGGGAGGGAAGGTCTGAGAACTGAGATTCCTCACTGATTTCCAGATGCTGCTGCTGCCGCTGGTCTGAGACCACACTCTGGGAACCACGGCCATAAAGCCAAGTTGCTTTCCCCTAGGTCACGTGTTCTTCCAATTTTCTGCTTCTTCTCATCACCCTCTCCATCTGCTCTTCCCTTCAGTCCATTCTCATCAACTGAGAGACCCTGACATTTCTTCTGAGCCCACTGACCCTGGGTTTGTCCTCTGGCCCCTCTGCTGGCATCTTAAGGGGCAATGCAGAGCAGACTTGCAGGAAGAGAGACCTGCCTTTTTTGGTTTTCTTTCACTCTGGGTGCGGGTCCAGTGAGTTCTCCCAGAACCAAATTCCCCCGAAACTACTCCCCTTCCCTGGATGGGGCTGGACTATGTCCCAGGGCCCAGTGAGGATCCAGTCTTAGCACAGCTCAGGGATCCAGTCCAGACTGGGGGCCAGGGGGCACCTGAGCCTGCTGTAGGTGTGGGCAGCTGATGGGGAATCCAGAGGAAGATGGAGGTGCGGGGGGGAGCTCTGGGCTGCAGAAGCCACCAACCTGGAACTTTCAGAAACCAGGAGCCCAGGAACCCTGTATTCATGGGTATTCTGCAGGGTTTTAGGCAGGAAGCCAGTGATGCCATCTGAAAAGGAGCTTGGGACAAGGCGAGGGCTGGCCTGGCTGCTGCAGAAAGGAGCTGTCTCTCTTTGTCTCTCACCTCCCCAGGGTGGATAATTTGCTGTCCAGACCTGTGGCCTGGGAGCCACTTAATTTAAAGGACATGATCCTGTGGTCATCATAGAGGCTTCTAATATCCTCCCCATTTTTAGCCTATGGGACAGAAGCAGCAAGTGTCAAAAGCAACACTCCTGGGGGGAATAGAAGGGTGTCTTTGTTGAGCACCAGGCTTATCTGACAGGCCATCACAGTCTTCAGGCAGCACGGCCTCTCTACCTGTTTCTCTTGGGCCAGGTAAGCCTAAGTCCTGAAATACTTGTGGAGTTATCTGTGGAGGAGGTGGGCTCTGTTTGAGGGGGAGGGATGCTTGGGAGGGGACAGGGCAACCAGGAGGCCAGCTGCACCAAAAAGGGGACAAGGGAAGACACAGTGGTGTCTCCTGGCTCCCAGGCCAGGGGTGTTCTACTCAGGTTTCCTTTCTGTTAGGGCGTCAGTTCAGTTCAGTTCAGTTCAGTTGCTCAGTCATGTCTGACTCTTTGCAACCCCATGAATCCTAGCACTCCAGGCCTCCCTGTCCATCACCAACTCCCGGAGTTCTCTCACACTCACGTCCATCGAGTTGGTGATGCCATCCAGCCATCTCATCCTCTGTCGTCCCCTTCTCCTCTTGCCCCCAATCCTTCCCAGCATCAGAGTCTTTTCCAATGAGTCAACTCTTCGCAAGAGGTGGCCAAAGTACTGGAGTTTCAGCTTTAGTGGGTTAGGGCCTCAGGGTGCCTTAAAGCTGCCATGGCCAGCCTGTGGCAGCCTGTGTTGACCTGGGCATGAGATCTGGCTTTACTGTAGGAGAGTCTGTTCATCTTGTGTGAGTAGTGAGGAGAACATTCCAGAAATCAGGTTCACTGTTCCTACCAAGAAGACTGGAACCTGGGGAAATGGCTTCAGACAGCATCTCTTCTTTCCGGTAAGAGGAGATAGGGTTCCATAGTTTTCAAACCTATTTCCCCAGGAAGCCAGTGAAGGAAAGAGAAGGATGAAACCTGGCTGGAGAGACCCATCTCGTCACTCTGCGCATACCCATTGCACACGTCTGCTCCGTGCCCAAGATGGTTGTGGGTGCTGGTGATGCTGAGAAGGATGAGAAGACAGGGTCTCTAGCCCCTAGGACAGCAGGTCTCAAAAGTTTTGGTGTAAGGACCTTTCATACACTTATAAATTGGGATCCTGTAAGAACTTTCCCTTGGGGGTTATATTTGTCAGTGTTTATCATGTTAGGAATGCAGAGAAATGTTTAACATATTTATTTTTTAATTCATTAAAAAAATAACCTCCATACACATCAACACAAAAAAACACTTTAATGAGAAAACTATATTGTCTTTATTCTAGACAACTTTTTTGGATTGTAATTGATATCTAATAAGCTGTATATATTTAAAATGTATTCATTGATGTTTGACATAGATATATACCCTGAAACCACCACAGAACATCCAACATCCTAACCCCACAACCACTGATCTGCTTTCTGTCACTATATATTAGTTTGCATTTTGTAGGATTTATATAAATGGAATTATACAGCTTGTAGCCCTTTTCCCCCAACTTCTTCCACTCAGCGTAATTATTTTGAGATTCATCCATGCTGTTGTGTGTATCAATAACTCATTCCTTTTTACTGCTGGGAAGTATTCCATTCTATGGATTTACCACAGTTTGTTTATTCATACATCTGTGGATGAACGTTTAGGCTGTTTCCAATTTTGGGCCTTAGAAATAAAACTGCTATAAATATTCATGTTCAAGTATTTATATGGACATATGCTTCTTTTTCTTTTGTGTAAATATTAATATGTAGGAGTGGAATAGTTGATCATATAGTAGGCATGTGTTTAACTTTCTAGGAAACGGCCAGACTGTCCTCCAAAGCAACTGTACCATTTTACATTTCCACCACTAGAGTTGAGACTGCTAGTTCTTCCCTATTTTTGTCAATATTTGGCGTGGTCAGTCTTTTGAATTTCAGCTGTTCTAACTGATGGTGGTATCTCATTGTGGGTTCAAGTTGCGATTCTCTAACAACTAGTGATAATGTGCAGCTTTTATGTGAATTTCATGTATGTCATTTTTGCTGAATTTCTGTTTAAATACTTTGGTCATTTAAAAAATTGGGCTGTGTTTTATTGTTGAGTTTTGAGAGTTAAACATATATATACATATAGGATTATAAAATATACATATATTGGATATATATATATATATATGTTGGATTGCTGTTGTTGTTTTAGTCTCTAAGTAGTGTCCGATTCTGCAGCCCCATGGACTGTAGCCCACCAGGCTCTTTCACCATGGGATTTACTGGCAAGATGCTGCAGTGGGTTGACATTTTCTTCTCCAGGGGATCTTCCCTGACCAGGGATTGAACCCACCTCTCCTGCTTTGCTGGCAGATTCTTTACCACTGAGCCACCAAGGAAGCCCTATATTCTGGATATCACTCCTTTAATAGAAAATGCTTTGCAAAGTTTTCTCCCAGGCTGTGACTTGTCTTTTCATTCTATTAACATCATCTTGAAGAGCTGCAATTTTATTTTCAATGAATTCCATTTTATCAATTTGTTCTTTCATGGACTGTGGTTTGCTGTCTAACCTCACAAATATTTGCCTAGTTCAAGTTTACAAGGGGCTTCCTGGTGGCTCAGGGGTAAAAAAGCCACCTGCAGTGCAGGAGACGTGGGAGACACGGGTTTGATTTGGGAGTGAGACGATCCCCTGGAGAAGGAAATGACAACCCACTCCAGTATTCTTGCTGTGAGAACCCCACTGGCAGAGGAACCTGGTGGGCTACAGTTCACATGGTTGCAAAGAGTTGGACACGACTGAACACACATGCACAAGGTTACAAAGATTTTCTCCTGTGTTTTTTTCTAGACGTTTTATAGTTTTAGGTCTTACATATACATGACACATTTACACTTAATTTTTCTTTTTTTAAATTTTTAAAAAATTATTTATTTTTAAACTGAAGGATAATTGCTTTACAGAATTTTGTTTTCTGTCAAATCTCAACATGAATCAGCCATAGGTATATATATATCCCCTCCCTTTTGAACCTCCCTCCCATCTGCCTCCTCACTCCACCCCTCTAGGTTGACACAGAGCCCCTGTTTGAGTTTCCTGAGACATTCAGTAAATTCCCATTGGCTATCTATTTTACATATGGTAATGTAAGTTTCCATGTTACTCTCTCCATACATCTCACCCTCTCCTCCCCTTACACTTAATTTTTAAATTAAACTTTTAATTTTGATGTAATTGCATGCTCACATGCAATTCTAAGGACTAATGCAGAGAAACCTCACATACAATTTACCCAATTTTCTTCAATAGTAACACCCTGCAAAACTATAGTAGAATGTCACATCAATGATGTTGGCACCAATACAGTCAAAATACAGAAACATTTCCATCACTACAAGGATCTCTCCTATTGCTCTTTTATAACCACACCCACCTACTTTTCTCAACCCCCGCCTCCTTACAACCACTAAGCTCTTCTCTGTCTCTATAATTTTGTCATTTCATGATTGTTATATAAGTGGTCTTAAACAGTATGTAACCCTTTGGGACTGGCTTTTTTTTCATGCAGCCTGGAGACATTACTTTGCCAACAAAGGTCCATCTAGTCAAGGCTTTGGTTTCTCCAGTAGTCATGTATGGATGTGAGAGCTGGACTATAAAGAAAGCTGAGGGCTGAAGAATTGATGCTTTTTGAACTGTGGTGTTGGAGAAGACTCTTGAGAGTCCTTGGACTGCAAGGAGATTCAACCAGTCCATCCTAAAGGAAATCAGTCCTGAGTATTCATTGGAAGGACTGATGTTGAAGCTGAAATTCCAATACTTTGGCCACCTGATGTGAAGAGCTGGCTCATTGGAAAAGACCCTGATGCTGGGAAAGATTGAAGGTGGAAGGAGAAGGGGATGACAGAGGATGAGATGGTTGGATGGCATCACCAATTCAATGGACATGAGTTTGAGTAAACTCCAGGAGTTGGTGATGGACAGGGAGGCCTGGCGTGCTGCAGTCCATGGGGTCACAAAGAGTTGGACACAGCTGAGCGACTGAACTGAACTGAACAGAATCCCTGGAGATTCATAGACGTCTTTGAGTATATCAATGGTTTATTTCCTTTTATTGCTGAGTATGGATATACCATGATTCCTTTAACCATTCACCCATTGAAGAACATCTGAATTGTTCCAGTTTTTATAGAAAAACTTTATTATAAATAATACTACTATGAACATTTGTGTGCAGTGTTTTATGTGAATATGTTTTGATTTTTTATGGGATAAATGCTCCAAAGTGCAAATACAGGGCTGTATAGCAGTACATGTTTAGTCTTGTAAAAACCAACAAATTGTTTCTCTGGTGGCTCTACTGTTTCGCACTCCCAGCAGCACTTTATGAACGATCCCGTTTCTCTACATTCTTCCAGAGTTTGTTGCTGTCACTACTTTTTCTTTTAGCCATTCCGATAGGATGTGTAGTGATAGCTCATTCTGATATGATTTGCTATAGGTCCCCGAGATTTTCTCCTACGTCGTTTTCTAAAAGTACTATAGTTTTGTGTTTTACCTTTACATTTGTGATCCATTTTGAATTAATTGTAAAATGTGTGAGATGACCTAAGGCTATCCAATTGCTCCAACCCCGTTTGTTGCAAAGGCTGTGCTTCACCATGAATTGCTGTGTACCTTTGTCAAAAATCAAGTGGGCATATTTGTAGGTATTATTTCTGAGTTCTTTATTCTGTTTTATTGATTTATGTCTGTCCTTCCATCGATCTCACACTCTCTTGATTACTATAGCAGAGGATGAGATGGCTGGATGGCATCACTGACTCGATGGACGTGCGTCTGAGTGAACTCCGGGAGTTGGTGATGGACAGGGAGGCCTGGCGTGCTGCGATTCATGGGGTCGCAAAGAGTCGGACACGACTGAGCAACTGATCTGATGGTAAGACTTAATATAGGATAGAGTGATACTCTTTACTTTTATTTTTCAAGATTGTTTTAGCTATTCCAGGATCTGTGGCTCTCCATATACATTTGAGAATAAGTTTGTCTATACCTACAAAAATATTGCTGGGATTTTGATAGGAATTACATTGAAGCTATAGATCAATTCGGGGAGAATTGTCATCGTTACTATGTTGACTCTTCCACTCCATGAACATAGGGTATGTCTATTTCTTTCTTTGATTTTTAAAAATTAGCATTTTGCAATTTCTAGCACACTTATCCTGTATATCTTTTGTTAAGTCTATTCTTAATACTACATTTTATTTGGAGTGATTTATGTAGAATGGTACAGTGTCTTTAATTTAGTTTCCACCTGTCCATTGTTACCATATAGAAATATGATTGATTTTTTGTGTGTGTTGAACTTGTTCTCTATAATCTTGCTGAACAGCCCTATTAGTTCCGGGAGTCTTTTCAATCACATTATCTGTAAAGAGGGATACTTTTATGTCTTCCTTTCTAACCAGTAAGCTTTTTATTTATTTATTTTTCTTGTTTTCTTGCTGTGGCTAGAACTATGCTGAATAAAAATGATAAGAGCAGACATGCTTGCCTTATTTTCAGTCCTACAGAGAAAGAATTTAGTCTTTCACCATTAAGTATATTAGCTATAAGCTATTTTATAGATGCTATTTATCAAGTTGAGGAATTTCCCAGCTATTTTTAGTTGCTGAGAATTTTCATGAATTGTCATGAATGTATGTTGAATTTCATCAAATGCTTTTATCCTATCAATTGACAGTGAGCATAAAATTTTTATTCTTTAGCACATTTTTATGGTGAAATATAACAATTGATTTTTTTTTTTTAATGCTCAACCAACTTTGCATACTTGAAATAAATCCCATTTGGTCCTGGTATATAATTATTTTTATATGTTGCTAGGTTTGGTTTGTTAACATTTTGTTGAGGATATTTGCTTTGAAGTTCATGAGAAAATTGGTCTATAATTTTCTTTTTTTGTACTGTCTTTTATTTGGTGTGAGGATAATACTAGTCTCATAGGATGAGTTGGGAAATATTCCTTCTTTTTTAAGAATTAAATTGTTTTACATTGGTGTTAATTCTTTTAAAAATGCTTAGTAGAATTCTCCAGTGAAATCTCTTGGAGGTTTCTTTGAGGAGAGCTTTTGCAATTATAAATTCTATTTTTATTTATTTATCTGGCTGTGCAGGGTCTTCATTGCTTCACTCGGTCTTTCTCTATTTGCAGCAAGTAGCAGCTGCTCTTCGTTGCAGTCACGGGCTTCTCGTGTGGTGGCTGCTCTTGCTGTGGCGCACAGGCTCTAGGGTGCACGAGCTCAGCATTCGCAAACAGGCTTAGTTGCCCTGCAACGTGTGGAATTGTCCCAGACCAGGGATCAAACCAGTGTCCCCTGCATTGGCAGGCAGATTCTTAACCACTGGACGGACCACCAGGGAAACCCACAAATTGTATTTTTAAATTGGTTATAGGACTATTCAGGTTGTCTATTTCATCTTGATTGAGTTGTTGTAGTTTGTGATTTTCGAAGAATTGTTTCATTTCCTCTAACTTGTCAAATTTATGGGCATAGTTATCTTTAGTAGTCCCTTATTTTCCTATTAAGGGATATGCAATACTATCCTCTCTTTCATTCCTGATATTGTTGACTGTACTTTTTCTCTTTTTATCTTTCTGTCTTGCTGAAGATTTGTCAGTTTTATTGATTTATATTTTAAAGAATCAGCTTTTTATATCATTGACTTTCTCTGTGGTTTTCCTGTTTTCAATGTTATCAGGTTTCTGTGTTTATCTTTATTGTTTCCTTTTGCTTGCTTTGGGATTCCCTGGTGGCTCAGACGGTTAAGCGTCTGCCTGCAAGGCCAGAGACCCGGTTTGATCCCTGGGTCGGAAAAATCTATTCTTGCCTGGGAAATCCTATGGACAGAGGAACCTGGTGGGCTACAGTCCATGGGGTCTCAAAGAGTCAGACACGACTGAGTGACTTCACTTTCACTTTGCTTGCTTTGGGCTTGTTTTGCTCTTCATTTTCTAGTTGGAGCTATGTCCAGCGTTTTTTAGTTGTAAGATGGAGGACCAGGGAAGAATATGCCTGCTCTGTATCAGTGGAACTGAAGGTTGATTAACTTTTAAAAAGATTTTAAAAATAAGAAAAAAATCTTACATAGTTACGCATCTAGTAAACATTTTCTTAAAAAAAAAAAAGATTTCATTTTTTTATTTTTGATACTGCTGGGTCTTCATGGCCGTGAGGGTTTTGTTTTTCTCGAGTTGCGGTGAGCAGCGGCTACTCAGCATTTGCAGCTTCTCATTGTGGTGGGTGCTCTTGTTGCAGAGCACAGGCTTAAGGGCATGCAGGCTTCAGTAGTTGTGGTGGGTGGGCTCTGCAGTTGGGGCTCCTGGGCTCTAGAGCACAGGCTCAGTAGTTCTGGCACATGGGCTTAGTTGCTCTGAGGCATGTGGGATCTTTCCAGATCAGGGATTGAACCAGTATCTCCTACATTGGCAGGAGGATTCTTTACCACTGAGCCACCAGGGAAGCTCCTGTCACAAGTAATGAGCCAATATTATCAAAGTCTATACTGTATTTGTATATCCTCAACTAGTTTTTACCTAATGTCCTTCTCTTCCAAGATGTCTCTTAGGTTCCTCTTGCCTGTGACAATTTCTCTGACTTTCCTTGTTCTTTATGACCTTGAAAGTTTTGAAATACACTGGTCAGATATTTTTAAAAATTCCTCATAATACGGCATTTTTTTCTGATGTTTTTCTCGTGGTTAGATCGGAGTTATGGGGCTTTGGGAGGAAGATCACAGAGGTAAAGGGCCATTTTCATCATGTCACATCAAGGCTACATAGTATCAGCATGACTTATCCCTGCTGATGTTTGGGGTTTATTAGGTTTTATCACTGTAATGTACTATAATGATGACATTTCAGTACTCTTACATATTGTACCCTTTGGAAGAAAGTTGCTATATGCAGTCCACACTTAAGGAGCGGAGAGTCATACTCCACCTTCTTGAGTAGGTTGTCTCTGCATAAATTATTTTCTACTTATTTATTTGTTCTATCATTGTATTTTATTGATGTGGATTCATGGATCTTTATTTTATACTTTGGGTTATAATCTGATACTGTGGTTTTTATTTTGTTGCTGCCTTCATTTTGAAACATATTTTTGCCAAATATAGAATTCAAGGTTGACATATATTTTCTTTTAGTACTTTAAAGATGTCCCATCCGTGTCTTCTTGTCTACATATTTTCAGTGATAAATCTGCTGTCATTTTTTGTTCCTTGGTACATAACATGTGTTTTTCTCTGGCTGCGTTTAAGATTTTATCATTGGTTTTAAACAATTTGACTATAATGTATCTTGGTGTAGTTTTTTCCCCATGTTTCTTCTGCTTTGTGTTTCTTGGGATTCTTAAAGTGTGGATTTATAATTTTCATTAAGTTTGGAAAGTTTTAGCTGTTACCTCTTTAAATATTTTTCTTGCCACCCACTCTGTATCTGCTCCTTTAGGAACTCTGGTTATCTATATATGAGGTGGCTTGAAATTGTCCCACAGCATATTGATGTGCTGTTTACTTTGATTTTTAAAAAATGTTTTTCATTTTTGTTAGTTTCTTTGCTATCTATGCCTTCAAGTTTACTAAATTTTCCTTCTGCAGCGTCTAATCTGCCATGAATCTCATCCAGTGTATTTTCTACTTATAGACATTCAACTTGGGACTTTAAAAACTATCTTCCATGTCTGTAGCTAACAATTTTGTATGTTTGAATAGTTTTATAACTTAGTATTATAATCACTTTGCCAACAAAGGTCCTTGTAGTCACAGCTATGGTTTTTCCAGTAGTCATGTACAGATGTGAGAGTTGGACTGTAAAGAAGGCTGAGTGCTGAAGAATCAATACTTTTGAATGGTGCTGGAGAAGACTCTTGAGAGTCCCTTGGACTGCAAGATCAATGGAAATCAACCCAGAACTTTCATTGGAAAGACTGAAGCTAAAGCTGAAGCTCCAAGACTTTGGCCACCTAATGCAAAGAGCTGACTCATTGGAAAAGACCCTGACGCTGGGAAAGATTGAAGAGGATGAGATGGTTAGATAGCATTACCGACTCAATGGACATAAATTTGAGCCAACTCTGGGAGATAGTGGAGGACAGAGGACTGTAGTTCATGGGGTAGCAAAGAGCTGGAAATGTCTAGCAACTGAACAACAAAGACAACAACTATAATAACTTAGTGTTACAATATCCCAGGGACGGGGGAGCCTGGTAGGCAGCCGTCTATGGGGTTGCACAGAGTTGGACACGACTGAAGTGCCTTGGCAGCAGCAGCAGCAGTGTTAACAATGACTTAGTATCCTTCTTTGCTAATTCTAATGTCTTTACCATTTCTGGATCACTTTCAATTTACTTATGATTGTCTTTATTATGGGTCATGGTCTTCTGTCTCTTTCCATGCCTGATAATCTTTGATTGGATGCCAGACATTGTGATTTTCGCCTTGTTAGGTGCTTAACATTTTTATGTTACTATAAATATTTTTGATGGCTTCCCTTGTAGCTCAGTCAGTAAAGAATCTGCCTGCAATGCAGGAGACCCATGTTCAATTCCTGGGTCAGGAAGATCCCCTGGAGAGGGAAATGGCAACCCACTCCAGTGTTCTTGCCGGGAGAATCCCATGGACAGAGGAGCCTGGCAGGCTACAGTCCATGGGGTCGCAAGAGTCAGACACAGCTTAACCCCCATCACCATAAATATTTTTAAGCTTTATACTAGGATGCAATTAAATGAGTTGGAAGCAGTTTAATTCTTGGAGTCTAGCATTTATAATTAGCTAGGTTGACCCATAGCCATGCTCATTCTAGGGTTAATATTTTCCCATCACTGAGGCAAGACCTTCCTGAATACTCAGCAAAATACTCTGTGAATTATGAACTTTACTGGTATGCTGGTGAGAACTAGTACTATACCTGGCCATGTGTGAACACTTAGGCATTATTTCTTCTAATCATTTTGAATGAATTCTTTGCTTGTCCTTAGGTCATTTTCTATTACCCATGCGCTGATTATTACTCTGCTGAGCCTTTGCCAAGGACCTTCTACAGACCTCTGGAGTTTTTTCTCTGTGCAGTTTACTCCTCTTTGTCCTATGACTCTAGCTTCCTTGGTCTTTCTGGACTCCTAGCTCTGTATGCTCGACTCAGAAAATCTCTAAAGCTGTGCATTTGTTTCCCCTCCTCTGCTACATCCTGCAAACTCACTATAGGAAGTTGTGGGGCTCACCATGTTTGTTTCCTATATTCAGGGATCACATTGCTTCATTGCCTAATACCTAGTGTCATGATAACTGCTTTATATATTTTTCTGGGTTTTTGGTTACTTCAGATGACAGGGTAAATCCAATTCATGTCAACTGCATCTTGATTGGAAAATCTGCAGAGCTATTAAAAATGTACATGGTCAGATCCTAGACCTGGGATTCTGGTTCACTAGTAGGTCTGAGGTGGGCATAGAGTGTTTAAGTTTCTGAATTGAGGAGACAAAAATCATAACAGCAGCAAGCAATTAGCACTGGTGATTCTTATGTCCATCTCCCACACAACTAAGCACTGAGTATAGCATGAGAAGAATAGTATTTATTATACTTTTTCAGTGAGGCATGCACCATGTTAGCTGTTTTACATGCTTTGTATAATTTCATTTTTGTGACAAGATGTTGATCAAGGTCTTCTTAGCAGTGTATCTCAGAAGAGGAAACCAAAATTTAAGAAAGAATAGAAGGATAGCAAAGCAGAATAAGGAAAAAAGACCCTAGCCCTTTGTCACTTCGGGCCACTGAACTGCTTTCCACAGTCCACATCCTTACCCTTCTGCAAGGAGCTCACTCTGATATTTGAACAAAGCAGGCAGCTGCTTTCAGAATCATTTTTATTCATTAGGATGATTTACTGGGTTTTACTAATTCTGTCCTTGTGCATTTACTTTGCCATTTACAGATATCTTTTCCTTTCTTGGTTATGATACTTTTGTCGTTGTTCTTTCTGTCCTGTTAAAGAAAAACGGAACAATTATTAAATGCCAGCAAAGGAACATTTACAAAATCTCTGAGACTCAAAGACTGTCTGGGTACCCATCAGCCAGCTCAAGGAAGAGTTGAATGGCTGTTTACAGATATTTCAGGTGGGACTAAGGTGCTTTGACTCAGTGCATAGACCTCAAACTCAACCCTTCCCTCTGCCTTGGGTTGCTTTCATCTTTACTCTGAGCAAGCTCTCCAGAATGTTCCACTTCATAAAGTTCAGAGATCAGGGCCCCTTGTGAACAGGGCATGCTACTTCACATATCCTGAGGAATAGATGCTCTCAAAGGCATCATTTAGCTGTTTGCAGAAGAAGCAGCACTTCTGGCCATCATGTAGCAAATTGCATAGTTAATAAAAATAGAAATACCTCCGAGGGAAGAATGGAGCATATGTTATAGTCTCAGGGAAGCAATATCTCATTTTCTGTGCCAAAACATCAGAAACTGTTGAGGAATTACAGCAGGTAACTTCTCTACACGGGTGTTCTGGCCAAAAACAAAACTGCCCTTGAGCACCACCTCTCTCACTGAAGATAAAACATGGCATCTGTTTTCTTTATCTTTCTCTCCAAAGGAAGTTACCTGCAGGCTTCATAAGTGGAATTGCAGATGTGCTGCTTTGTGGATGACACTTCCTTTCCCAAGCTGAGTGCATTGTGTTAATTCATACCATGAAGTTGGTCCCTACATGTGGTAGCTGTGATATTCTGGAGATGGTGCCGGGTGGAGGTGGGGAGATGTCTCAGAGTAAAAAGATTTTTGAATTCATATGCACACCGAAGCTTGTGCATATATATTGTTGTTCGGTCACTAAGCTGAGTCTGACTCTTTTTGACTCCATGGACTACAGCATGCCAAGCTTCCTGGTCCGTCACTATCTCCTGGAGTTTGCTCAAAATTCATGTCCATTGAGTCAGTGATGCTGTCTAACCATCTCATTCTCTGTCACCCCCTTCTCTTCCTGCCCTCAATCTTTCCCAGCATCAGCATCTTTTCCAGTGAGTCGGCTCTTTGCATCAGGTGGCCAAAGTATTGCAGCTTCAGCATCAGCCCTTCCAATGAATATCCAGGGTGGGTCTCCTTTAGGATTGACTGGTTTGATCTTCTTGCGCTCCAAGGGACCTTCAAGAGTCTTCTCCAGCACCACAATTCAAAAGCATCAATTCTTTGGTGCTCAACCTTCTTTATGATCCATCTCTCACATTAGTACATGATTACTGTAAAAACCATAGCTTTGAGTGTAAGGACATTTGTGGACAAAGTGATGTCTCTGATTTTTGAATATGCTGTCTAGGTTTATCATAGCTTTCCTTCCAAGGAGCAAGCATCTTTTAATTTCATGGCTGCGGTCACTGTTCGCAGTGATTTTAGAGCCCCCCAAAATAAAATCTGTCATTGTTTCCACTTTTCCCCCTTCTATTTGCCATGAAGTGATGGGCCCAGATGCCATGACTTAGTTTTTTGAATGTTGAGTTTTAAGCCAGCTGTTTCGCTTTACTCTTGCACCCTCATCAAGAAGCTCTTTAGTTTCTTTTCACTTTCTGCCATCAGAATGATATCATCTGCATATCTGAGGTTGCTGATATTTCTCCTGGCAATCTGGTTGTTACATATATGTAGCTGCTTTGGGAATTAAAGGTGTGGGTCAATTCAGTTTCTGAATTAACGGTAAGTGTTTACTGGTTTTTTTCCCAATCAAGAGACAACATGCTGTGATGAAGGGAATTTGTGATTTGTCAAGTTTTCTGACATTAAAAATGGACACTCTACTCAAACTTGAGGATTGTTGGACTGGATCAACTTTAACCTTTCTTCTTGTCTACAATCCCATGACTATGTAACCTTGGACATGTCCGCTGTGTGCTCTGGGTTTTTCATGTATTCAGTTCCTAGGATTCCATCTCGTGTGCCAGAATGTGTGTCTTCCCTTAGCATTTTGAGCAGGGTATTACCATGCGTTGCTGCTGAGACCCTCCCCAAAGTTCACCGTGGGTCTTTTCTCCCCACCGAGTCTGAACTTTCCATGCCATTTTTAAACCCCTTGAGTCCTTCTGTGTTCTTTCACTCATTGCTTTCATAATCTCCTAATTACCAGACTATAGCATTTTATCCATCCTTCCCTCATCCCCCAGGTGATCTCTGAACTAGCACGACTCCATCTACCTCTCCTCCCATCACATAGTAAAAATTCCTATTCCCATAGTGCCAATGGTCTCAATTAGTTAGGGGTTAGGAGGAATGCCACCCGATTTAACATATTCATATGCATTCATACAGTTATGACAGAGAGCCCCACAGAGACAAACTCCCCTCATGCATTTACCTTTGTGAAAGAAAATGCTTATTAATCTCAATTATCCCTTAATTGGTAACTTTCAACAGTAAGGAAAAAGATGTGAAAAAGTGCAGATAGCTAGGAAGAGGAAATAATTTTTTGGGTACGCGCCCGCCAAACAGATGGGCCAGTCTGGACTAGAGTCTGTTCCCAAGGTCAGGATCGCTCCTTTTCCTCCCCCCTCCTTTCTCTCCTCCCTCCTTTCCCTCCCCACTCCTTTCCCTCCCCCCTCCTTTCCCTCCCCCCTCCTTTCCCTCCCCCCTCCTTTCCCTCCCCCCTCCTTTCCCTCCCCCCTCCTTTCCCTTTCCCCCTCCTTTCCCTCCCCTCCCTCCCCTCCCCCTCCTTCGATCTCCCCTCTTCCCCTCCCTTCCTGTCTTCATTCTTCTACTTCAAAACACTGCACATTTTCACAAGTGCCAATATTTTTCACTGTAGCTCACCTATCAGGGAGGGCAGAGGGTGGAGAGGAAAGCTGTAGGCTGTTGACATTAGTTGATATTTTTTTTTATAAAATCTGCTTGTGTCCATCTAGGATTTTCTTATTGGGACTGTGGAGCAGAGTAGTCATAATGGTGAAGAATTAAGATTAAAGCGTGGGCTGGAAATGTGAATTTTTGTACCATTTATATCCTCCACATATTCATTTAGAAGTTTTATGGGTTCTAGAGCTCTTTCCTGCTCTGTGGGAAACAGTGAGTCAGTGGACTGGATAACAAAGTGTGATTTCTAGATCATGTTTATCCTGGAAGAATGGAGTGAGGGGTCTGGGAAAGCAGGGGTGGGAGACAGTGGGGGGATGAGGAGGGGTGCTGTGGATCAAGGGGCTGAACTAGAGAGGTGGAGGCTACCTGGACACCATGCATCCTTCTCTGTGAGAAATTAGGGCTCAGTTTCCACTGGCAAATACTAGTTCCTGGGTGGTGGATGGGGCATGGCAAACTAGAGTCCTTGTGTTACTGGGATAAGGCTTTGGAAACTGCAACAGCCTGTGCTGAGGAGAAAGCAGGGTCTCCATGGGCAGGATGGAGAAACTGTGAAGTGGGCTGGGATAGGGGTGTTGGAAACCCAAGCGGCCACCCTGGACTCCATATCCCAGGTCATCCTAATAGTGAACTTGGCCCAATGCTACGATCTTGTGCACGAGCAGCTGGAGAACAGAGGTCTTACCTGTCACAACTCGGGTTTCATTTGTTCAGTTTCCTGGTCTGTGCAGAGCTTAACCTAACTGGGGATCCAACAGAGCAAGAGGACATTAAGAATACCCATTTGGCAAGTGGTGCAGAATCAGTACTCTTCCCTGGAAAGTCCCATGGACAGAGGAGCCTGGTGGGCTGCAGTCCATGGGGTCGCGAAGAGTCGGGCATGACTGAGCAACTTCCCTTTCACTTTTCACTTTCATGCATTGGAGAAGGAAATGGCAACCCACTCCAGGGTTCTTGCCTGGAGAATCCCAGGGACGAGGGAGCCTGGTGGGCTGCCGTCTCTGGGGTCGCAGAGTCAGACACGACTGAAGCGACTTAGCAGCAGCAGCAGCAGAATCAGTATGAAGACCGTCTGCACTGAAACACTGAAGCTCTGAGCATTTCACAGTAAGTTGAATGAATGATGTGGCCAAGCCCTATTCATTTTTAACTTTTTTAACTTCCTGAGCTTATTTAAAAATTTGGACTAATCTTAGGCTCAGAGAGAAGTTTCAGTAAAAGGACAGAGAGTCGTCAGTTGCATCTCACCCAGTTTCCATTAATATTAACATCCTACATATGCTATGCTACCACTGTATAATAATCAAACCCAGGAAATTAGCATTGGAATCATGCAATGAACCAAACTGCAGACCTTATTAGAATTCTACTAGATTTTCCATGCATGTCCCTTTCTCTTCCCTTTTCCTTCAGGATTCCACATTACATCTAGTTGTTAATTTCTTTTCAATTTCCTCCAACCTGAGTGACTACTTTTCCCTTCTCTCATGCCTTGACACTTTTTTAAGAGTTCTGTGTGCTTCGTCACTCAGTAGTGTCCAACTCTGTGTGACCCCACGGATTGTAGCCCACCAAGCTCCTCTGTCCATGGGATTCTCCAGGCAAGAGTACTGGAGTGGGTTGACATTTCCTCCTCCAGTTTAGAAGAGTACTGATTGATTATCTTATAGAATGTCCCTCATTTTGGGTTTGTTTGGTGCTTTCTAATGGTTAGAATGTTGTGAGTTTTTGGAACAAATACTACAGAAGTCATGTTGCGTCCTGGTTGGTGTATCCTATCAGGGGGTTTCTGATGTTGGTGTGTATCATTGCTGGTGCTAATCACCTTGATCACTGGGTTCAGGTGGTGTCTGTAGGGGTATTTGCTGTAAAGCTCCTATCTTCCCTTTCATAATTAATAAATAACTTGGGGTGAGATGTGTGTGCTTAGTTGCTCAGTAGCGTCTGACTCTTTGCAACTCCACGGATTGTAGCCCACTAGGCTCCTCCGTCCATGGGATTTTCCAGGCAAGAGTACTGGAGGGGGGTGCCATTGCCTTCTCCGCACTTAACCTTAGTTATGTCTTAAAATCCCTGTCTCCAAATAAAATTACACTGGGGTTTAGGGCTTCAATATTATGAGTTTTCAGTTCAGTCACTTAGTTGTGTCCGACTCTTTGCGCCCCCATGGACTGCTGCATGCCAGGCTTCCCTGTCCATCACCAACTTACGAAGTTTACTCAAACTCATGTCTATCACATCAGTGATGCCATCCAATCATCTTATCCTCTGTCGTCCCCTTCTCCTTCCACCTTTAATCTTTCCCAGCATCAGGGTCTTTTCCAATGAGTCGGTTCTTCGCATCAGGTGGCCAAAATATTGGAGTTTCAACTTCAGCATCAGTCCTTCCAGTGAATATTCAGGACTGATTTCCTTTAGGATGGACTGGCTGGCTCTTCTTGCAGTTCAAGGGAATCTCAAGAGTCTTCTCCAGCACCACAGTTCAAAAGCATCAATTCTTCAGCACTCAGCTTTTTTAAATTATGAGTTTTAAGAGGACACAATTCATTCTAGAGCAGACACCACTACTACTACTACTACTGCTACTACTAAGTCGCTTCAGTCGTGTCTGACTCTGTGCGACCCCATAGACGGCAGCCCACCAGGCTCCTCCATCCCTGGGATTCTCCAGGCAAGAACACTGGAGTGGGTTGCCATTTCCTTCTCCAATGCATGAAAGTGAAAAGTGAGAGTGAAGTCGCTCAGTTGTGTCCAACTCTTCACGACCCCATGGACTGCAGCCCACCAGGCTCCTCCGTCCATGGGATTTTCCAGGCAAGAGAATTGGAGTGGGGTGCCATTGCCTTTTTAGTATACTTTATTTTACTGTTTAAAATAAAATATTATTTTACTATTAATATTATTAAAATACTTTTTTTTTTTTTTTTTTCATTTTGCTACTCAAGTTGCTCTACCTTTAAAAATTAGAAACTCTTTCAGGGTGTCTCCTGAGTTTTTTTGGAAAGCCTTCCATTTTATTCCTTCATTCATTCATTTGTACTTTCCTGCTTTCTGGCACCACAAGATATTCTAGGCTCATCTGTATTTCCCCCGGCCCAGCCCTGGGATCAATCATTTTTCGAAGGAGCTCTTGTTCTTTTTATTGGAGAATAATATGTAGAAACCAGTATTCTAATGTTAGGTGTGCTTATTGCTACTGAAATGTCTGCTTCTAGGCCCTCTCAGTGGATAGAGTTGGGAAATATTATCTATGTGTACTAACCCACGCACATACATCTTTCTGTACCTGTGTCTTTGTATATACAAAATATCTTGAGTTCCATGATCTATTTTTCACTTATGATGCTTCTTACACAAAATGTGAGAAATCCCCCCCTCCCTCCATTCCAACCATTCTCTGACCCTGTGGACAACCCCTGTCAATTCCGTTCTGTCACTATCTACCTGAAGTCGGCACAAACTCCTCAGAATAAGGGATAAGCCTCGTAAGATGGCCCTCTTTCGGATGTCAATTGCAAGTCCAGACTTCTGGTACTTCTGAGAGACTGGCTATAAGTTGAGAATTCCCTCCCTTCCATTTTTGTAATGTGCTAGAATTCATCAAACTCTGAAAAGCCCTTATTACCGGCTTATTATAAAGGGTACAACTCAGTAAGGGCCAAATGGAAGAGCTGCATAGAGCAGTGTACGGGGGCAGGGAGTGGGCATGAAGATTCACACCCTTTTGGTTGCACTGGCCTCCCAGCAGCTCTGTGTGTTCACCTTAACATAGACACTCTCCAAACTCTCCAAACACTCTCCACTCTCCAAACAGTAGGAGTTTTAATGGAGGTCCCACTACAGGCATGGTTGATTAAATCATTGGCCATTGGTGAGGAACTCAGTCGCCATTGCTTCTCTCCCTCCCTCACTATGGTTCTATCATTTTATTTATTACCGTTTGTATTCAGTTTTTGTTTCTTGAACATCTTGGTTTTGTTTATTTTTTTTTTCAGGATGGGGAGGGCATTTGAAATTTTAATGTGGTTCTCATATTAAGTGCTTTTCTAGAAGTGTCACTCCTTCCTTATCCCTGATACCCCCCTATTCCTGGTCAACAATCTCTTTGGCTTCCTGTTAAACATACCCCCCACACCCCTATTTTTCCTTCTCAAAAATTAGCAGATACATGAGCATGTATTTTCTTACAGTTCCTTTTTTGGATTGAATTGTGTCCTCCCCCCATTCATATGCTGATGTTCCAGCCCCCAATACCTGAGAAAGTAACTTTATCTGGAAATAGGGTCACTGCAGATAATTAGTTAAGATAGAGTGGGCCATAATCCAATATGATTGATGTCCTCTAAAATAGCTGAGAGAAAATATGAACAGATACAGGGAGACCAGGTGAGGATAAAGACAGAGATCAGGGTGATGCTTCTGTAAACCCAGGAAAGTCAGAGATGGGCAGCAAAACCCCAGTTAGTGAAGGTACATCCTCATAACCCTAAGAAGGAACCAGCCTGCCAATGCCTTGATCCTGGACTTGAGCCTCTAGAACTATGAGATGCTAGATTTCTGTTGTTTAACCACCCAATCTGGGGGACTTCCCTGGTGGTCCAGTGGCTAAGACTCTGTGCTCCCAATGCAGGGGGCCTGGGTTTGATCCCTGGTCAGGGAATTAAGATTCTGCAATGTTCCAACAATGATCAAAGTTCCCACATGCCACCCATAAGACCCAGGGCAGCCAAATAAATAAATAAAAATAAATAAATTAAGAAAATTAATTTAAGCTACCCAATTTGCGGTATTTTATTATAGCAGCTCTCTCAAACTAATATATACTCTCTTCCTTATTTTCAATACAATGGGAAGAAAGTATATATTAGTTTGAGAGAGTAGTCTTGTGCTTTGGTTTTTTCGCTCAACATTTATGTCCTGGAAACCAGTTGATATAGAGATCTTCCTCATTAAAAAAAATAGCTGTGCAGTACTCCAGTGTGTGGATATCCTATAGTTTATTTAACTACTCTCCTGTGTATAAGCATTTAGATTGCTTTCAATATTTTGGGATTACAAATGATGCTGCAATAAAAAGACCTTGTGCTAAGTATTGTTATATTACTAGAAGCATGTCTTCAAGGTAGATTTCTAGAAGTGCGATTTTGTAGAGGTAAGTGCAATGCAGTTTTATTAGGTTTTTCCAACATTCCCTCCAGAAGGGTCACACCAATTTGCATCCTTGCCAGAAATTTCCCCATGGCCTCAACTATAGAATATGTTGTCATATTTTGAAATTGTTGCCAGTCTGGTAGGGGAGAAATGGTATCTCAGGAGTACCATTTTTCTAATGATGAGGGAGTTTGAGCCTTTTTCCATTTATCAAAGTGTCATTATTAGATCATTTTTTGTGAATTGTCTGTTCATTTGTTTCTTTTTTTCCTATTGGGTTTTATTCCTTTGCCCCACAATTATGAAGTCTTTATATATAATATTAAGGATATTTGCTATTCGTCTATGATGCATTGATATATCCTGAATATTTTCTCCCAATTTGTCAGTTGACTTTGCATAACAAAAAACCACCGAAAATAACTAAAAAATTTTTTCTTTATGTATCCAAATCTCTGAAGCTTTTATTTTATTGCCTCTAGGTTTGGCTCTTAGGTAGGAAGCCTTTTTCTACACCAAGATTAACCTTAATTTCCAAGTCTGGAAATCAACAGTCTGGATTAGGCCATTGATCAGAAAATAGGTTGCATCATTCCCGGTTTTGTACAATTCAAGGAATAGTCTAGCCAGCTACATGAAGCACACACCTATTATTGATAACTGATTTTTATAACAGTTTCATCTTTGCATGCCCCAGGAGCACCTCCTTATAGTCTACAGATATCCATTTACCCAGAGGCTCCAAGGCTTGGCCTTAAGCCCTGAGTGAGCACAGTCGCTTGAATCGGAAGGCACGTTAAGCTTTTGGTATGAAGATTTGTTCCTAGAGAACAGATAAACATTTTTTTTTTTCCTCTGCAGGTGAGCACTGAAACAAAGGGAAGATTAGGTGTCTTCAGACAGGGAGAAGTTTAAAAAAATGTTTTTTAAGAAACATTTAAAAAATGTTTTGTTTTTTTTTTTTAGTCGCTAAGTCTGGGGTTATAACTCTAAGAATATATGTTGAGCTTTTCTTTGTTTAAAAAGGCAAGAAAATTTGATCTCAGTACTTGAAAGCCACTGTCCTTTAAAGCCCTTCTCAATTGTCTACTCATTTTCTGAGTCCTCCTTCATCCAATTAAGGAACTCAGGCAGAGGGAGACTTTCGGTGGTTCAGTGAGTGCATTGTTCAATTGAGTCATTCGTGCAGCTCATTCAGCAAACATTTATCTGGACTTATCATCTTCCAGGCAATTTTGTGTTAAAAAAATGTTTTTTGTTTTTTTTTTTAAACTGATACCTCTCTCTTACCCGAGTCTTACTAGAATCTCTGGGGTTGAAGCCTAGACAACAATATTAAACCATTGCTTCAAAAACTTCCCAGGAGATTCTGGTATGCAGTTACGATGAGAACAACTGTATTGTATCCCATTTCTCCAATTCTAATATGTCTGCAAATTACACAGGAATCTTGTCAACATGCAGACTGTGACCAGCAGGTCTGGGAGGGGGAGTCCTGAGATTTTGCCTTTCTGCCTGGCTCCCTATTGAGGCTGATGCTGTCCTTTCTTCGGCCACACTTTGAGGAGTAAGTCTAGACCATTCCAGAGGGTAAGTTTGTGGATGTGCTTGTTGGATAGTTTCAGCTGTTAGGACTGACTCTGAGTCTGGAGGACCTTCTTCTCTAGAGCCATACCTTTTTTTTCCCTCTGTTTTTGTTGTTGCTGTTATTTGTTTGTTTGTTTTCTTTTTAATTCCAAAAGCTGAGGGAGGCTTGCTCATCAGGCCTGGGGCTACCGCTCCAGTCCCCCAAATCCAACTCCATAGCAAGGTATAACACAGCTGCGTAATCCATTCTGATACAGCCAGCAAGCTCTTTGCAGGAATGACGTTCATCCTGTTCCTTTTTGTTGTTTGTCTTTGCAAAGTCTGTTCTACAAACCCTGTGTAATTACAGGTTGGAAGGGAGCTCTCCAGTTCCATCCTAGGGAGGGTGGTCAGGACCTGGACAAAGATCTCCATCCCCCTAACCAGCAACCAAAACAATGGCGGGTTCATCAACATGAAACAAACCCAGGACAGACCGCCCCATTTCATTTTCAGGATGAGCCCAATGGCAGTCCCTTCAAACAGCCGGGAGCTGTTATGCTAGTTTTGATCCAAAATGTGATTAGTGGTTAATGGGCCTTGAAAGACATCTTTATTTATTACTGTTGCAGATCACTGTTGCCTTGATATTGATCTTTTCCAATTTTCTATTTTGTCCTTTGAAATGCTCAGAACACAGCAGGGGCAGCTCATTGCCTGCAGCATTCGCTTTGTTTAAAACTCATTTCCTTTTGCAATTAATGTAGTGATATTTCATTGTAACTGTTATTTGGTTCACTTTGCTCTTAGACCAGAGGCTTGAAAGATATGAGGACCCGTAGTTTTAAAGGTAAGTGGCAGATAGATGAGAACTTAGTTTGAAAATAAGTTTGAAACTTCTGACGAGGCAGCAATGGTGGGTTAATATTCACCAAGACGTTGTAATTTTTGATATCATAACACAGGGAAAAAAATGTAATGTCAGATTGGGGAATTTTAGAAAATTGATCATTTTGTTGATCAGAACGTATGTTATCCAAAGTTCTTTTTTCTTTTTTCTTTCGCTGCATGGCATGTGGGATCTTAGTTCCCTGACCAGGGATCAAACCCATTCATCCTTCAGTGGAAGCATGAAGTCCAAACACTTGACCACCAGGGAATCCTCCGAAAGTATTTTTAGGAGGTCTATATTTATGTTCAGAGAAAATAGGTTAAATATTATTACAGTTTATGAGGCCTGGGTTAATGTTTAAGACTTGGATGACTTTGCTCAGTTGGAGGTACCCGATGTGATGTACTTTCAAGGTGCTGAGTCCCACTAGGGGCATAGAGATGGATAGCACATCCCTGAGCTTTAGGGGTCCAAAGTCTAGGGGAGGAGACGAATAAATAACAGAGAGAGTCATAGCTCAGAATAAGGGAGGTTCTAAAGTTAGTCCACAGACTAACTGTGTAGAGTCAAAACACCTTAGAGCCAGTGGCATTTCAACAAGTCCAACTCAGCTGTGTTTTCCCTGCCCTGGGGTAGAGCACGGCCCTTTCATTTGTGCTCCTGCTGGAGAAGCTGGCTTGTGTCTGGGCCTGTGGTTTAAAAGTATAGTTCTTTAAGTGCTAGAATGATTCCCAGAGAAGGAGGATGTCCACGGGACAAGAGGCATGTGAGGACAGCAGACGTGTGTGTCTCTCCCAAGTTCCCTCTGACACTGGCAGCTGGGATTCCCTGCCCACCTCACATCCTTTGTCTCATGAATTCACAGATGCACATTTTGTTTGGGGCATGGAGCTGGCAGAAGTTATTTGACCTGGGTTGTGATTCAGCTGGAAGAAGCCAGGCAGACTTTCCAGGTCCTGAAAGGAAGGTCTGCCCGAAGGGTTAGGGGAATTTGGGGGAAGGTGAGGTTGGTATCGGACAGGGAGGCCTGGCGTGCTGTAGTCCATGGGGTTGCAAAGAATCAGACACGAATGAGCGACTGAACTGAACTGAACTGAGGTTAGCTCCAGTTAAGGAGCTGGGGAAAGTCTTTTGGGAACAGTGGGGATGGGGGTCCGGTGTGTGGGGACCTGGAGATCCAGGTGGACAAGACACAGAGGATGCTGAGTCAGGTGTCTGGGTGCAGTTGTGGGAAAGTGTGAGAATGGGCAGCAGGTAACCCCGTGGGCCTTTTGTAGTGAGCTTTCCTGAGCTGTCTCTGTTTTATTCTGGAGGCAGCTGTAGAGTGAGGACACGGAACGGTGAAATCTTTGATGCAAGGGAGTGGGAGTTATGAGATTCCTCTCAGCAGGCCTGTAGTGGAGGCAGAATAAAGATGCTCTGTGCAGGGAGTGTTTATGACACAGGGGGTGCAGCTTGATCCCCAGTGGGTGGGGAGTGGAAAGGTGGGAGGGTGGAGGTGGAGAGGTGGGAGGGTGAGGGCTGGTGGGTTTGGAAGGACCTGAATTTAGTAGGGAGCAGAGGGCAGTAACAGAATCTCTGGGAGTGGGGAATAGTGTCCATGAGTGTTTTTTAAAAAAAGTGTATGCAATGTTATGGTATCACTTTACATTTAGAAAACAAAAAATTAGATTGATTCATTAACATAAGCTATAGGAAGCAAAATGCTAGAGTCATTTTTGGGGTCAGGGGATGGGGAAGAGGGTGGCCATGTCTTCCTGGTTGGACAAGGTGGTTCTGTAGAGGGACAGGGCAAGTCTGAGAGCAAAGGAGTGGGCCAGAGAAAAGTGCTGTCTTTCTCAGAGGGTCCAGGGGGCTGAAGAGACTCCAGGAGGTACATGATGCCTGCACAGCCAAGGTTGGGTCGAGGGTCTGTTTGGTGAGGGGGATACTTAACCTAGTTTTGTGCCCTGGACCCCCTTGGCAGCCTGAGAATAATGGCTTTAAATGCATGACACAGAGTACATAGGACCATAAAGGAAACTGAGTAGACCAAAGTACAATTACCCACAAAAGGTTAAAAGTCACAATATATATACTTATATTAAGACAGTGAATCACAAGACCTAGAGGCAGGTTTACTCATGAATGTAATTCTGCAATAGTGATGAGTGGAGATGAAATCTTGAGGTTTGTAACCACTGTGATGGGATAGGAAATGTTTTGTTTTGGCTGCACAGCCCAGCCTGTGGAATCTTAGTTCCCTGACCAGGGATTGAACATGCACGCCCTGCACTGGAAGGGTAGGTCTTAACCACTGGACCACCTGGGAAGTCCCCAGGAAGCTTTTTTTTTTTTAATATCTAATCTTACTAAGATGACCAAAGTTCATTGCTACTCTCATAATTACAGGAAATGCCAAATCTCAGATAGAGGTCGGGGTAGTTACAGAGGCGCTGTTTTTCCCATTCTAGTTTATAGCACATTTATGTCACTCATTTGTGTCCAAACCTTCACAACCATCACGGACTGCAGCCTGCCAAGCTCCTCTGTCCATGGAAGCCCAGACAAGAATACTGGAGAGTGGGTTGCTATTTCCTTCTCCAGCGGATCTTCCCAGTCCAGGGATCGAACTTGGGTCTCCTGCATTGCAGGCAGATTCTTTACTGTCTGAGCCACCAAGGAATCCTAGTTTGTGGGCCCTGTGAGTTCAGGTGAAGATCCCCTGGATCCCACAGCCAGCCTATTCCTTTCTCTTGACTTTTGTGGGAACGGGGACAGAGGCATCAAGTGGTTGCCATCACTGCTGACAGCATTCATCAGAGCAATCAAGAATAGCCACCATCCTCTTTTGGCTGATCCTAGATGGTGCGAAGATGGATTCAACACAGATTTGGAGGGAATGAGAGAGGGCTCTGTAGAAGAGTGCCCTGGACTGTAAATAGAATTAGTGTGGAAAACTTCATGTCCCTCTAATGACTGGGGGAAAAGGAGAATCTCCAGGTGTTTCCTAATGCATGTAGAACATCCCATAAGGACATACATGTTTAACATGAGGACTCTTATAACACTTGAAATAGAAGAATTAGTTTGGGGCTTCCCTAGTGGGGCAGTGGGTAAGAATCTGCCAGCCAATGCAGGAGACACAGGTTAGATCCCTGGTCTTTGAATATCCCATATGCCACAGGGCATCTAAGCCCGTGAACCACAACTACTGAGCTTGTGCACTAGAGTCCGGGAGCCATGACTACTGAAGCTCGAGAGCCCGTGCCCAGCAAGAGAAGCCACCACAAGAGAAGCCCGTTCACTGCAAGTCGGGAGTAGCCCCTGCTCACTGCCACTAGAGAAAAGCCTGCCCGCAGCAGTGAAGACCCAGCACAGCCACAAATAAGCCAATAAAAATTATTAAGAAAAAAAGAAGAAGGATTAGTTTTAGTGAAGAAGGGTTTCAGAGAAAAGTATTGCTTCTCTGGGATGTCAGTTAAATATGTTTCAATAACAAAGTTCTCATTTAGGGACCTCACCCGAAGTCTATTTTGGGTGCAAAAACATTGTCTGTAGCTTGAATGTCGTTAAGAATTCCAATAACCCAGCACCTCATTAAGGGTATGAGAAAATGTCAAGAAGACGCTAATTTTAAAAGTGTTTAGACTATGAAAGCATAATCTCTGCTGTTATGACAAGTGACCACAGTCACTGCTGAGACCATTGCTGTTGACTTTTCTCTGCAGGCTGGTCCCACAAGGCCCTTATTCCACGTGAGAAAGGCAATCATCATTGTGACGCTAACTCAGGCCCCAAAGAGTTTGGGGTGACTTTAAGTGTTTTGGTCGGAGGGAATTCTAAGTGGGCCAATGGTCCCACCATGGCTATTAGATTCCTCTTGCAGTCTCTTTTTCTTGATCACTTACAGTTCAGCACAAAGCTGATGCTAAGCCATGTGGATTTGCTGGGCATCTGAAGAGTAAGTATGACCAAAGATTTTAGAATGGGGCACCAGGAAAATGTGTCACAGTGCTTACGAATAATGGTATCCCCCCCACTTTTGGTCTAGCAAGATGTCATGAGGGATCTGGATGAACTGGGCATGCATTCTAGCAGACGGCTTCATAAATCACACTCTCCCATCTCCATTGTCTGCCCTTGAAAACAGAGCACCAAATGATACCAAATTGTAAATCTCTTATGCAGAAATTACAAGCTCTTTGTGAAGTGCACACTTCCTATTGTCTTCTCGGCTTTGAGTGTCTACAGAACACAGTTATTGGCATTCTTGTTAAGAGCCATCTGGGGCTTCAATTGTTGAGCTGGAGCCCTCTTTCAATGGCTGTCTGGAGGACTTCGTGATGAAACTGACCAAGTTGCCGGGCCCCATCCCTGTTGAGGATGAGTTTCCAAGGGCTGCCATAGCGTATTACCACATATTCGGTGGCTTCAAACAACGTAAATGGATTCACTCCCAGTTCTGGAGGCCAGAAGTCTCCAGTAAAGGAGTGGGCAGGGTTGGCTCCTGCCAGAGGGTCTCAGGGCAAAGCAGTTCCCTGCCTCCATCCTCGCTCCTGGTGGATCCAGGCAGTCCTTGGCTTCTGGCAACTTCACTCCCGTCTCCACATGGTCTTCGCCCCCGCGTCTCTGTGCGTCAAATCTCCTTTTCCTCTCTCTTACAGGGACACTAATTCAGGATGATCTCATCTGGGCGTCTTTAGTTATATCTGCAAAGACTCGGTTTCCAAGTAGCGTCATATTCATGGGTGCCAGGGGTTAGCACTTGAATATATCTTTTTGTCTGATGAAGGGAGATGACGGAAAGTGTGTGGACAGTACAGTGTGTGGGACATGGCAGGGGGCCAATTAACAGTAGCTATTCTTGTATTTAAGGCCAAAGCATGGTGCAGCCTGGGTTTGGTCTGTTTTCCTGTCCTAATGTGGAGTCACAGTAGGAGGACGTAATCTGATTACTATTTGGGCAGTCCCAGTGGGTTATGTTGTACGATAATTTAGCATCATCTGGATTAAAAGTTGAGACTCCTTCCTTCTCTGTGACTGTTCTTTCCTGGTGCTCAGGGCTGGAGCTGACCTTCATCCCACGCTGGACTGAGAGCCACAGAGCCTAACCCTGGTATCGATCCAGACCCAAGTCTGTACCCAGTTGTGAGGAAAATGAGCCTGCGCTCCAAACACTGGTGGGGCAGATGGGTCAGAGGCAGTGTTTCAGAACTCAAACCCTCGATATCAGCCAACTGTCTACAGTAGCCTGATAGATAAAACCCTGAAGAACCCAGTCAACAGTTTAACCTAGGGAATCCCCTGGCAGTCCAGGGGTTAGGACTTGGTGCTTTCACTGCCGTATTCTGGGTTCAAGCCATGTGGCAAGGCTGGAAAAAAAACCCCAAACCGCTTAACCTATTGAGTTATAGCTCAGGATGATTGGAAGGGTGTAGAGATTGTATGGCTGATCTGATAGAATCATCAATAGGATTTTTACCACCATTACTACTGTATGGGTACCAAAGAACTGATGTTTTCGACCTGTGGTGTTGGAGAAGACTCTTGAGAGTCCCTTGGATGGCAAAGAGATCAAATCAGTTCATCCTAAAGGAAATCAACCCTGAATATTCATTGGAAGGACTGATGCTGAAGCTCCAACACTTTGGCCACCTGATGCTAAGAGCTGACTCATTGGAAAAGACTCTGATGCTGGGAAAGATTGAGGGCAGAAGGAGAAAGAGGTGACAGAGGATGAGATGGTTCGATAGCATCACTGACTCAGTGGGCCTGAGTTTGAGCAAACTCCGGGAGATAGTGAAGGACAGGGAAGCCCGGTGTGCTGCAGCCCATGGGGTCACAAAAATCAGACACAACTTAGTGACTGAATATACATACACTGGCTGTGTGACCCTGGACAAGCTGCTTAACCTCTCTATGCCTCAATTTCCCCACCATTTAAATAGGGGTAATTAGAGGACCTGCCCATCTGGTGTGTGGCTCACGTGCTTACTGAAGGCAAAGCGTGTGGGCCAAGGCCTGGATATAGCAAGGGCTCACCGAGGCAGAGGTTGCCACTGGTATTGTTATCAGGGTCATCATTTCCCATTATGTCAGGACCCCATTTCTACATGTTTTAGGGACTTTTGCTCAGTCTGGTTTTAAAAAAGACTAAAGGCACCCCACTCCAGTACTCTTGCCTGGAAAATCCCATGGACGGAGGAGTCTGGTGGGCTGCAGTCCATGGGGTTGCTAAAGTTGGACACGACTGAGCGACTTCACTTTCGCTTTTCACTTTCATGCATTGGAGAAGGAAATGGCAACCCACTCCAGTGTTCTTGCCTGGAGAATCCCAGGGACGGGGGAGCCTGGTGGGCTGCTGTCTCTGGGTCGCACAGAGTTGGACATGACTGAAGCGACTTAGCAGCAGCATCAGCAGCAAAGGAAGTCTGACAGAGGATGAGATGGTTGGATGGCATCACCAACTCTATGGATATGAGTTTGAGTAAGCTCCAGGAGTTGGTGATGGACAGGGAGGCCTGGTGTGCTGCATTCCATGGGGTCGTAAAGAGTCGGACATGACTGAGCAACTGAACTGAACTGAAAGGAAGTCTAAGTTTTAGGTTTTACCAGAGGGTTCTCCCATGAATCACTTGTTTTGTAGGCTAAGCATCTTATGAACTGATAATTGGGCTTTCTAGATTAGCTTTCAGGAGAAGCCAATGGCACCCCACTCCAGTACTCTTGCCTGGCAAATTCCATGGACAGAGGAGCCTAGTAGGCTGCAGTCCATGGGGTCGGTAAGTAGACTCGACTGAGCAACTTCACTTTCACTTTTCACTTTCATGCATTGGAGACGGAAATGGCAGCCCACTCCAGTGTTCTTGCTGGAGAAACCCAGGGTCAGGGAAGCCTGGTAGGCTGCCGTCTCTGGGGTCGCACAGAGTCAGACACGGCTGAAGTGACTTAGCAGCAGCAGCAGATTAGCTTTCAGGTAGAAGTGATAGACTAGGGTCAATATTCTATGATCATTTATAGAGTCAGGGGCTGAGGTGCCTAGAGAAATAGAACTTATAGTTAGCAGAGAAATTCTCTTTGCTCCTGATAGTAGAACAGCAGCACTGAACTTTTAAAACTTGGCTTAAGTTTGAACTTCGAAACACTTGCAAACGGTATTATTCCTTTCAAAAGATATATGAGCCCAGGAAACAACAAAACAGGCACTCTTATACCAACATCAAAAGCAAACATTACCCAACTAGCTTCTGCTGCTGCTAAGTCACTTCAGTCGTGTCCAGCTCTGTGCGACCGCATAGACAGCAGCCCACCAGGCTCCCCCGTCCCTGGGATTCTCCAGGCAAGAACACTGGAGTGGGTTGCCATTTCCTTCTCCAATGCATGAAAGTGAAAAGTGAAAGTGAAGTCGCTCAGTCATGTCTGACTCTTAGCGACCCCATGGACTGCAGCCCACCAGGCTCCTCTGTCCATGGGATTTGCCAGGCAAGAATACTGGAGTGGGGTGCCACTGCCTTCTCCAAACTAGCTTCAGATCCTATTAAAAAGAGAGAGCAGTACAGAACTTTACCCATCCACCCTCTCACAGTCCACACATTATGTAAATGCCACTCTTTTCTTTTAGTATTAATACTGTTATCACTATTGTTCAGGGCCTTCAGACCACAGCTCTACCTCGTGGGTTTGATATATGTCATTCTTGTATCTGTGTATGTTTTTAACCATGTGTGCATATACGCATAAGCAACAAATATTTGTGTGTTCTAAAATTTTACCTGAATGATGTTGGTATATGTAAATCTAGTTAGTTCATTTTAATTGAAAAGTGGGATTCTATTATATGACTGAAGCATAGTGTATTTACCCACGTACCTCCTGCGGGACAGTTTGGTGGTTTCCACTTGTGAGAGCTTGTACTCTGCACATGGTGAATGAGCGAGACTGTCTATACAGGTGGGATCCTTGGACTATGGATGTGTGAGAAAGCACATCTTCAACTTTATTAGGTATTGATCAATTGTTCTCCAAAATAGATTCGTCACAGTTTGCTCCTGTGGATTGGGAGCATGGTAGCATTCAAAAACCAACTTAAGTATTTTGTCAAATGGATAAAATGAGTTGAGGAAACATGCATTTAACAAAATTTGAACTGAAACATTACAAATCTTGCATCTTTGACTTCCAGATAGCCTCTTCACTTATCATATCATGCAGTCTATGGATTTCCATGTATTTTTACACCATAGCTTCAATTTTGCTGGATCCAAAATCTCGGTCTCCAATTGCTATGACTAGGGAATATGTTTTTCATTTAAGTGCTCAGATGCTCAATACCTCTCACACTTTAGTAAATTCCTGAAGTGTTTTACTTCAAAGAGAGAAATGCGTCATCTTATTAAAACAAATCTGAAATGTAGAAAGGGTTTAACCTTTTCACAGCAAAACTGGAGGAAAGGGGATATTACAGAGCACAGCTAGATGGAAAACATTTCAGAGACGGCCAGATATAGTTTCTACTTTTAAGGAATTTATAATCCAGTTGTGGGTGAAAGACTTCAACAAAAAATGATTAAGCAACAGTTTCATAGCAATGTATCAGCAAGCACATGAAGGACATGTTTTCTATATTTTATGATGGAGGAAATAAGGAATAGCTTGGAAGGATCTGATAGCAAATTAATAGTCATTGAAGGAAACTCACGTAGCTTGATATGCCATTTATTATCTAAGCTCAGTTGATTAATAGGTCCTGGTGATATTGAAAGGTTCTAAATCTGACATTCTTGAAGAAAGGAAATGGAATATTGCTGGTGTTGACTACATTTCAGAGTGATTCTTGCCTTAGTTTTACTAAGTGGAAGCAATGGGCTAGCTATGGCCAGAATTTTAAACTCACCTTCCAACTCTGGGAGTTGGAAGTTCACCTGCCTATGAACTTTGCCAGGCCATCTGAGTCCATCTCTAGAACCAGGCGGTAAACTTAAAGAGTATCCTGCTGTATCTGCTAAGTCACATTTGCCAGAGGAACTTGGTGGATGGGGCCAAGGAATGAAGGGATGCCAAGCTGGCTGCCGCACCAGGACGTTTGGTCTTTGGTGGCCCCTGTGCTTGGGGAATCTGGGGGAGTCAGAATGTGGCACCAAGATGTCACAGACTATCTTCCAGAAGGAGAATAAATGTTCCCTTCTGCAAGTTAACATTTCAGGGTGATCAGTGATGAGTTTCATATCACGTTTTGCTTTCCAGAATTTTCTTTTTGCACCATCACACAGCTTCTCTCATTGAATCTTTCCATTGTTTTTCCTACTACCCTTATGACAGGGTTTTGAATGTCAGCACTACTGACATTTGGGGCCAGATAACTTTTTTGTAGTGGGGGCCGTCCTGTGCACAGTAGGATGTTTAGCACTATTCTTGGTCTTCACCTACTAGATGCTGGTGGCACCAACCTCTCTTGCTCTATCCCACAGCCATGACGGTCAAAAATGTCTCCCGTCATTACCAAATGTCCCTGGGGGACAAAACTGCCTCCTGTTGAGAACTACTGACTTAGAGTAACATCTAACTCCTTTGCATGGCCACCAAAACCTTGGTTCCTCCTTGATGTCTCTTCTAGCTGTCTCTCCTGGCTCTGTTCTCTGAAACAAGCTCATTCCCTCCTAAGGTGCCACTCGGGGCCAACAGCTCAGCCTACAAGGTGCTCTGCTCGGATCTTCACATGAATGGTTGGCTCCTTCTTATCCTTTAGTTCTGAGTCATAGGACTTCCTGATCTTCTCTAAAGCCACCCATCTTACCATCTTAGTCACTCTCTCACTATTATTAATAAAAAGTGAAAGTGAAAGTCACTCAGTCGTGTCTGAGTCTGTTTTATTTCCTTCATTGTACTTCTTATCCTTACTGGAATGATCTATATATTCCTTTGCTTTTTTTGTTGATTATTTGTCTCCTATTAGACTGAGCTTTTAGGAATAGAAATCATGTCTATCTTGCTTATGATTATACTCTGGAGTCTAACACCTAGTTGGCACCTAGTAAATTTTATTTTAATGGAATTATGAGAAAATATTGGTTAAAGAAGTAGACCAGATGACTGCTTCCATACTAGGTGGAGGCTCCACTAAGGATGAGGATGAGAATAGGTTGAGTGGGGCAGACTTGCCTGAATGACTTTCGGAAAGTGACTTTAAGCTTTACAAACCTCTAAATTCTAGCAGACCTTCTTTTATTTTTTCCTTGATTATATCAGTTTTTGTGGTCATGCCAACAGCTCCGTAACAGATTGTTGTCTTGCTGAAGGTCAGAGGTCATGCACAAGACCTAACTCCACTGGTGAAAGACTGGCATGGGGGGTGGGTTCCAATTCCTTCCTAAGCTTGCCTCTCACATGGATCCTTTTCTGCAGATAATTCCCTAAATGAGCTGGAGGCTTACAGTGCAAAGACCAATGGGGTCATTGTAGTCGGCTTTGAACTCTTAGCAGGGCCAACCCAGTCAGCGTTTGGAGGCTGTGGAGCAGGCTCGCCATGTCAGATGGAGAATGCTCATCGGTTTCAGGCCAAGGTGTGGAAGTGGGGCAGGGAGAGTCACATTAATAAAAGCAGTGAAAATGAAACTTCAGCGTGGGGCGGTGAAAGAGCTCAATTTTATTTTGTTTTCACACATTAGGTTCTGCTTATAGCAGACAAGTACCAGTGAAAATGTTCTGAAAAGAGGCTTTGTGTAGGAGCTGGATGTGGCTCCATCAGATTTGTCATTTCAGGAATGTCGCCAGATGTATTGACTTACTAGCAATTGCTTTGGTGCCATCTGGCCTCACGGAGGCCGTGCTTGGGATGGAAAAAGCTGAACAGAAGAAATGAAATTTGTTCATCATGCCATTACCCTTGCTGCTTATTTAAAGAAGGGAAAAAAATGTAACTTCTTGGCAGGGGGGATGCCGTTTGAAAATAAAATATAAGGTTTTTTGGGAGCAAAAGTTCCAGAATTCCAAAGTCAGCCGTGATGTTTACATAGAGACTTGAAAGTTGGCCCCTCTTGCTGTCATATTGTATATATATGTGTGTGTGTGTGTGTGTGTGTGTGTGTGTGTATTTTGTTCAATGTAAAGCTTCTTTGAGACTCTACTGTTCTGTATGTAAAAAAGTTAACCCCTTAGATCCTGGTTGCTTGAGCTACCTTGTAATGCTTCTTGGAATGTCACTAAATAACTAACCCTTTGGCTTTTACCCCATGACAGGGATTTCTGCTTTAGCCCAGCTTATAATAGTAAATAGCTGGGATGGTTGTCACCTAGTACAAAGTGTTTTGCTGCATCAAGGGAAATCTGCTCTAGGAAAATCAGATTTTATTTGCCTTCCATACCCTTGCTCACAACCCTTCTCCCTTTTAGAGTTGTGGTTTCATTTCTGAGTATAACTTTAATCAATTTACTCAATCTGGGGGTGACGAGGCTGTATAAGTATTTCAGATGTCGGAATTTATATGGTTTTTTTTTTCAGGGTAAGTGGAAAAAACACTGTTGGGTATTCAGAACCAGCTACATAATCTGCAGGGTCCAGTGTGAAATGATAACATGGAACTCTGTTTAAAAAGTATGAAGACTTTCAAGATGGTGACAGCAGAACCTTTAACCAAGTGTGGGGGCTTTCTGAGCTCGATGTCCTGTAGAGATCACATGTCTGTGAAGCCCACCCTTTGTATATTTTCACTTTACACCTGTATGAAGAAGTTTCCAGGATCCATTCTCACCCCACAGCCTCACCATCTGCTCCAACCATCCTATTGGTTCACTTAGCTTTCAAAACTCAGCTCAGTTGCCTCTTCTCTGAGTCTGTCTGTCTCCACACTAACCCCATATTCCCCTTTTGTATTGTACATATAATTTTCAGGTTCTATTCAGTTGACATAAGAAACATTTATTGAGTACGACTGTGTGCTAAGCACTTGGGATACAGTTGACTTCTTTTTCATGCATTTATTACCTCACTCCTTCATTTTTTTCCCTTTTACTTCCCTCTTGCCTGCCCACTATCTTCACATTCAGACTAAGACAGAGCTACCTGCCGAAGGAGGAGAGAGCCTGAGGGCAGGCTGAACCAAAACTACAAGTAAATATCAGAGAAAAGAAAGGCAACCCTCAGCATGCTGATGTGATTTTGCGTGCTGTTAACTAAGTAGGAAAATAGTCCCTTGAAGGAAAGTACAGTATGTTTTCCATGGAATTTCGGATTTGTTAGTTTCTTTTAAAATTTTTTGGCTCCGTTGAGTCTTTGTTGTGGCATGCAGGCTTCTCTACTTATGATGCCAGCTCAGTAGCTGTGGCGCACAGATTTAATTGCCTCACAGCATGTGGGATCTTAGTTTCCCGACCAGGGGTTGAACCCAAATCTCCTGCACTGGAAGGTGGATTCTTAACCAGTGGGCCACCAGGAAAGTCCCTGCTAGTTTAATTCTTAAAAGCAACCATTATTATCCCCATATTATAAATGAGGAAACTGAGTCTCAGAGAAGTAATTTGCTCTTGGTCACATAACTACTAAAAGGTAGCTAAGATCTGAGTCCATGTCAGATTGACTCCAAAAGTGCTCTGGCATTTGATCTGAATCCTATGATCTGTGTGCTTATGTGAAAAGGCTGGAGGGGAGGAGGCCGTTTGAGGTGCAAGGACAGGCTAGGGGAAGCACCTGGGCAGTCAAGTACAGAAATGTTTCCTGCTTCACATTTTATCCCACGTTTTCTTATATGTATTATTTCCTGTGGGCTCCCCAGGTAGCTCAGTGGCAAAGAATTTGCCTGCCAATGCAAGAGACAGACGTTTGATCCCTGGGTCAGGAAGATCCGCTGAAGAAGGAAATGGCAACCCATGCCTATATTCTTGCCTGGGAAATCCCATGCACAGAGGAGCCTGGTGGGCTATAGTCCATGGGGTCACAAAAGAGTTGGACACGACTGAGTGACTAAACAACAACCCAATTATCTCCTGTACTTCATATACCATTTCTTTGAACTATGTAGGGAAGGTATAGTTTATTGTCTTAACCTGCAGTGTGAGTTCATGGCTCAGTTTATTTGAAAGACTTCCAGTGTCAACTATTCTGCGTTGCCTCCTCAGGCTCACTCATATTTGTCAACATATCTCTGCTTTTAGTTGAGGAAATAAAGTCATCCCAGGTACATAGGGAAATCCCATAACTGATGTCATAAAAAATTGTGGACCAATGCTATTTTTATTGATGAGAAGACAGAAAGAGCCTAGGCCTAGGAGATAAGACCTGGATTTGATTCCCACCTTTGGTGACTCTGAGGGTGTGACTTTAGGTAAGATGTTTGGTATCTTTGCCTCAATTTCCCCTCCCTGTAAAATGGACTCTATGGTCTTTCCTTCTAGCTCTGACATTCTAACCTTCTAAGGATTACATTGAACCAGTCTGAAACCTGAGAAGATAAACACTTTATCAAGTCTTTGGCATTCTGGATACTGCAGGAGAATAGGGTAAATGATTTGTGGTAGATAACAGAGTGGTTTTCCTTCCTCAATAGTTTATTTATAAAACTATCCCTCTGTCTGACTTGAGCCACAGATGTCTTCTAAACCTAAACAGAAACCAAGAGCCATCAATCTGACAGAAGAGCCAAACTTTTTAAATTTACTATGGTGCCGTGCGTGCTGCTAAGTCACTTCAGTCGTGTCTGACTGTGCGATGCTATGGACTGTAGCCTGCCAGGCTCTTCTGTCCATGAGATTTCCCAGGCAAGAATACTGGAGTAGGTTTGCCATGCCCTCCTCCAGGGGATCTTCCCGACCCAGGGATCAAAGCTTCATCTCTTACATGTCCTGCATTGGCAAGTGGGTTCTTTACCACTAGCACCATCTGGGAAGCCCTACTACGGTACAAAGGGTGGGGGGAAACAGGATGTCAGTGGAAGCAAGCGGGAGACAAATTTCAACTCAGAGGATGAGATGCCTCCCAGGGAGCAGTCACCCACACTACAAAACCCACTGCTATTCAGTAGAAGTCGATGCCCACTTAGTGTGGCCTCTGCATATATGCAGGTGAATGAACGTGTGTGTGTGTGTGTGCGTGCGTGTGTACGTGCACACGTGTGTGTGTGCACATGCTTTAAGCATCAGATAAAGAACTATCTAAGGACTTAAGGCTTGGGAATTGTTTTTAGAGCCTTGAGAAAGCCCTAGAGACGGAAATATCCCCCCTCCCATCCCCGGCCCTCAGTAGGATATCCACATGTCTAAAGGCTCCCAAATATTACAAACTCCGATAAACAAAGAGCCTTCAGTAAGCCCTCCACAATATAAACACCAACAATAAAGACAAGCGTGAAAAAAGTCCAATGCCCGCAGGTTCCAGATGGACTGAAAAACGCCATTCTGTCTAATGGTTCTGGGTGGATGCTCCTTGCTCTCCTGCTGTGTGCTGCGGCCCAGCTTCTGCTCTCAGTTCCATGGAGGGAACAGTTTGGGAGGGGAGGATAGAGGTCTGGTCTCCTTGAATCTTCTCCAGCCCTGCATCTTCTCAACTCTGTGGTTTCTGTCTCTTGTTTCTCTGTCCCCATGTTGGGTAGGTCATTCCACTGGGAAGAGATTCAGGCTCCTGGCTGCAAGGGAGGGCCAGACTTGCCTGAATCCCCAGCACAGATCCTCCCAGTGAAGCCAGGACATGGCACCCTGGATCGTAGGAAAAAACATGATGGCCTGGGAAAGCTGGGCCTGGTATTTCAGGTCCAATAAAACAGAAAATCCTCTTTATGTGTTTACACTCTGAGTAATTACATTTCAGGTGCCTCTGCTGGAGTGCTGGTGGTTAGGGAAAAAAAGAAAGCCCTCATTTGGTGCCAGAGGTCAAATGACTCTCACTGGCTGGCATGTGAAATTCAGTCACATGGAAATGGCCAGTGCGATGGGAAATGATCACCCTGAAGGTCTCGGGTAGAGTCGAATCTCAGTGAGTGGGAGAGCTCAGGCTTGGGGGCTGCCTACGACCTGGACTTCTGAGGGTCAACCAGGAAGACCGCAGAATATTCATTCTCCCTGGAAAATTGTTTTACGATTGTCGAATCTCTTTCCTGATGGCTGAGTGTAATGAACATAATGAAATTAAAAAAAAAATGTTATTTAACCTCATGGACTTCAGCTCCTGTTGTGTAAATGTGGACAGTATAGGATATAAACTAGAAATACCTGGAAGTTGCCTTTTTAAAAAAATATTTTATTTATTTGGCTGTGCCCAGCTTTACTTGCAGAGAAGGCAATGGCAACCCACTCCAGTACTCTTGCCTGGAAAATCCCATGGATGGAGGAGCCTGGTAGGCTGCAAGTCCATGGGGTTGTGAAGAGTTGGACATGACTGGGTGACTTCACTTTCATTTTTCACTTTCATGCATTGGAGAAGGAAATGGCAACCCACTCCAGTGTTCTTGCCTGGAGAATCCCAGGGACGGGGGAGCCTGGTGGGCTGCCGTCTATGGGGTTGCACAGAGTCGGACACGACTGAAGCGACTTAGCAGTAGCAGCAGCAGCAGCAGCTTTACTTGTGGCATGTGGGATCTAGTTCTTTGACCAGGGATCCAATCCTGGGCTCCCTCTGTTGTGATTGTGTAGTCTTAACTGCTTGGACCATCAGGGAAGTCCCAGAAGTTGCTTTATTTATTTATTTATTTTTTACTAAAACCTCACTACCCCTCTCAAAGTGAAGTGTTAGTCGCTCAGTCATGTCCGACTCTTTTTGACCCCATGGACTGTACATCACCATGTCCCTCTATCCAGGGAATTCTCCAGGCATGAATACTGGAGCGGGTTGCCATTTCCTACTCCAAGGACATCTTCCTGACTCAGGGATCGAACCTGGGTCCCTTGCATTGCAGGCAGATTCTTTAACATCTGAGCCACTGGGGAAGCCCCACTAACCCCTCTAGCATGAAGCTAAGCGGTCAGTCTCTGGATAAGCAGCTTTGAATCCTGGCTTTTCCATTTGCTAACGTGAATCTTTGGAAAGTTATTTGCAACTTCTGTAAGCTTTAGGTTTCTCGTTTGTAAAATGGCTATAGTAATCCTGCCAGCCTCATAAAGTGACGGTGAGATTAAACTCATGCGTGCCATTGTCTGTGCTGTATCCGGCTTTCGGCACGGGCTAAGTACTCAAAAATGTTCATGTTTTTATCATCAACCTGGTGCTGTTTGTCACACTCAACCCAGGAAGTTTTGTAAGGGGAGAATTTTTGTTGGTCGGGTTTAGGGCCTTCTTCAAGCCCTCTTAATGCTGCCCCTCCAGACTCACAAGGTCTAGAGAAGAGCTCTAGGGATGGTACTTACGCCTTCAGATAAGTCTCCAGTGTGTAAATCTGAGCTTCCGAGAAGCACCTAAAACTTGAGGACATCACATGACCTTTATCTAAATCTCTTGGGTTTGCAAATGGAGCTTTGATTTCACAAGAAGGCTTTCTGGAACTTCCTGCTCCTGGTCCGGGCAGCACCGTGAGAATAGCCTTCCCTGTGTATTTTGGCAGGGGATGGCCGGAACACGGAAGCAGGGTGATGTGCAGAACTCAAGAATAATACAAAAAGAGTGAAGTGATACTTTCTGAATCTCGAAATTTTTTGTTTGGGTTCATTTCAAATTTGAGCCCAGAATCATGAAGCTGGTTCTCCTGCACATCGGGAGGGCTGGGCTCCTTAGTCTCTGGGGAGTTATGCAACCCTCTTTCTCACTTGTTAATCCTACTCTTCCACACAATGGTGACTTGAAGTGCTCTCTCCTCCTCTCTCATTTTTCCCAAGTAAAATCTCTGTATTTCCTGGTCCTTTTAGGCTTTCCAGTGAGTGTTTTCAAGGTGACCTGTGTAGAACACAGTTATGAAGTTGGTCTTAGAAACTGAGTCCCTATTTTATAATTTTCCTTCCCAGAGCACTCACTCAATGAGCTAGCGTGAACGAGGGACAGCGCTGACCTTTAAGATAAGTTGATTTGCGATCCAGCAAGTTATTAATCTTTTAATAAGGAAATCTGTTAGGCGAAACTATTTCTTTTGGAGTGGAGCAAAGAACTATTAATACTTTGTTCTTTGATTCCTACTTGGAATGTTCCAGCATTATTCCTGATACAATGCCACCTTCCAACTCTCCTAATCAAGTTTATTTGAAAGAAATATCTATGGGAAATCTAAAGATGTCATGTTTTATCATGTGGGCCTGATCTAAGTTGGGCTGATGAGATAATTAAGAAATACTTGCTGGGGTCTGAAAACAGGCTTTCACTGGTACATATTCTGTTCAAATATAAACTGGAACAATGATAAAGTGGAATCTAAATTAGATTTTCACTCCTGGTGGATAGCACTTTCAAAGGCTTTCCTGATAAAGTTTGAGTCATATGCTTTCAGATATTGATTTATCACTCTTAATGAGTGTTTCGGTTTTCAAAGCATTGGAACATTGGCTACTTCCTTTGGTGAGAAGAGAAGACTGTACTCTTTAACATGTATGCACGACAGATGTCTTGAGTACCTACTGTGTCTTACGAGGAGTATGTACACTTTTCCCCATCCAGAATATTCTCCTTTAACTACTTAGAATTCTTAAAGTCTACATGCATTTCTTCCTGTCTCTTGAGGTCTGGTGTATAAACATCACTTTCTCTAAGGAAGCATCGCATTCTTTTCTGCTTGTTTCTTTGAGATAGTTTCCACCTCAGGCTCTAGCATGTACAGGGTTCTTAGTTGGTCAGGCATTCCTGAGAACATGGGACTTTTTCAGAGCAGGAAATTTATCTCTTTTCTCCTTCTTCTTTGTCTTTGCTTTGGACTTTTTCTGTGCTCAGAAAATGTTTGTTTAATGAATACTGAGTGACCTTTGAAATAGGTGTTGAATGAATGGGTTGTCACCTCTTCAAAGAATGGATGATCTTAACAACTGCGAAGATGAAGGCTCACATGGGCCCAGGGGCTTTGGCTGTTTCTGGGGAGTGGGCTTTGTCCACAGACCTCAGGGGTCTGGTGCATGCATGTGTGCATGCTAAGTTGCTTCAGTCATGTCTGACTCTGTGTGACGCTATGGACTGTAGCCCACCTGGCTCCTCTGTCCATGGGATTGGCCAGGCAAGAATAATGGAGTCAGTTGCCATTTCTTTCTCCAGGGGATCTTCCAGACCCAGGGATAAAACCCAGGTCTCCTGCATTGCAGGCAGATTCTTTACCATCTGAGCCACTTGAAGCCTGCCTCTGGTCCGTTGGAGGTGCAGCAAATGAATCACCGTGTGACAGACACACGTATTGCTAGCCTCTTGGCCATGGCAAAGGCTGGTCTGCCTGCTGCAACTCTTGATGTTGTTCAGTTTGGTTGAAAGAATTAGTGATTGAGTTATTTTCATGTTGGGTAGTCATACTGCAGACAGCCACAATCCAAAGCCCCCCTCCCCACCATGAAATGAACGAAAGCGTTTTGGTCCTAAAAGCAATTCCTACATTTGTTAGGCAATTTCATGTCCAGTTAACAATGCTCAAGTTAATTTTTCATCTTTCTGTCTAAATTTTCCTGAATTCTTAGTAAATAGGATCAGAAGGAATGACATTTTACCATATTGCCAAATAACCAAGGAACAAAACCAGTAGTCACGGGGTGAGGAGGAAAAAAAAATCATGACCTTAAACAAAAAAAAAACGGAAGAAAATCTCTAGATTAAAAAAACTTTTTTTAACTTAATATTTTAATTTGACATTTTTCTCCATTTACATTATATTCAAGAAAAAAATGCAGAATGAAGGAATACATAGCCTTGTCAAGGTGCTGTGTTGACCACCTCTGAGATCAAAGTCCCCCCTCTACCCCAATCCCCCAGACCTGTTTTTCTAAGTCCACCAGGAAATTCCTCAGACACCCTACCTGATGATCGTCTGGGCATGAGACCCTCCAGTTACCCGGGTGACAGGCTGATTCAAGCCTCACCCAGATGCCCTCTGTGGTCAGTGGTGGCCTTGATGGTGGGCTTTTAGAGAAGGAGCAAGTGGTCCTTTCACTCCTTCCAGCAGCCATATTGACGTACAGGCTCCAGGACAGAGCCACCTCCTCTGGTGGGGTCTGTGGGAGCTCCAGAGGCGGTCAAGGGCATCCGGCAAAGTGGTCAAGTCCCTCGGGATTTTCCTGGGCTGGCCAGAGGAGGGCCCAGGCACCTCCCCTGTCTGCTGAGGTCAGCCCTGTATCCTCAGCACTTTCAGGATTGTGGATAGTGGTCCAGGGTTTCAGCACACAGACCTCAGCCCGGAGGCTGCCTTGAGGCAGCACGATAGCTGAAGGAGCTTTGCCTTCATCTGCAAAGCAGAGTGAAATCTCTGGAAATCTCAGATAATACTGTACAAACCTAACTGTAAATATCTTTGTTATATATGTGTATATAGTATATATGCTGTTATTGTCGTTTAGTTGCTAAGTCATATCTGACTCTTTTGTGACCCCATGGACTGTAGCCCTCCAGGCACCTCTGTCCGTGGGATTCTCCAGGCAAGAATACTGCAGTGGGTTGCCATTTCCTTCTCCAGGGAATCTTCCTAACCTAGGGATTGAACCTCTGTCTCCTGCTTGGCAGGAGGATTTCTTTTTTTTCCCCATTTTTTAACCACTGAGCCACGGGGAAACCCCATTTAGTGTATAGAGTACATCTACATGGCTTCTGTGTAAGGTTTCATTTAAAGAAACAATTCTTTGCTTCCAGCAAAAATTCAAGATCACTGCTATATTTAAAGGCACATTTTCTTTTATTCATCCATCTATCCATTCATCTATCTATGCATCCATCCATCCATCGAACAAACACCTATAGCACCTCTTAGATGCTAGGCTTGATTCTAGGAGAGTCATAAATATAAACTCATTTAATCTTCACAACCATCCTAAGTGGTAGGTACTATCGTTGTTTCTGTTTTGTAAATGAGGAAACTGAGGTCCAGAGCACTTCGGGCGCTCCAGCCCAAGGCTGTCTGGCTGGGTCTGCCCTCTCAACCCCCTGAACTTTGCAGCCCTTCCCCAGGACAGATCCTCTGGGCTACTCTCCCTCCACAGGATTGGAGCCCTGGGATAAATGGCCCCACTCTTTCTGTCTGCTGTCAGGGTTGGTTCCACTCCATCATCTCCAAGGTCCCATTCAGTATAAATGTCTGAGGCTCTGAAGTCAGGGCTTCCCGGGTAGCACAGTGGTAAAGAATCTGCCTTCAAAGGCAGGAGACACAGGAAATGCAGATTCGATCCCTGGGTGGGGAAGATCCCTTGGAAGAGGAAATGGCAACCCACTCCAGTGTTCTTGCCTAGAGAATCCCATGGACAGAGGAGCCTGGCAGGCTACAGTCCACAGGGTTGCAAAGAGTCAGACATGACAGAGCCATGCACACGTGCCACCTTCCCAAACCTGAAGTCAGAGGACTGGTCACTTAACATACACAGTCCATTTGATTCTGTGGAAGCCAGCAAGAAGGTCCCAGGGGCAGGGATTCCAAGACCCACAGCAGATGTGGGTCCCAGGCTTCAGGCTGGACTCTAGACAGTGCTGACAAAGGCCAAGCAGCTATTAGATGACAATGAACGTGGGCCACTGTGGACCATTAGCAGCATGAACCGATGTAACTCAGCTCTAAAAAACAGAAGGTCTGCTTTCCATTGCCCATCAGCTGGGAAGGGAGAGGCAGCGACAGTTATACTTTATCTCACTGCAACTTAAAACAGCTATGCTTCCACTGAACTGACATTGAGCAACCCTTAGAAATCAGAAGTGATTTACTAACTGCTAAGTAGTCAGTTGTGGTCATAAGTTGCCTAAGATTTTATTAAATTTTTAAAGAGATTTTATGAATGTAATGAAGTAGAGAATTAGAGAATCAATAAAGGTGTGGACTCTATTTTTCCTATAGAAGGGATCAGTTATATTGTTACAGTAAGCTGCCATATCAGGGGGAAAGAATATCCTTTTAGGAGAGCAAAAATGTTTTAACTGACTATATCTTTAAAGGCTCTAGTGAAAAGCGATGGCTTAAAATGACTCCTACGCATTAACCCAAGTTTCTCTGATGCTGCTGCAGTGTGAAGCTATACAAAGCATGGCTTAAGTAGGAAAAAAGCAGTGCCATTTTCTGTGTGACTCCCTGAACGTTCACAAACTCCAGTGTTATTTAGGAAAGAGGGTGGCAGGGAGAGATGGAAGGAAATTTGAGGAAAAGAGAAAGGTGTTTCCTCTTTAGGCTAAAATCTCCCTTGTGGCACTGGGGTGGGGCTGGGCCAGGCCTGCCTCCACACACATCTCTGCGCCTCTGCGCTTTGGAGATCTTTTGCAGCCCTGATCTGACTCAGGGAGGGAGACGTGGTGGGGTGCCCTGCCGGGCTGGCCTGCACAAACCAGGGACTGGAGATCTTGAGGATGCGGGTGGGTGGAAGCCGTCATCTTGTGCAGCAGGCTTCACAGGACTTGTGATCACATCCCCATTCATTCAGGAAGTGCTCCATGGTCACTCAAGTGCTGAGCCTCAGAGCTGGATATTGAGAGCAAACCACAAGCAGTTATCATAGAATGTGAGACGTGCCACAGAGGGGTATGGTAACTGGAGGGCAGAGGCTGACTGGGATTTGGAGAGCCAGGAAATTGTTCACAGACAGGGCTGTGGGACATTTGAGCTGGATCTGAGGAGCAAGCAGTGGTTTGCGGGATATGGGGGTAGTTAGGAAAAGACATTCCATCTCCAAGCCTAAGCACTGAAGACTGATTTCTCACAGAGAAATGAGAGCAACAGCCCTTTGATCCTTTGGGCAGCTTTGAGGTGTGGGGAACAGAGTTAGACTAAGGGAAGAGGTTCCTCACTTATCCTTGCCCCTTCTTATTCCCTCCCCCCATTTCCTTTGTTCCAAATGAATGTATTGGAGGGCTTCTCTGAGCCAAAGCTGGTCCCCCAAGTCCTTGTTTCCTGAGGGTAGGGCGCCTGGCTCCACTGTGCCTGCCTCCTGCTATTCCATCTGTGGGCGATCCCTTCCCGCTCTGTCATGGTTGGTCTGTGTGACTAAGGGCGTATGGCAGAAACAGCAGTATGTCACCCCTGAGACTAGGCTATAAACAGAGCGGGTTCCATCACAGGCGTGTCCGCTCCCCCCTGGGTCACTTGCTCTGGGGGAGCTAGTGGCCTTGTCACAAGGACACTTACACAGACGTTCACGAGGTGAGGAATGAAAGCTTCCAGCCAAAACCTTGTGAGGAACTGAAGCCTGCCGACAAGCACCGTAAGTGAGCCGGGAAGCAGAGTCCACCCATCCCTGACTGATCCTTCAGATGAGACCAGCCAGCAGCCTGACTGAAGCCTCAGGGCCACCTAGTTTAGCTGTTCCTAGATTTCTGACCCAGAGAAACCTGGTCTAATAAATGCTTATTATTTTAATATGCAAAATTTGGGACTAATCTTTTATATGTTAATTTGTTGTTGTCATTCAGTTGCTAAGTTGTGTCTGACTCTTTGTGACTGCGTGGACTCTAGCATGCCAGGCTCCTCTGTCCTCCACTATCTCCTGGAGTTTGTTCAAATTCAAGTCCATATGTGTGTGTGCTAAGGTGTTTCAGTCGTGTGTGACTCTGTGTGACCCTAGGGATGGTAGCCCGCCAGGCTCCTCTGTCCACAGGATTCTCTAGGCAAGAATACTGGAGTGGGTTGCCACGCCCTAATCCAGGAGATCTTTCTGACCCAGGGGCTGAACCTGGGTCTCTCATATCTTCTGCATTGGTAGGCAGATTCTTTACCACTAGCACCACCCGGGAAGCCCTCATGTCCGTACGGTAATAGATAACTAGTGTAACAGCTACCTACCTCCTTTCATCTTCATTTACTTTCCTATTCCCACTGTCCAAAGTTGGCATTTCCTAATCAAGAATATGTCTGCTTGAAGTATTGGTCTCAGGTTTGGGCAGAGCTGCCTTGCATCAGGCCCCATGCTTAGGAAACCCAGTCATGTCTCTTTCCATGGGCTAAGTATCTTCAGGGCCAAGAGGACTGCAATCTTCACTGCCTGACTTCCACATGGCAACTATCCAAGTACCTGGGACTCTCTGCTCAAAGGAAACCAAACCTGCTTCTGAGACCGGGAGGCACCATCACACAAGGCTTGATCACACGAGGGTGAACTCTGCTGTTGGAAACAAACCTGAGTTTGTGGGTATCAAAGGGATGACTATTCCTGAGGATGCAGGTAGATCTTGGATATGTGGGCTAGGATGTCCACACAGGTGCTCATAGGACCCTCATGGGGTGCAATGGTGAGGGATTAAGAAGATAAGAAGACCAGGCTCCAGGCCTAGGTTTGGTTCTTCCTCTTCAAGATACTCTAAGATACTCTAAGGATTCTACATCTGAACCCAGCCTTTCAAGTATGAACTTGCCCTTTCAAGTCATTAAAGTGACAGCTGCTCAGTCGTGTCCGACTCTTTGCGACCCCATGGACTATACAGTCCATGGAATTCTCCAGGCCAGAATACTGGAGTGGGTAGCCTTTCCCTTCTCCAGGGGATCTTCCCAACCCAGAGGTCGAACCCAGGCCTCCCGCATTGCAGGCAGATTCTTTACTGGCTGAGCCACAAGGGAAGCCCCCAAATACTGGAGTGGGTAGCCTATCCCTCCTCCAGCAGATCTTCCTGACCCAGGAATTGAACCAGGGTCTCCTGCACTGCAGGTGGATTCTTTACCAACTGAGCTATCAGGGAAGACATATTTATAATTAGGAAGACATATTTGTTGAGGTAGGAGGACAGAATGGATTTTAGTTAACATTTTGGATTTTAGTTAACAGTTTCTGATTATAATATATAACTTTCAAATATTTAGATTTATGGTATTTATTATTTTTTATGGGCCTTACAAATGTTAGAGTCAGTCATGGCCACTTGGTCTCAAAAAGGAATTTGTGGAAAATAGGTCTTTGGAACTAGAGTTGGTCAACCTACAGACAAGAAACACTCGTCTACCTGTTAGAATCCAGGATAAATGGAAATAGAGAAATCTTATCTATTTATCTAAATCTTCAGTTCTATCTATCTATTGTCCATCCATCCAACCATCCATTTACCCACCTGCCTATCTAAAAATTCCATTCTCTTCTAGAACATTTTTTTCTAAGAAAATTGTCCACTCTATACAACACTTCTTATTTCCCTTGTGTCCACCTCACCTATTTCCTTTGGGTCATTCTTCTTGGTATTATTTTTTAACAAATGGCTGGCAAGCTGTTATACACACACTAGTGAATTTGTGGGATTATTGGATTTCTGAACTCAGTATCTCTCCTGTTCCCAATTAGAAGAAAACTTCTGACTCCTCCACCATTTTTCATGCTGGAAAATGCTTCCTCCCTGACTTGCTCTTTTTTGTGTCCTATTACACAGAGCTTCTCCATTCTAATCCAGGACCTGACATATTTTACTGGTAGAAGAAGTGATGGGATCTAAATTTCTCTGCCTTTTGTTGACTCTGAAGCTCTTTGTCTCATTTGTTTGTATGTGGGTATTCAAACCACTGGGGGAAAGATATAGAAAGAGAATCATTTTCTGTTCCAGCTGGAACTGGGACCTTAAACATAAACCATATTGAATTTGAAAATGGCCCTCTAGTTTTATCAAGCTCATAGGAATCTTATCGCATTCTTGTGTTCTAATGAAATCCAAAAGAGACTGGCTGGCCATTAGTAAAATCAGTGACCATTAAACAATGCTCAGGTTACCCGACCGTATCTTTCCTTCCCTAAAGTATGCGATAGCACCATTTTAGTAAATATGATACAGGAAAGCAATTTTCAAGTTATTTCCTGATATTTAAAAGCATTTAATAATCTACAAGTCGAATATTTTGGAGTTACTTTCTCAGTCAGTATCTTTATGTGCTCGCTCACACACACACACACGCATGCGTGCACACATATATGTGTATTGATTTTTTTTTTTCCTTAAACTGATTTTTATTCTGCAGTTGTCCCACATGCCTTCTGGTCATGGGTTTGTCTATGAGAAATGTTGGTTCCCGAAGCAGTTGCAGCATCAAACAGTCTGCATAGACAGAGTGTTCCAAGTTATCAGTGTAACTCTAAAAGACACGTTTATTTAATCCTGACTCGTAGGACTTAGGCCATCAAGACCCTCCTTCTCCTTTGCCAGCAAAGTAATTGCTACCACATTTAACTCCATGAATGTTGTGCCATTTCCCTGCAATTGTGGTTAACTAAGGAGAAATCCTGAGACACATAAACCCTGGTCTCTATGAGACATATACGTATGTCATTGAAATATGAGAGCTCGCCATTACAATGGTATCCTTTTAGAGAGCCAGAGCTGTCCCAGGCTCCTTGGAATGGTTCTTAAAAGACTTTGGCAGTGCTGCGAGCTTTTCTTTTCTTGTTTTTTGAGGGTGGGGGTTTTTAGGGATGGAGAGAAGCAAATGGGTGGGGGAAAGTACTTATTTATTATTATTTTTTATCAGGATGCTGGCTTTATTCAGTGGGAGCCATTTAGGCCCATTTTGGGGCAGGGGCCTTAGAGTCTGACCACATTTGAAACGGTCACCCTGTAAATGTTTCAATTTGTTGATGGGCTTCCAAGGGGAACATCTCCAAAATATGGCGACTGATGACAATCACCGCATGGAGATCAAAGCTCCCGTCCTCTGTCTGCTGACACCTGAGCACATTATCAGAGGGAATATGGAACTGTCAGCAGATGTCAAGGAATTATTCACCGGAGATCTAATAATGAAATATAGGGAGCTAGAAACATAATCATCCATAAAAGCACATATCATTTGAAAACTGGCTTCTAACCTAAAGACTTCAGCCTGGCCGTGCCTGGCAGCCATGTTGGATTTGTAGCTCCAATCAGGGCGTTGGTCCGTCTCTGTGTTCATGCGCAGGCGCAGCGTCTCCTCTGGCAGATGCCAATAGAGAGCCATTTCCATACTCAATTCACTGTTCATTTGAGTTTCCAAAAGGATCATAAAATTCAGGAAGTAAACAGACACCAGGGAGAGCACTTCAGCTCCAACATACACATGTGTGGGACATCACATCTGTGTGATCATATTCTTATTTTGGAAATTTGGAAAGCAAGCTAATTGTAACTGAGCCCTTCTGCAATGTCTCAGAGTTTTCCAGTCAGCACGCACGAGTCCTTCAGTGCCCAGCTAGGTGGGCAAAATCTGTCTTCCTTTTAAATGTGCAGGTTAGGAAATGGAAATAGTCTGGATAAAGGGTAAAGGGAGAGAGGAGGTTTGTGAAAAGAGCAAGTCATAGTGTCTGGGTCCAGGTGTTGGAGGCTCTCATTGATTCTTCCGTGCTATAAATATTTACTGAGTACCTTCTATGTGCCAGCCCCCGGGATGAACAAAACAGGATGACTCCTGCTTTTACAAACTTGCCCTTCTAGTGGGGGTGACAGGCTTCAGATAAACAATCACACAGACTTTTAATGCAAACTATGATAACTGCTACTGTGGTGAAGGATAGGGTGCTCTAAGGGAGTGAAAGTAGGGGACCTCATTTTGGGTTGTCAGGGTTTGGGGGGTCACTGAGGGATGTCCTGTGGGCTTCCCTGGTGTCTCAGTCTATAAAGAGATTGCCTGCAATGCAGGAGACATTCCACTTCTGGGCTGGGAAGATCCCCTGGAGGAGGGCATGGAAACCCACTCCAGTATTCTTGCTGGAGAATCCCATGGACAGAGGAGCCTGGTGGGCTACAGTCCATAGCCTTGCACAGAGTCAGACACAACTGAAGCGACTTAGCACACATGCATCTATGTTTGAGGGATGTCCCCTTCCCCAGGAAGTGGACATTTAAAGTGAGGATTGAAGCCACAGTTGTCCAGGGAAGAGAGGGGCAAAAACTTTCTAGGCTTGAGGAAAGGGTATGTGCTGAGGTCAAGTTACAAGAAAGAGCTTGATCTGTTGAAGGTCTTGGCTGGATCCAGAGGGAGAGATGCAGAGAGATGGTGGAGAAACAAGGAGTGGGAAGTGGGGCAAGGATAACAGGAGGTTGGTTGGAAGCAGTGAGAGTGTCTCAGGGAGAGGACTCCATTTCCCATCTTCACAAGGAATAGAATGGAACCTCCTTTCAGTTCCCGTGAAGCTTCTGATTCAACTTGGGGAAATAAAATATCCTTAAGGCAATGTAATAAAAATATCCCCCTCTGTACTGCATCCAAACAGGAATTCTAAACCTATTGCTGATATAAATCACTTCCCAGAGTGTGTGGGTGGGAAACTTCTGTCTTATTGTTTCAGTAATCCTGTGTCTACTAGTTATTGTACAGAAATAAATCCCCAGAAGAACAAGGCTCATGTTAGAGTTGATCCTCTGGGAAGATTTGCAACAGATCTATTCAGTTTTATTTTCATATACTTCCTCATGTCAACAAATCTCTGTCATTTCAATACATCTCTATCTGTATTCCTTTAGTTATTTTGAAACACACAGATTTCAGGGGGGAAAAAAATTCAAGTCCTTGAGGTAAATGTTGTAATCAAACTTTTCAAACAGAAGTCTTCATTGAGACTATTATCAAAGAGACTCCAAATGAGAAACTAGAAATAAAATAGAACTTCATGTACATCTCTTCCACCTCTTCCGAGGTCTAGTGGGAGTTTGGCTAGGTCACCCCAGAAGAAATTCTGTGAAATTATGGCTGAAGCAGCAGTCTGAACCACAGTCTTGAGTTGTCTACTATGTGATGGGATTAAAAAACAATAACAACAACAACAACTATTTTTACTCTGCCAAACTTCTTTCCAAAATGGCTTTTAAGGTACACAGAATTGGCTGTAAAGAGCTCCTTGCCGTTGGTCCAATGGGCACGTATATAGTGAATGTTTACTATGTGCCATGTACTGAATCAGGTTTTCTAAGGGACTTACTCTCCCCAAGAAAAAAATTCCACCCCATCTTTACAGAGCTTACGCTGTAATGAAGACATAAAACACAAGTTCTTCCACCTGAGAAGCACTGTTAGGAAAGCATCACATTGATAGTTACAATGGAAAAGTCAATTAGAATTCAAAGGATGTGACCATACCTTGGGCAGGGGGATCTGGAAATGGAGGTGGGAGGAGGGGAAGAGGAGGCAGGTGTAGATGTCAGGTGAATACTCACAGGAAGACAAGGAGGAGGGGACAGACCGTGGCTGGGACAGAGGAGTACAGAAGCTGTAGTGAAGGCTGATGCCTGGGGGGGAACCTGGTCTTATTTCATGGGGTTGATCTGAGCCTGTATTTTATTTGGAAAATGACCTTTTGAGATGAAGCGTTGACACCTGTACATGTGATGAACGGTCTGTTGTGGGTGAGAAACTTGTAGATCACCAACAGATGATCTGGGTGTGGGAGAGAGGGAAAGATAGCTCAGGGACCACGTTCTTGTTGATTTCACACACAGCTATCAACTTGTCTCTTCTAACATCAGTCCAGTTCAGTTCAGTTGCTCAGTCATGTCCGACTCTTTGCGACCTCATGGGCTTCAGCACTCAAGGCTTCCCTGTCCATCACCAACTCCTGGAGCCTACTCAAACTCATGTCCATTGCATTGGTGATGCCATCCAACCATCTCATCCTCTGTTGTCCCCTTATCATCCCATCTTCAGTCCTTCCAAGCATCATGGTCTTTTCCAGTGAGTCAGTTGTTCACATCAGGTGGCCAAAGTATTGGAGTTTCAGCTTCAACATCAGTCCTTCCAATGAATATTCAGGACTGATTTCCTTCAGGATAGACTGGTTCGATCTCCTTGCTGTCCAAGGGACTCTCAAGAGTCTTCTCCAACACCACAGTTCAAAAGCATCAATTCTTTGGCACTCAGTCTTCTTCACAGTCCAACTCTCACATCCATACATGACAACTGGAAAAACCATAGCCTTGACTAGATGGACCTTTGTTGGCAAAGTGATGTCTCTGGTTTTTAATATGCTGTCTAGGTTGGTCATAGCTTTTCTTCCAAGGAACAAGCCCCTTTTAATTTCATGGCTGCAATCACCATCTGCAATGATTTTGGAGCCCCCCCAAATAAAGTCTGTCACTGTTTCCACTCTTTCCCTGTCTATTTGCTATGAAGTGTTGGGACCAGATGCCATGATCTTAGTTTTCTGAATGTTGAGCGTTATGCCTACTTTTTTACTCTCCTCTTTCACTTTCATCAAGAGGCTCTTTAGTTCTTCTTTCATAAGGGTGGTGTCATCTGCATATCTGAGATTATTGATATTTCTCCTGGCAATCTTGATTCCAGCTTGTGCTTTAACCAGCCCAGCATTTTGCATGATGTACTCTGCGTTTAAGTTAAATAAGCAGGGTGACAATATAAGCCTTGATGTACTCCTTTCCCGATTTGGACCCAGTCTATTGTTCCATGTCCAGTTCTAACTGTTGCTTCTTGACCTGCATATAGATTTCTCAAGAGGCAGGTCAGGTGGTCTGGTATTCCCATTTCTTTAAGAATTTTCCACGGTTTGTTGTGATCCACACAGTCAAAGGTTTTGGTGTAGTTAATAAAGCAAAAGTAGATGTTTTCTGGAACTCTCTTGCTTTTTTGATGATCCAGTGGATGTTGGCAATTTGATCTCTGGTACCTCTGCTTTTTCTAAATCCAGCTTGAACATCTGGAAGTTCACAGTTCACGTGTTGTTGAAGCCTGGCTTGGAGAATTTTGAGCATTACTTTACTAGCGTGTGAGATGAGTACAGTTGTGTGGTAGTTTGAACATTATTTGGCATTGCCTTTCTTTGAGATTGGAATGAAAACTGACCTTTTCAAGTCCTGTGGCCACTTCTGAGTTTTCCAGATTTGCTGGCATATTGAGTGCAGCACTTTCACAGCATCATCTTTCAGGATTTGATATAGCTCAGCTGGAATTCCATCACCTCCACTAGCTTTGTTCGTAGTGATGCTTTCTAAGGCCCATTTAACTTCACATTCCAAGATGTCAGGCTCTAGGTGAGTGATCACACAATCATGGTTATCTGGGTCATGAAGATCTTTTTTGTATAGTTCTTCTGTGTATTCTTGCCACCTCTTCTTAATATCTTCTGCTTATATTAGGTCCTTACCATTTCTGTCCTTTATTGTGCTCATCTTTGCATGAAATGTTCCCTTGGTATCTCTAATTTTCTTGAAGAGATCTCTAGTCTTTCCTACTCTATTGTTTTCCTCTGTTTCTTTGCATTGATTGCTGAGGAAGGCTTTCTTATCTCTTCTTGCTATTCTTTGGTACTCTGCATTCAAATGGGTATGTCTTTCCTTTTCTCCTTTGCCTATCCCTTCTCTTCTTTTCTTAGTGATTTGCAAGGCCTCTCAGATAACCATTTTGCTTATTTGCATTTCTTTTTCTTGGGGATGGTCTTGATCTCTGTTTCTTGTACAATGCTACGAACCTCTGTCCATAGTTCTTCTCTCAGATTTAATCCCTTGAATCTATTTGTCATTTCCACTGTATAATTGTAAGGGATTTGATTTAGGTGATACCTGAATGGTCTAGTGGTTTTTTGCTGTGTGGGGCCACCCAAGATGGACAGGTCATGGCAGAGAGTTTTGACAAAATGTGGTCCACTGGAGAAGGGAATGGCAAACCACTTCAGTATTCTTGCCTTGAGAGCCCCATGAATAGTATGAAAAGGAAAAAAGGTATGACACTGAAAGATGAACTCCCCAGGCTGGTAGGTGCCCAATATGCTACTGGAGAAGAGTGGAGAAATAACCCCAGAAAGAATAAAGAGACGGAGCCAAAGCAAAAACAACACCCAGTTGTGGATGTGATGGGTGATGGAAGTAAAGTCTGATGCTGTAAAGGGCAATATTGCATAGGAACCCGGAATGTTAGATCCATGAATCAAGGAAAATTGGAAGTGGTCAAACAGGAGATGGCAAGAGTGAACATTGACATTTTAGAAATCAGTGAACTAAAATGGACTGGAATGGGTGAATTTAACTCAGATGACCATTATGTCTACTACTGTGGGCAAGAATCCCTTAGAAGAAATGGAGTAGTCCTCATAGTCAACAAAAGAGTCCAGAATGAAATACTTGGATGCAATCTCAAAAGTGACAGAATGATCTCTGTTCGTTTCCAAGGCAAACCATTCAATATCACAGTAATTCAAGTCTATGCCCTGACCAGTAATGCTGAAGAAGCTCAAGTTAAACAATTCTATGAAGACCTATAAGACCTTCTAGAACTAACACCCCCAAAAGATGTCCTTTTCATTATAGGGGACTGGAATGCAAAAGTAGAAAGTCAAGAGCTACCTGGAGTAACAGGCAAATTTGGCCTTGGAGTACAAAAAGAAGCAGGTCAAAGGCTAACAGAGGTTTGCCAAGAGAACACACTTGATCATAGCAAACACCCCCTTCCAACAACACAAGAGAAGACTCTACACGTGGACATCACCAGATGGTCAATATCGAAATCAGATTGATTATATTCTTTGCAGCCAAAGACAGAGAAGCTCTATACAGTCAGCAAAAGTAAGACTGGGTGCTGACTGTGACTCAGATCATGAACTCTTTATTGCCAAATTCTTCTAACTTAAATTCATGCCTATGAAATATAGGAATGGGGAAATCCAAAAAACTATAAAGGACAGGAATAGTTCATAATCCTGCTGTTCTGAAATAACTTATGTCAGCATAATATTTGAATGTATTTACTTACACATGCATGTGTGTGTTTGCCCATAGTTACACACATACATTTTGGAAAGAAAATGATTGTTCAGTTCAGTTCAGTTGCTCAGTCGTGTCCGACTCTTTGCGACCCCATGAATCGCAGCATGCCAGGCCTCCCTGTCTATCACCAACTCCTGGAGTTCACCCAGACCCACATCCATCGAGTCAGTGATGCCATCCAGCCATCTCATCCTCTGTCGTCCCCTTCTCCTCTTGCCCCCAATCCCTCCCAGCATCAGAGTCTTTTCTAATGAGTCAACTCTTCGCATCAGGCGGCCAAAGTACTGGAGTTTCAGCTTTAGCATCATTCCTTCCAAAGAAATCCCAGGGCTGATCTCCTTCAGAATGGACTGGTTGGATCTCCTTGCAGTCCAAGGGACTCTCAAGAGTCTTCTCCAACACCACAGTTCAAAAGCATCAATTCTTTGGCACTCAGTCTTCTTCACAGTCCAACTCTCACATCCATACATGACCACAGGAAAAACCATAGCCTTGACTAGATGAACCTTTGTTGGCAAAGTAATGTCTCTGCTTTTGAATATGCTATCTAGGTTGGTCATAACTTTCCTTCCAAAGAATAAGCGTCTGTTAATTTCATGGCTGCAGTCACCATCTGCAGTGATTTTGGAGCCCCCCAAAAATAAAGTCTGACACTGTTTCCACTGTTTCCCCATCTATTTCCCATGAAGTGATGGGACCGGATGCCATGATCTTCATTTTCTGAATGTTGAGCTTTAAGCCAACTTTTTCACTCTCCACTTTCACTTTCATCGAGAGGCTTTTGAGTTCCTCTTCACTTTCTGCCATAAGGGTGGTGTCATCTGCATATCTGAGATTATTGATATTTCTCCTGGCAATCTTGATTCCAGCTTGTGCTTCTTCCAGTCTAGCGTTTCTCATAATGTACTCTGCATATAAGTTAAATAAGCAGGGTGACAATATACAGCCTTGACATACTCCTTTTCCTATTTGGAACCAGTCTGTTGTTCCATGTCCAGTTCTAACTGTTGCTTCCTGACGAACTAGAAAAAAATACTTTGTTTAAATTTTTAATTTAATTATATATTGTGAGTGTTGCTTTATAACCCAAAATGGTCTCTGAGAATGTTTTCTTAATGGCTGTAGAGATTTCTATGGAAAGGATGTTCCACAGTTTCCTTAGTCATTCTCATTTTGTTAGGCAATTTTGTTACTTTCAAATATTTGTTAATACAGATAACTGAATGATAAACAGTCTGGAATATGATATTTATTTTCATCTCATTTCCTTAGGATAAATTTCTAGATGTATAAATTACTGGGTGAAGCAGTATAAACACATTCTAGGCTTCTGGCATACCATATCAAACTGGCAGGGCCCACTGTAGACCTCCTGGCTCTTAGATGGGAGAAAGCGTTTCATTTGGCGAGTTTGCTTCTGCTCCTGGGGCACCCATTTTTGTGTCCTTCTTCCAATTTTCCAAACCAAGAATGGATTCCCGTGCCCCCAAATGTGTGTCCCTTTACACAGTTAACAGATCACAGAAGAGATCTACCTGATGTGATGGATAAAGTAAATGTGGTCTATGCACCAGTGGAATAGTATTCAGCCATAAAAAGGGAGTTCTGACACTTGCTGAAACATGGGTGAACTTGCAAATTATTCTGAGTAAAAGAGGCCAGACATAAAAGGTCCCACATTTCATGATTCTATTTATATGGAATATCCAGAATTGGCAAGTTTATACAGAGACAGAAGGTAGGTTAGGGGTTGTTAAGGGCTGTGGGGACAAGGAGGGGAATGGGCAGGATAGGTTAACGAGGGTGGAGTTTCCTTTAGGGATGGTAAAAATGTTCTGGAACCAGGTGGATTTAATGGTGGCAGTGTTGTATGCATACTGAAAGCCACTGAATTTTATGTTTAAAAATAGTTAAGATGATAAATATCATGTTATGTGCATTTTACCTCAATGGAGACAAAGAAACAAACAAGTATGCCTGGTGTGTTTGATAGTTCAGGGATCCAGATAAGAGAACTTACTTGGGACCCCAGGAGCCCTCTTCATCTGTTTCAGCGTATTTAGTTCAGGCCATGAGAGAAGCAAAGCACATTCCTTTCAGAAAGAGAAGAAACCATATCAAAACTTTGATTTTGGTAGATGACATTTACTTTTCTAATAACTATCCAGGTAAATTGAGATATGTTGCATTTCTCATAGCATTTATTTTTTTCTTCAAAGAGTCTTCCTAAAAGGGCAAGATTTAATTTTGTCAAAATTAAATTGAAAAGACAGCTGGAAGTGTCAGCACATTAATATGGTGGTGAGGTGCTATTTAACGTAAAGATTATCCCCAGAGCCCATGTTACCAACCAGCTTGTTGAAGTTCATCTTTATAAAACCTTTCCCTGGTTCTTTAATTACTCATTTTGTGAGGGAATGAGTTATTGACTATAAAGTTGGCCAGAGAAAGTCTCTGGGAGTTAAAACCTGAATGTAAATTAATAATTAGTTCACCTGGCCTCAATTTTTAGAAGTAAAATGTATTCCCATATCTCTATAAAAGTTGTCAAATAGCTAACTCGTTGGAAATCTCCTAATTACAGGGAAATGGCGTTAAATTTCTTTCTCTCACTATCCCCGAGATTTAAAATTTTTTTAATGACAGTTTTGGCTGTGGTTATGCATTAGAATAAGTGTTTCTGGAAGTTTAAAGATATTGATATAAAATAAAAATAGTCTTTTGTCTGAAAAAGTGAGGAAAAGTACCTTTAGAAATTTCCATTAGAAGGTAGTCATGGTGGAAATGAAATTTCCATTAGTCTTATTAACAAAGCCTAGGGGACTTTTGAAAGGTATTTTAATAGAAAAACCTAACTCAAGAGACTTACAATTAAACCCTAAAGATGAAAAAAAAAAAAAAAATTAACTTCCTCATCTTTATAGTTACTAGATCTGTGATGGAGGAAAACCAGTGTCAAAGATGAGCCCTCCCAAACAGCAATTCATTAATTAACTAATTAATTAACTCTTTCAATTAATTAGCTCATCAATTAATTAATTAGTTGATCCTTTAATTATTCCTTTCATTAATTAAGTGTCTACCTGCCTTGCATCATGCTAAACTTCATTGATACAAAGATTATAGGAGATCATTTTTGACATCTGAGTTCTTATTGATATTTCAAGGCATATAGATTTAGTAGTATTGATACAAACTGGGATAGGAATATGCCATGTAATTAGCACAACAAAGTTCTACACAAGGAAGAAACATGCTTACTTGCTGGGGGAGGTTTGAGATTTCACAGAGAAAATGACTGTGGCATTGACTCTTGAAAGGGAGATGGCCTTTCAACAGACACAAGGAGAGTATTTTGTGTGGGGCAAATTTGTGTGGAGCGAATAGCATGCAGGTAGCAAGGTGAGTGGGCAGGGAGATTATGGGCTGTTTGAGGCACAACTGCTTTCTTTTGGCTTAAGTGGAGTTCTCAAAACAGTAGAGTGAGTTCTGAGACTGGGTAAGTAGAGATCCAATGGTACCTGGGAACAGAAAGCAAAGTGGGGCTGGACCACAGATGGTCATGAGACAGAAGTGGAAACCGAGCATTGCTTTGGAAGAGGCTGTCAGATTGGGCATTCTGGGTCTTTTCCTCTTGTGGGGTCTGATGAGGACGCTGGTTGTTCTCATGATCAAGTCACTTTATTGCACTCGCCTCTCCTTTTCCTCTAACAAAAGCCCTTACAAGGAGGGAGAAATATTATGTATTCTAAGAGCACTTAGAAATCTTGGACTTAAAAGGCACTTCTTTTATTTAAAAATAAAACAAAGCACTTCTTATTTTGTTTGGGGCCGTGATGTTGTGATGAATTGAAAGAAGTAAACTATTCTCAGGCAGGGAGTTCTTCAGCATCTGATGATTTAAAGCCAAGTTGGGGAGAGCTACATTGACACCCAGGATATTTTATCTCAAACACCTTTTTTTGGGAAGATTACTCAAAGTGACCAGGGTGGTGAAGATGTTCATTGGATACTACAGAATGTCTTGGGGTGGAGGAAGGAGGACCTCTTGAGACAGAGCAGCTGGAAAAAGCAGCCAGAAGACACGCTGCAGGCCCCAGTGAGCCTGGGCAGGGAGGAGGGTTGCCGTGAGTGGTGGCAGCAGGGAGACCAAGAACGCAGGCAGCCACCAAGTCGGGGGCCCAGTCCTTTGTTTCTAGAAACGCTTTGTATGAATTGTGAGTCTTTAAAGGCAGCACTGTAAATAGTGTTAGTAATTGCCAGTGAGGTGTATGTGAAGATCCAAATTTAAAGTTTAGCTTCTCTGGGGCCATAGAGGATTCCTAGGTAGGTCCTTTTTAATATCCCTCCATCCTTCCTTCCATCCCTCCATCTACCCATCCATACTTGTCTGTCTTTCCATCTACTCTTCCCTCTCTCCCTTCGTCCATCTATCCATCCATTTGTTCATCCATCCGTCCATCTCTGAACGCAATATATAATAATGACAGCCTCAGATCAAGGTGTCACTGTGTGCTTGCCTCTGTATTATTTCTGTCCACTTCCCGCACATCCCCTAGACTAACTTCCATGGGAGTTCACATTTGCTCTGTCTTGTTCACCCCTGTCTTCAATATCTAGGAAACTACCCGGCTCAGAGTAAGTGCTAAATAAATACTTATTAAGAATTCATTAGCTCATTATCATTCTTTAATTCACTCATCCAACATTATGTGCCTACCATGTTCCAGGATTTATGCTAGAGTCTGGGCATGAACAAAAGACATGTTCCTTGCACCCAAGAAACTAATATTGGGAAACAGGTAAAAAGAACATGTTAAAGCATATTTAATAGTAGTGGTATAGACAGATGAGAGGAAACCACCTTTTTTAAATAGCCTGTATATACTCATTACTGTATTTGTGATATATTTTTCTTAGTCACCTCTGCAAGGCAGAACCTCCATCCTACTGATGAAAAAATGGAAACTTTGAGAGAGAAAGCCACTTAACTTACTGCTAACAAAAAATGCTTTACATCTTTAAAAATTTTATGTTGGAATACAGTTGATGCACACTCTTGGGTTAGTTTCAGGTGTACAGGAAAAATACTTTGAGAATACAGAGAGGGTGTGCTTTATTCTGTTGGTGAAGGGATATAGAACTAGCCAAGGAAGGCCCCTCAAAGTAGGTAGCGCCGGCACCGAGACTTGAAGAAATAAGCAAGATTGCACTCACTGGAGAGAGGGGAGCTGGAGGAAGAAAGACTTTCTGGTATTTCTTCCCAGCAGAGACACGTAAGAGCAACTCTCAAATAGGAAAGTCAGTAAACTTATGTGAATCATCAACAAATATGGCCCATGAGCCAGTGCACCTGGAAATTAAAAATGGGGTACCCATTCCCTGAGCACCTAACATTTCTGTTTTCCATGGTGTTGTCTCCCACGAAACCAAGAAATGATTGATGTGCTGTTTGGCTTCTTTTTTAGGACAATAGTGATCACGGAGAAGGGAAGATGTGTTTGTCTTCCCAGAAACAGATTACGGTCTTAAATTTAGCAGGCTGAGTCAACATTCTCAAGTGCTGATTCCTACCATCAACAGATTCCATTTTCCTTAAAGAAATCATTATCTTTCAGAACAGGAGGATGCACAAAATGTCCTTAATTCATTAGTTTCTTGTGGTTCCATCCTGCCTTAGATGGTAGTCTGTGTTTGGTGTTTAGCCATAAGATATACATTCAAACCATCTTTTCCCTCCCCCACCATCTCTAAATTATATGGGTCATTGCCTTGCCCTCAACTCCAATTTGACAATCCCACTCTGGTGTGAGAAGAAACTAACGGTATCAGGTTCCTTTGCCCTAAACAGTTAATTCATCTCACATGGTTGAGCAGTTCATTCCCAGGAAATGCCTGGCCAGGCTCTGAACAGGGTCAGCCCCAACTGTAGCTGGGAGTGAAGGCTTGGGGTGGCAACAGATGCCCGTGCCCACCCCCCCAGCACCCCCCCTCCCCGCTTCTTCTCCAGAGAATACCAACTATGGTGGTAATTAAAAATAAATGTCTGTTTCATGTGTTTATCTTCCACAGTTCAAATACCTGATGCGCTGTACTGTTATTCATTAAAAATGCAAAGCTAATATTAAGAATCTGGACAGGCTTGAAGAAGTTATCTGGGCTGGATGATTCCTCCAAATTTAAAAGAGATGAATCCATGTAGAACTTTTAAAAATGTGTCGTCAGTGTCAGATTGAACCGCCCCCCACCCCCCCATATAAAACCATCTTTATGGTGCGCTCACCAGATTCCAGCTTGGTGCATAAATGGAGATCCTCAGATATCTCTCCGCTCCGGGCAGTGGCTCAAATTTTACAATTGTTTTACCGAGGTGTCCACTGGTATTAGGCCCTCCTGCTTTTGATCATTCTGACTAGCTTTCTCCTTCTGAACTGTGTTTCTGTAACCAATTTACAGGACTGCGTATTCAATTTCAGCTTCCCCGTGGCAGCTGATGCGGACAGCTCAGCTCGGGTGCTCTCTATCCCCTACCATCTAGCTGGCTTTTGTGCCATCAACTGGCCTCCGAGGTCATTCATAGGCTAGCTGATTGCAGGCAGCTGAAGGGCCAGATAAAAGGCCCCTGGGGGTCTTTCACAAACTCCTGTCTATTCACTTCCCAGGAAACCCCTCGGAGTCACCCCAGTGTCATTCTCTGGAGGCCTGCCCAAAACAAAGAAATGGGTTGGTAATACTTGAAGACTCTCAGGCCAGGGGAGTCAGCTGGCCTTGGATCAGTACTACAGTGAGCTCTCCCCTTGCCCATCAATTTTCTGGGTAACTGGACAAAGAAAATCGACTACTTTTCTTCTAGTATCAGCAGGAATTTTGTAACTTGACAAGTGATAAATATATATATTTTTCTTTCTGATAAAGACTTCTTTGCCAGGAGAGAAACTCTTGAGAATCAGTAATGCATTTATTCCTAGTTAACAGTAGGGGGTTAGAAGGCTTTCAGGACCCATCTCTATTTCCAACTGTAATGTTTGTATAAAAGCAACCCAGCTGCCAACATCTGTGTCACACTCAACATTAACCTTCAAAAAGTCTTGTCCAAGAAGACTCCTAAACATGCCCCCTTTTAATGCTCTGTGCCCCTAAAGAAGGGTTTTATGGCTTTGCAATGATTTGTCTCCCATTCATAGGCTGGGTCCCCATCCCCGCCTCCCCCCACCCCCCATTCAAATTCCTCTCCTGCTTTCTCTTATAAACCTCTGAATGGGCAATAGGAGGCAAAGTAGATTTCTGTTGCCTCCTCCAGTTGTCTGTTTCCACTGTCAGGACTCTGGGCAAGACGGGAGGGAGATGGTATCAATGTCTGTGTCCCCTCCCCGCTTCCCTCCAAGCTGCCACCTGGGAAAGCATGAAACAAATAATAAAGACACCACTAATGTTTCGCCCATTTGACCGAACCGCATCCAAAGGGATGCAGACACCCGAGAACTTTATTTAAAAGTCTGCCACCAGGGCGAGGGCTTCAGGACAGCCTGGTTCTTTTCTTGTCTGATGTTCAGTCCTGCAGAGAGGGCGTTGAGCTGCCTGGACCTTTGTCTCCGAGAACCTAAATATCCCTCCCACGACATTATGCGGAGCGGATGCCTGAGCTTTTCAAAGACTGAGGGGCGTGCAAAGGGCGCTGGGGGTCCCGCCACTTCAGAGAGAGGAGAGAGGGAGCCGACTCTGGGAACAATGGGAGCCCGGGGCTTTGTAATTCAGAACCCTGGCGCCCCTCTCAACTCTCCTCCTCTGACCTTCCAAATTGGACCAAACAATGGAATTGTGGGAATGCCAACACCTAAGCAGCTTTGCCAGGGCTTTTGCGTTTCTGCTTGAAGTCTTGTTTCCAGATGGAAGAAAGTCACTGAAGGGAGGAGGCAGTCTTCATGTAGATTAATCCATGTTAGGCTGCCTGAAATGGGGCGATGGCTTTGTCAGGGAGCAGTGATCGTGATCCTAAGAGTTTCTGATTTTCTTTGAAAGACTGGGGAGAGGACTGCCTGTACCCGATGGCCCCAGCAGGCTAGGAAAGACATTGCTTTGAAGCTGACTTAAGTCTGCAGATCAAAAATACTTTCAGTCATCACTCTGCGTTGGCAAAATTTGAGGAGTATTGGGTAGCCCCCAAATCGTTCTTATTATTAAAGAGCTGACACTCGAACTTCTCCATACCAAAGTATTCGGGAGGGTGGAGGGATCCTATTGGGTTATCACTGTTTGATTTTCAGGGAGTTTAGCTTTTCTCTTTTCACATCCATTTCTGATTTCAGAAATGTAGAGAACTGAAGTTTCAGATTAATTCCATTCATGCATCATACCGGTTAGCGAGGGAAGAGCCTAAGAAGTCTAACTTTATTTGGAGAAGTACACCCCAAAACTTTAAAGGTCTCTGCCTGCATAAAAGTACCCGACCACAGTGAAAATTGGGATGAAACATATAGCCTTGCTTCTGATGTGTTTCCATTGCTTTTTGGTTTGGATTGAACAGAAAACCCAGAGCAAATAGTCTTTCTGAGGACATAAACTTCCACTTTTCAAATTTTTTTTTTTCCCGAGCTAGAGAAATGCCAAATTTTTCCAACCTCAAAAGAATATTCTGATTTCAGATCTGCTCAAAATTTGCTTGAGGACTATCAAAATTTCCTATCTTGGTGGTCTTTCCTACTCCTGATGAGTAGCAAGAAGTCTATTTCAGATCCATGGGGATTACACTGATTGTGGGTTACCTATAGCAAGATGTTTAATTCCAGTGATAGTTTTTCTGCTTCTGGGTAGCATGTGTCAGTCAGTGCACATTCCAAGATAAGAGATAAAAATCTCTTTCTCTTGGTAGTCTGAATCTGGTGGGGATCAGAGGCTAAAACAAGTCAAAAGAAGCCAGATACTACATTCTGTCCTCTCCCATCACTGATCTTTTTTGATAATTTGATAATCTCAATTTCTTTCTACTCTAATTCTTTAGCTCTCTTATTAACATTTGATTTAAATTTTCAGTTGCCTTTTCTGAAAGAAGGTAGTTGTGTTTTGGAAGGCAATTGGTGAACAAACCCAACTGGGTCTTGGGTTGAATAAATTTGCCAGTGGTGAGACATAGTTGCCCAAAACCAAAAACCAAAAACAAAAACCAAGAAGGATACTGCATGTGGGGAGGAAAGAATGTCTTTGGGCTTGCCAGACACCATCTGGCTCAGCAGGTACCACACTGGGAACTGCATTTGAAGACGAGCCTGGTCAAGGTGGAGATGGTGGCAGAGAGTGCTTTCAGCTGCCTGATGTGTTTTGTTTGACCTGCAGCTTGATTTCAATATTGAATGCTTTTCATGGAACATGGACTCATAGAAGTACACATTCTTCTTTCTTGCCTTTCATCCGGTCCTCATCACTCATCGCTGTCACCTGTCTGACTTCTGAAGGCATCTGAGATCCTGCCAGATATGATCGCAGGCACTGGGAATGTCCACCTGTGGACAGGACAGGGAAAGCTCTGCCCTCGTGAAGCTTTTGCTCTAGGAGGGGAGACTGAAACAGAACAAACTCCTCCCCCGAATAACTTCCGAGATCTCTTTTGATAGTGATGTGTGACCTGCAGAAAATGGTAGAAGGTAACAAGGCAGAGGGTGAGAGAAGAGGAACATTCCATGGGATGGTGGGGATGGTCACCGTGAGAGCGACATTGAGCTGAGCCCTGTGAGACTTTGAGGGAGTGGCAGTCCAGGCCCAGGGAATAACAAGTTCCGACTCGGGAGGCTGGTATAAGATGGCAGAGGCCTAGTGCGCTGGAGTGGAGTGAGGGATGGCAGGGGGATGACAGAGGTACAGTGGTCCTCGCAGGTGGAGTCAGAGTGTGGAAGCCATGGTCTGCAAGACAGAAGCAGAGTCGCAGATTAGAAAACAGACTTATGGCTACTAGGAGGCATGTGGAGAGAGGGTTAAACTGGGAGAATGGGATTGACATGTACACAGTACTATATACAAAATAGATAACTAATAAGGGCCTGCTGTATAGCACAGGGATTTTGTTGTTGTTTATTCACTAAGTTGTGTCTGACTCTTTGCAACCCCATGAACTGTAGCCTGCCAGCCTCCTCTGTCCATGGATTTCCCAGGCAAAAATACTGGAGTGAGTAGCCATTTCCTTGTCCAGGGAATCTTCCCGACCCAAACCAATGTCTCCTGCATTGGGAGGCAGATTCTTTACCACTGAGGCACCAGGGAAACCCATAGCATAGGGAACTTGAGTCAATACTCTGTAATGGCCTATGAGGGAAAAGAATCTACAGAAGAGTGGATATATATATGTGTCTATACACACACACACATATATATATACTTATACATACATATATATATATGCTGTGCTATGCTTAGTGGCTCAGTCGTGTCTGACTCTTTGTGACCCCATGGACTGTAGCCAGTCAGTCTCCTCTGTCCGTGGGGATTTCCCAAGCAAGAATACTGGAGTAGGTTGCCATGCCCTTCTCCAGGAGATCTCCCCAACCCAGGGATTGAACCCAGGTCTTTCACATTGCAGGCAGATTCTTTACCATCTGAGCCACTAGGGAAGCCCATGTGTATGTATATGTATACACGTATATGTATATACGTGTATACATGTATGTATATGTGAGGGACAGGGAGGCCTGGCGTGCTGCAGTCCATGGGGTCGCAAAGAGTCAGACATGACTTGGCGACTGAACAACAAAATGTATATGTATAACTGATTCACTTTACTGCACATCTGAAACTAATACATTATAAATCAACTATACTCCAACAAAAAATTAAAAAAAGAAAACAAAGTTGTGGAAGCCATTGGAGGAGGCTGGAATTGGCTATGGGTGTGGTACCTAAGTTGGACAAGGCCCCTATTCAGATGCCTTCGATATCTGATTCTGAAACTCTGGTTGTTGCCTCCGTGGGCTGTATGGAGACTGGTCGGCAAGCTTGCCATCCAATGAGAGTTCAGGCCTTCTAATAGAGTTCTTATGAGATGTGCAGGAGTAAGGCTGCTACAAGCAAGCGCTCAGCCCTATTTTGCAGGGAAAAGAGGGGATGGTGAGTTAAATGGATTGGCCACAATGACTCAACAAGGCATGAGCAGCACCTGAAATAAAGCCCCACTGTGTTGCTTCCCTTTGCTCCAAGCTTGGTACCACGATTTCTCCCCTGTATCGCCTCATTATTATTCACTTACTCGGGTGTGATCTGAAAGGGCGCATTGTTTCAGAATCAATAAGGGGCTGAGTTCGCGTAGCACAGTGAGTGTCTGAGCTTCAAGTACCTCCTTATCACCAGTGCACAGCAGAGGACAGGTCCAAATAAAACACATTATCAGGCCCTGTTGAGAGTCCAAGCCCAGCAGCTGTATTAATGGAGCTCTTTATATCCATTCCCTTTATGAACTGAGTTTTCTCACTTTCATTTCTCTGGGAACTTCTAAATAGAGCTCTTGCTGAAGAATGACAAGGGTGTTTGAGTTGGAGAGTTGAACAGAAACCATTTGCTCAATGGAGCTCATACTTGAAAAGTGGGGAAAAAATAGGTAAGAAAAGACCACCCCCATTCTAAGAAAGCAGGGGAGGGATTCAGTTGCCTGCTTTGTGGCATTCCATATCATGCTTAAATTTATGATGCTAGACTGAAAACCTTGGCACTGACTTCGTAAGTTTTTTTCTGAATCTACATGTCTGCAATTAGACACTGAAAAAAAATTAATGTGTTTTTGCACTTAGAATCCTAATAATTGTCTATTGAATTTAGCCTGTGCATAGATATGATACGGTAGTAATTTTGAAAAGACCTAGATTATCAGTATTTATGCCTTTATTGAAAAATTGTAGTAAAACTCTTTCTTGTTACCTACCTTCTAATATTGAGTAAGTTATCTGCTTGGTGGGCACTTTCAAGATAAGTGATAGGCTAAAATAATATCAATTCTATTAAATTCAAAATGAGTGTGCTTAGAGTTGGTTTTTTTTTTTTTTTTTTGTATCCCATTTTATAGACCCATCAGCCTGATCCTCCCTGTAAGTATGTTTTGCTTGGTCTCTATACTGTTTAAATATTTTCTGAGTCAATATGGAGGAGATTTTAAAAATAAAATCTGGATTTCCAGCTTCTCTGAAAATAGCAAAAGATCTATCACACAGGGTTTACCCAGGACCAGTGCTTACCCCGAATTCACAGTCCCCACCACTTCCTATTATTCCTGCCCCTGAGGCTGAATGCCAGTCTGTAATTTGTCATTACACTTTTTTTTTTTTCCCTTAAGAGTAGAGAAATATTGAGTTGCCTAAAAAATTTTGTTTGGGTTTTCTGTACAATGACATGGAAATACCCGACTGAACTTTTTGGCCAACCCAACGTTTCTCTGTATCTGTGTCTGTATCCAAAATGGAAATTTAGAAAATTTACCCTTGGGAATTCCCTGGCAGTATGGTGGCTAGCCAGCTTCCCAGGTGGCTCAGTGGTAAAGAATCTGCCTGCCAGTGTAGGAGACACAGGAGAAGCGGATTTGATCCCGGAGTGGGGAAGCTCCCCTGGAGGAGGAAATGGCAACCCACTCCAGTATCCTTGCCAGGATAATCCCATAGACGGGGAGGCTGGCAGGCTGCAGTTCATACGGATGCAAAGGAGTTGGATGCGACTTAGCCACTGAGCACACAGAGGCACACAGTGGTTAGCAAGCCACTCTTCCACTGCAAGAGGCACAGGTTTGATCCCTGGGCAGGGAACTAAAAACCCACATGCTGCACAGAGTGGCAAAAAAAAAAAAAAAAATTACCCAGATGGCTGTATGCTTGATGAAATGTGGAATGCTTTGTGTTTCATATGTTGACAGATGTCTGGTGACCAGGCTCATTTACAGGGCTTGCTGGGACCTTAAACTCACTTATCAACTTCACACTTTTATTTCCTCTATGAGGAAAAGGCAACCTTCCCTACCTTTTCCTTGAGTTCTCAATTTAAATGTCACCTCTCCTTCCCCACCTTTCCTGATTCCTGTGTCGGATTAGGTGGCCCTGCTCCTTGTCTGGTATGTTTGAATTCAAAAAGTTCGAATGAACTTTCTAGCCAACCCGATCCTTTCCCCAACCTTTGCTAGGCTTTCTTGTAATTATATTTTAGACATCATACTTTAAGTTTTATGAGGTTGAGAATTGTCTTTTCATTGTAAAAACCCCAATTCTCGGACATAGTATGCCTGCAAAAAATAAAAATATTTTTTAAAGTATGATGTCATTGCAATCTGCAGTTTGAATAAAAATGAAATGTAGCCTCATTTCATTTGAGTCCTCATCACAAGCTTTAAAACCGATTCATCAGAGTTTCAACATACAGAGTCTGCTTCTGAGAAGAGAATTTTTTCCTCTTCTAAGTCTACAGCAGAAAGTGATTTAAACAACTGTTATAGCAATAATGCTATTCATGTGGTAAGTATTAATTGATCACTTATTATGTACCTTGTGCTATTCTCATTGTTGCAGAGTCCTTGATCTCTTGTGAAGCTTTTACTCTTGTAGAGGTGGTGATGTGCAGGCAATAAACATGTAAAAACAGATGAGATAAGCTCAGAACTGCAGTTGATAAACACTGCAAAGAGGTTACAACGGGCACGTGGACTAGACAGCGACTGAGGTGGGGACAGCTGCAGATGAAGCTCGGCTGCTGATATCGTCAGGGAATGGCTTTTCCTTCATTTGTATTTGAACTCAATTTGAATGATAAGAAAATGCCAGCTTTAGGAAGACCTGGGAAAAAGAGTGCTCTAGTTGCAGCAGGGAGCAAGTGCAAAGGCCCTGGGGATGGGGGGCAAGCTTTGTGTGTCTGAGGGATGCATAGGGCTAATGAAGCTGGAGCTTGAACAAGGAGCCTGGTGTGAGATGAGGTCAGAAAAGAAGGCAGGATCTTAGACACACTGTTGTTGTTCAGTCACTAAGTCATGTCCAACTCTTTGCATAAGAGCATGAATTTTAATTATAAGAATTGGTGAGCCTCTCATAGACTTGCAGACTCCAAATTTCTCTGGGCAGACAGACTGGGGACCTGGAGACACTGTGGGCTTGAGAATGAAATGGACTTTGGTTTGAATCTCCTCTCCATCTTTTACCAAATGTGACCTTCAACAGATCTTTCCTTTCTCTGAGCTCAGATTCTAGCTGTGAAAAAAGATTAATGCTTTCAGTGTAATTGAGTCATGTCTTTGTCCATTCATCCCACAAACACTTATTGCACTTCTGCTGTGTGTTAGGCCCTGGAGGTGTGTGTGTGTATGTGTGTGTGTGTGTGTGTGTGTGAGTTGCTCAGTCGTGTCTGACTCTTTGCAACTCCAAAAACTGTAGTCCACCAGGCTCCTCTGCCCGTGAGATTTCCTGGGCAAGAATGTTGGGATGGATGGCCATTTCTCCTCCAGGAGACCTCCTGACCCAGGGATTGAACCTACTTATCCTGTGTCTCCTGAATTGGCAGGTGGGTTCTTTACCACTGAGCCACGTGGGAAGCTCATCAAGCCCAGAAGGTAGATCCATTAATAGGACAGGTGGGGTTTTTCTGTCTTCATGGAACTTATGATGTACTTAGAAGTAACAGTAGATTGATAATAAGCAATATAAGTCGACTTGAGGTAGTGGCCAGTGCGATGAAGGAAGGGCACGGAACAATAATAAAGAAGACCGGGGAGTAGTTACTTGGCCTAATAAGTTGTCCTCATTTTACTTGTGAGGACACTAGGGTCAGAGAAGTCAAGGGCTTGTTCAAGGTCACTATGACCATAAGAGGCAGAGGCAGAAATCGAAGCCTGTCCTGCTGGTTCCACAGTCTTTGTTCTTTCAAGACACTACATAGTTGTTGGTTTTACTCACCAGAAAGCTGAATCATAAATTACCTTTTTTTTTTGGATGACTTATATCAGAGAATTGAGAACTGAGCTCTCCATCTCCACCCTAGATCTAGTTCAGCCCCGTTTTAGCTCCCATATAGTTCTGGTAGGTACACAGTTCTCTCCATTTCTGTCACTACCACCCTGATCCAAGCTGCTCTAGCCAAAACACATCCTCCCCACCTGCCATTACTATCACCACCATCATCACCACCACCACCACCATCATGATCATCATGTTGCTCTTAGCTCTGGTGTCCAAGATCAGTTCAGTTCAGTCGCTCAGTCGTGTCCGACTCTTTGCAACCCCCGTGAATTGCAGCACACCAGGCCTCCCTGTCCATCACCAACTCCCGGAGTTCACTCAAACTCACGTCCATTGAGTCAGTGATGCCATCCAGCCATCTCATCCTCTGTCTTCCCCTTCTCCTCCTGCCCCCAATCTGTCAAAGTTAGACAGTTGTTATTTTCCTCTTATGAGACATAACCAGTTATTCATTGGTTTCATGGGAACATCTAGAGTTCTGATGAAGTTGCCACAGATATTTATATATATTTGTTAGTTATCTTTTTAACTTTAACAAAAATAGTGCTTTTGCTTCAGGTTTTGGAGAACTTAGGCATCTAGACTGGAAATACAAATCCTCCCAAAGGTAGGAACTGGGATCTCATTTATTCATGTAACAAATATTTATTGAGTGCCTAATATGTATAAGGCACTCTATCAGGGGCTGAGAATTCCAGGCCCTCAGGGAATTTATAGTAGAAGGAAATAGGCAATAAACAATAGATGAAATATACAACTATTAGGAATATAAACTGTACTGAAAACAAAGAGAAACAGTAGAGGCTGAGGGGGATATTTTAGGTTGCAAAGTGTAGTAGCATATTTTGCAGTGTAATAAGCAGCCTTAAAATCTCAGTGGCTTATTTCAACAACAAGGGTTTATTCTGAGGTTCCTCCTCTGTTTATGGGTTCTTCATTCACCTTGGACCTGTGATTATCTAGGTATATTCTTCTTAGCAGAGAAAATGAGTGAGTGGAAACATGTAATTGATCTAAGGGCCTCAGCTCAGATCTGGCCCACAGTCACTTTCACCCACATTTCAGGACCAAAGCAAATCATATGATCAGTATCAGTGGAGAAATGTTCTCTGCCTACAGTGAGAGGCACTGGAAAGACACCTGCAGAAGTGTGGATGTATCATCCTTTTACAAGGAACAAAGAGCTGGGAACCATGATCCTGTCTACCCTGGAGAGCTCAGAAACTCTCAGTGTAGGTAATGTGCCGGTTGAGACTTACACAAACAGAAGGAACCAGCCCTACAATCATCTCAAGAAAGAATTCCAGGCAGAGGGCCCAGTGGGGAGGAGGTCCACGGCAGGAACAAGCTTGGGGGATTGGATGAAACAGAAAGATTCAAGTATGGCTGAAGGAGGGAGGCAAGAGAGAGATTCAGAGTCTATAGAAGCTTGATCTCAGAGGGTCTTACAGGTCACAGTGAGGGTTTGGGTTTGCAATGAGAAGAATGAGCATGACAAGTGTACTTAGGTTTTCTAAAGAAAACTCTGGCCATGTCTGGTACCTACTGTCTGGCAAGTAGTCAAGTAGCTTAGATCAGCTTTGAAAACCTATAAGATGGATGACCAGAAACCCCCAGGGCTTTTTCTCAAGGGATTTGAATGCTAGCCTAGGAAACTGCAGGATAATGTAGCCTAGATTCTGGTTCTTCACCCTGGGAGATGGGCATTTGTTGTTCAGTCGCTAAATCATGTCCAATTCTTTGTAACCCTATGAACTGAAGCAGACCAGACTTCCCTGTCCTTCATTATCTCCCAGAGTTTTCTCAAATTCATGTCCGTTGAGTCAGTGATGCCATCCAACCGTCTCATCCTCTGCCACTGCCTTCTCCTCCTGCCCTCAATCTTTCCCAGCATTAGGGTCTTTCCCAATGAGTTGGCTCTTTGCATCGTGGCCAAAGTATTGGAACTTCAGCTTCAGCATCAGTCCTTCCAGTGAATATTTAGGGTTGATTTCCTTTAGGATTGACTGGAGATGGGCATGGACCCTCTGTTTCTTGGGGCTGTACCTCCCCAGGGAACCAGTGGACTTGTCAGGGAGAAAGAGAGTTCAGGGTGGGCCCCAGATATGTACACCACTCTGACACAACCTCCTAATTCAGAGCAGAAGCCTCAATAAGGAATCACTTTAGAAGAAAGGCTGTGCTTTAATTTATTGTTTTTTTTTTTTTTCTCTAAAGTTTAAACATTCTCTGCACTTGAGTGGCTGTTGCTTATGCATCTGACTTATTTAGGCAATTTGCTATTGTGTGTGTGGTCCAATCCAGCCTGTTTCAGTAAAGCGTATGTTAGACTCTTGGAAATTGTCCAATGGGCATTTTGTGCATGCATAGATGTGTGTGTGTGTGTGAGACAGAGAGAGAGGCGGGGTGGGCGCAGGGGGAGAAAAGATGGCAAGAAAATTTTTGACTAGCAACCCAAGCATGATGTTCACAGATGAATAGTGTACATTTGATTTGAAGAATGAATTCTTTTTTTGAAATTTTGGCTATTGTCAGTCATCTTGCAAGCACACTGACATGGTTTAAATTAGTGTTGTGGAAGCAATATACTGCAAAGGAGTGCGTGACTAAATTATTAAGAGCAAATCCATGAGGACCAAGCATGAAAACATCTTAGCAAATAGAGAAACTTTATATGGAGCTTTTCACCAGCTGTGTCCCTGGTCATTGAGCACAACATGTAACAGTTTGCCTGGGGACTATTTCGGGAAAAAACAGTCATTTCATCAAGGATCCAGCTTAGGTTTGAAATTTTGTTTGGATCATTTGCCAAGAAATTGACGTCCAAAAATTCAATATGACAAACATTAAGAGAGTTGGAAACCAAGGCAGGGAACTCAGCTCACCAAGTTTTAACTCTTACTAACCTGTTGGAAAAGAATATTGCTGAGTAATTCTGTTACATTACTAATTTATAATTTGTTCCTAGCCTAGTATTTCTGTGTGCTCTGATGGGTGAGTAGAAATCCTGGAAGCTTTAAAAGTCAAAGGGCCACTATGAAATCTTGGCTTTGTGACTTACAGATGGCATGAGCATGGGCAAGTCATCACACTGTGCCTACGTTTACTCATCTGTAAGGTGGAAGGGCAATGCACACCCCACAGGCTTAGAAGAAGCAGTGAGTTCGTGTTTGCAAGAAGCCCTTTTTAAACTTGCAAGCAGGCACAAGCATGCATTCTAACTTTTACTGATGGCAAAGATAGGGGGTAAGGGTCACTACTGAGCACTGCAGATATGAAGAGTTCAGAAATAATCTCAACACATTTGAAAATTCCTGGGGCTCTTTCATTGAACAATCAAAAGAAAGAGTCAGGGCAAGCGTTTCAGCTCTGACTCGGGGGTCATGGACTTGGAAGACGTTGGGAAGCAGATTGCAACCAAAGGCAAGGGGAAATACAATGAGAACAAGTCTGCAGCAGGTTTTGGTCTGATGTTTAAGCCAGTGGAGGACTGCGAGCCCCTCATCTTGTTTTCATTTCCCCAGATGATGGGCGCATCAGCTTGGGATGATAACAGCTCTCTCCATGGAGAGGGAAGCATCCAATGTTGGGGGCAACTCCAGTTGAGGGAATGGGAGGGGGCCTGGGGACCTAAGGCAGGTGCGAGGTCTCTAGGATAGACACCTTCCATCTCAAATAGGGGGCCAGCAAGTCTTATAGCATGGTACAATCACTCAGGGTCTGTTTATCACACTGATGAATGAATGGACTCTTGGAGACAAAAGCAGGAAATGGGGGCCTTGAATCAACTTCTGCTTCCTCTTGAAGTCCTAGCTGAAGTTCCACCTTGTCTGTGTGGTCTTTTCACCAGGTATGTATCTTTACACCTTGATTCTTATAGTCTACCACTGGGGAGAATACTTTGGGCCTTTCTTTACTCGTCTCATTCTGTCTGTTTTTAAAATAAGGGAATTTTTTTTTTTCCTGGGGTGTTTGCCATTACCAGGGGCTGCTCTTTGTATTGAAGACCCAAAGAAGTCCACTGCATAGGCGGAAGGATAAAAGCCGATAACCAAGCCGATATAAAAGCCAATTTCTCCAAAGAAGATACGCTGCTATTGTTGCCGTTCAGCTGCTGAGTCACGTCTGACTCTTTTGAGACCTCATGGATTGGAGCCCACCAGGCTCCTCTGTCCATAGGATTTCTTAGGCAAGAATATGGAATAGTTGGCCATTTCCTTCTCCAGAGGATCTTCCTGACCCAAGGATTGAACCCACATCTCCTGCATTGGCCAGTGGATTCTTTACCACTGAGCCACCAGGGAGCCCAAAGAAGATATACAAATGATCAATAAGCACATGAAAAGATGTTCAATGTCTTTAGTCATTAAGAAACTGCTGGTCAAAACCACCATGAGATACCACTTCATACTCACCAGCATGGCTATAATTAAACAGAAAATAACAAGTGTTGGTGAGGATGTGGAGAAATTGTAATGTTTATGCAATGGAGTGGGAATGTAAAATAGTGCAACCACTGTGGAAACCAGTTCAGAGGTTCCTCAAAAAGTTAAACATAGAATTAGCAGGTAGGGAATTCCCTGGTGGCTCAGTGGTTAGAACTCTGCGCTTTTACTGCTGAGGGTGAAATTTCCATTCCTGGTTGGGGAACTAAGATCCCATAAATCATGTGGCACAGCCAAAATAATAATAATAATAATGATAAAGAATTAGCAGATGACCTAGCAATTCCACTTCTAAGTATGAACAATAAAGGAATTGAAACAGGTGTTAAAAACTTATACATGAATGTTCATAGCAGCACTATTGACAACAGCCAAAAAATGGAAACTTCCCAAATGCCTATCAACTGATGAATGGGTAAAACAAACATGACGAAAGGTGTTGAATACCTTTTCATGTGCTTGTTGATCATTTGTGTATCTCCAAAAAATCGGTATATATCCATACAATGGACTATAATTCAGTCATAAAAAGGAACGGAGAACTGATACTTAGCACAACACAGATGAACCTCAAAAGCATTAGGTTAGGTGAAAGATTTAAGACACAAAATCTACCTATTGAGTATTGATAATTCCACTTCCTTGAAATATCAAGACTAGACAAATCCATAGAGACAGAGTCATTAGTGATTACTGGGGGCTGAGGGGAGGGCAGAGTGGGAGGTGACTGCTTCATGGGTACGGGGTGTCATTTCAGAGATGAAAATATCTAGTGCTGATGAATGCATGGTGTTGTGAATGTTCTCAATGACACCAAATTATGCACTTTAAATGGTTAATTTTATGTGATGTGAATTTTACCCCAATAAAAATAAGTTAGTTAAACAGAACTTCAGTAACTATTCATGGCCTAATGAGGGCTATAAGAGATGTGCGGTCCTTGTACAGTGGGAGCATGGGTGGAAAGAAACTGCCTCTCTCTGGGGCTGTTGAATGGGACAGTGGTGTGGAAGGAGGCATCCTCATTTGGGTAGCATCTTGTAGAGGAAGGGACTGTGCTCCAGGTAGAGGGAATGATGCAGGTAGGATATGGAAGTCTAAACAAGCGGAATTTGTTTTGGGAACATGAAACTTCTTGCAGACTTGATGAGTAGGGCAGGCTTGAAACAGTGTAATGGAAAGAAAGCAAGCACACACTTATTGAACACTTACTATGTGCCAGGCAGCAAAGCTAAGGGCTTCGCCATGAGGTCGTTTAATCCTCCCAACAACTCTGACAGTTTTCTCACTCTTACCTGGAATGAAACTGAGTGTGAGAGGAGGTAATTTGCTCAGTGTTGTATAGAACCTTCACCTGTACAACCACACAAAGAGAATACACACAGTCAAGGGTTTGTAAGAAGAGTGCTATGACTCTCTATTCCTCCTAGTTAACGCCGCTTTATTAGATGTTTGAAGACGGATTCAGGGATAGCAGGAGAAGCTTTGTTCTTTGTGGGGAACCAAACGTAAACCCACATTGTAATAGTCAGCATTCTCCAATGAAACAAGACAAATAGGTGATGTGTGTGTGTGTGTGTGTGTGTGTGTGTTAGTCACTCAGTCATGTCTGACTCTTTGAGACCCTATGGACTATAGCCTACCAGGCTCCTCTGTCCACGGGATTCTCCAGGTAGGAAGAAATTTAGCATAAGGCTCATGAAATTATGAAGGATGAGAAATCCCCTGATCTTCCATCTACAGTTGGAGACCCAGGAAGAATGAGGGTATAATTAAGTCTGAGTCCCAAGGGCTGAGAACCAGGAACATCAGGGCAGGAAAAACCCATGCCATAGCTGGGGCAATTGGGCAGGAGGGACCAGATTCTGCCCGACCCTCTCCTTTCTGTTCTGTTCACCCCTTCAGCAGATTGCATGATGCCCACCCACACGGGGAAGGCAAATTGCTTTCCTGAGTCCACTGATTCAAAGGCTAATTTTATCCAGAAACACTCGTAACACATCCAGAAATAATGTTTGGCCAAATATCTGGTTACCCCACGATCCCATCAAGTTGACACATAAAATTAATCATCACATGCGTGTTATAGATCTCTTGTGTGTTAGATTCTGGAAAAGAGTTCTGATATTGTGTTGCTTTTTATTGCAGTTTTAAAAATAGTTAAAATACATTTAAGCAGATCTAGACCAGACTCTTGTGGGCCACTTGCTTTCAACAGAACACAGTTTGAAAACCACTGCTTGCATGATCAGAAACCATTTAGCCCTATTTAGTCATATCATGTGTGCCTCTTATGCCTTTGAGTAGAATTCTGTCTCCTTGTGGCCCATTTTTTTTACATGTTATGTGTAATATGTGGTCAAAAAAGTGCCAACTCAATAACAGGATTGATAGAACTGCTGTGACTCAGACTTGATGAATGATCATTTGTGGAGTGATTATATATTTCTGTATAGTCTCTATATGAGCAATTTCACTTTTGACCTTTGTAACCACTGGAAAATTATTTAGAGTTCTCCTATATCCCCATCTTAGTTTTTTAAGAAATAAATATCTTATTTCAGAATACTTTCAGATTTACAGAAACATTGCAAATATAATATATCTGTATCTATGTATATATATTTATATAGGTGTGTATGCTTTTAAACTGTGGTGTTGGAGAAGACTCTTGAGAGTCCCTTGGACTGCAAGGAGATCCAACCAGTCCATTCTGAAGATCAGCCCTGGGATTTCTTTGGAAGGAATGATGCTAAAGCTGAAACTCCAGTACTTTGGCCACCTCATGTGAAGAGTTGACTCATTGGAAAAGACTCTGATGCTGGGAGGGATTGGGGGCAGGAGGAGAAGGGGACAACAGAGGATGAGATGGCTGGATGGCATCACTGACTCGATGGACGTGAGTCTGAGTGAACTCCGGGAGTTGGTGATGGACGGGAAGGCCTGGCTTGCTGCGATTCATGGGGTCGCAAAGAGTCAGACACTACTGAGCGACTGATCTGATCTGATCTGATATATATCCCATGCCCAATCTTCTCTTCTATTCATGTCTTACACGAGTGTGGTACATTTGCCACAACGAATGAGTCAATACAAATACAGCGTTATTAAACAAGTCATGTTTTGTTCAGGTTGCCTTTGTTTTTATCGAATGTCCTGTTTCCAGAATTCCATCTGGGACACCACATTCCATCTGGTTGTCATGTCCTCTTAGGCTCCTCTTGGCTGCGACAGTTTCTCAGACTTTCCTTCTTTCGATAACCTTGACAGGTTTTTTTTGCATATTTATTTACTTGGCTGAGCCAGGTCTTATTTGCAGCACTTGGGAATCTTCAGTCTTCATCGTGGCATGCAGGATCTTTAGCTGTGGCTTGTGGAAACTAATTCCATAACCAGGGATCAACCCAGGCCCGTGCACTGGGAATTCACAGTCTTAGCCTCTGGACCAGCAGGGAAGTCTCACCTTGACAGTTTTGAGGCATACCGGTCAGGTGTTTTACAGAATGTCCCTCGACTGGGATTTTTTTCAGATGTTTTCCTCTTGGCAAGACTGGGGTAATGGGCTTTGGGAGGTGGTGTCATTTTTATTGTGTCTTATCAGAAGTGGAAAATTGTGAAAGTGTTAGTTGCTCAGCCATGTCCGACTCTTTGGGACCCCATGGACTGTAGTTTGCCAGGCTCCTCTGTTCGTGGAATTCTCCAAGCAAGAATACTGGAGTAGGTAGCCATTCCCTTCTCCAGGGGATCTCCCCGACCCAGGGATCGAACCCAGGTCTCCTGCATTGCAGGCAGATTCTTAACCATCTGATCTACCAGGGAGGCATCTTATCAGGCTACATGGTAGAGAATCCACCTGCCAGTGCAGGAGATGCAGGAGACACAGGTTTGATCCCATGGGGGAAGATCCTCTGGAGGAGGGCATGGCAACCCACTTCAGTGTTCTTGCCTGGAGAGTCCCAAGGACAGAGGATCCTGGCAGGTTTCAGTCCATGGGGTTGCAAAAAGTCTGAGGAACTGAGTGACTCAGCACACATGCACCAGGGTCCATACTGTCAACATGGCTTCATCACTGTGGATGCTGGGCTCGACCAGCTGGCTGAGGTTGCGTTTGCCAGGTCTCTCTGCTGTAAAGGTACTCTTTCCTCCTTTCCATCTTGTACTCTCAGGAAGGAAATCACTATGTGATCTGCTCTGAAAGAGTGAAAGTTTACACTCCACCTCTGAGAGCTTCACACCACCTTCTACTGCTCTCCTGTCTGTTCTCGGTGAAGGAGTAGAAAGTGGGAATTACCTACATGGGATGACTGTGTTTTTCTCCAGCCTTCCATTAGGGCAAGGGTTCTCCATGCTGGTCCTACTGACATTTGGGGGAAGATAATTCTTTGTGGTATCATTTGCCCTTTGTGGTACCATCTACCCCACCTAGTGGGCTTCCCTGGTGGCTCAGATGGTAAAGCGTCTGCCTGCAATTTGGGAGACCTGGGTTCGATCTCTGTGTCAGGAAGATCCTCTGGAGAAGGAAATGGCAATCCACTCCAGTATTCTGGCCTGGAAAATTTCATGGATGGAGGAGCCTGGTAGGCTACAGTCCATGGGGTCGCAAAGAGTTGGACACCACTGAATGACTTCACTTTCACTTGCCCTAGTGAGGGGGTTTACCAGCCTCCCTGCCTGCTGTGCAGTAGATACAAGCAGCAAACCATTTCCAACCACCAAAAATGTTTCCGCATGTTTCCAAGTGTCACTTTGGCATGGGGCAAAGTTCCCCACTACTCCTGGCCACATTTGAGAACTGCTGCCTCAATACTCTGATAGCACTGTGAATAAAGATCTTCCAAAAAAAAGAAAAGAAAAAATATAATAATATAAAATATTCCTTCTCTGGGCACAAAACTATTATACCCCAGTAAGAATGCCCCCATTCATAAGTTTAACTTAGAGAACTCAGGAAATACATGCATTTTTTTCAGTGCCAAAGTGATGCCTCATTCTAGGGGCAGAACATAAAAGACGGAGTGAATGGTTGTGCTGTATGCATGCAACGCCCATAGAATGCAGCTTGAATGGTGCTCCACCCCTCAAAGCTGAGAATGGCCATGGCCCTGAATTTCCAGATCCTGAAGAGATTCCTAGATATGCCCCACTTTATGTTAGTCAGGATGGGCAAGGTTATGCTGTGGTAACAAATATCCCCCCAAATCTCTGTGGCTTAAAACATTGAAGGTTTATTTTTCATTCACAACACATTTCCTATGAGGGTCAGAGATGACCTGCTCTTTGGTGTCACTCAAGGAACCCAAGATGCTAGGGTCTATATCTCAACATGTGCTTCCCCAATCTTCATGGCAGAGAGGGGTGGGTACTGCCATGTCTCACACTGGCAATCATGTTTCTGGAAATGACAGTCATCATTTGTGCATACTTTTTGCTGGCCAGACCAATTCATGAGGCCATGCCTAACCTCAGGGAGTTAGGAAAGGACAATTTTACTTTGCATCTGGGAGGAGACATGTGAGAATATTTGTGGGCAGTCCTAATGACCACCATGGGTTTCCCCTCATAGCTCAACTGGTAAAGAATCCACCTGCAATGCAGGACGCCCTGGTTCAATTCCTGGGTAGGGAAGATCTGCTAGAGAAGGAAAAGGCTACGCACTCCAGTATTCTGGCCTGGAGAATTCCATGGGCTGTATAGTCCATGGAGTCGCGGAGTCAGACATAACTGAATGACTTTCACTTTCAATGATCACCACAGCTTTGAAATACAAAGCATGGTACTATTATGGCCAAACTGTTAATGAAGAATCAATACATAAATGATTCATCCATGCCTTGCTACTTTATGACAGGGCCTCAAAAATATTTTTTGGATAGAATGAGTGTCTCCAAATATCCAGGTATTTTTTATGAAGAGAAAGTTACACAGGAGTCATCTGTACAGAAGATGTTCCAACCAAGTTTAAACCAAGATATAGGATCTGGTTGCATACGAACTGTGCCTTGTCCATATCTCTTACCAGGACCTACTAATGTCTATCTACATTAACAGAGGGTTGTGCAATCAGTGTTTTTGTTTTGATTTTTTTTTTGTTTGGCTGTGCTGTGTAGCATGTGGGATCATAGTTCCCTGACTAGGCATCAAACCCCCTCCCTGCTCCCTGCATAGGAAGCATGGAGTTTTAACCACCGGACCACCAGGGAAGTCCCACAATCAGAGTTTTGTGTAAAGATTTTTGTATGTTCGTCTCTGGAAGATTGTAGTGATCTGTCCCCTATTTCCCAGCCCGCCTCTGTGGACCAAAAGATCTGAGCCCGCGGGAAGAGAGCAAGCTACAAACGAAGAACTTAAGGAGCGGGTTTGACTTTGAAAGACTGTGGATATAAGTAGTGTAATGTGGGTGCCTTGTTGATGATGGAACATTGTGGAGTAGGAAAGAGGAGATGCCTCTTCACGCCTCCATGGATAGCCAGTGGGGTCCCATCAACAATGGGGTGGTGTCTTCCTGGCAGTGAAGAGGAAAAATGATATGGCTCTCTCAGGTGGCTTAGTGTACAGTGGCCAATGATAAGGAGGCTGGGGTGGGGAAGTAGTTGAGCTGCTCCTATGGTCTCCCAGGAGTAAGACCAAGGCAGAGGGCTGACCTCTTGCAAATAAGCAGCTGAAGTTTTGGAACCAGAAGAGTCTGGGCATTAACTTAATATAATCTCCTTCATATCCAAAGGCTTGTGAAGCCTGGGGGAAATTCTAATTATGTGAGGATTTACGAACGATTTTAAAGATCTGTGAAATTGCAGTCTCTGAAAAGATTATAGACCTTTGATTTAAGTATTGATTCTCACTGAGCAAAATAGCTTTTGTGTGTCAGTAAAGCAGTAACATGGACAGTTACATTTAAAAAAATGAATATCGAATAGCTTGGTTTGATCACTGTTTTCTGAAAGTGTTGCTGTGTGTGTGTGTGTGTGTAGAAACGCAGAACTACTAATGAGGTATATCTGTACGTGGGCTTCCCTGGTGGCTCAGTAGTAAAGAACCCACCTGCCAATGCAGGAGATGCACATTCGATCCCTGGGTCGGGAAGATCCCCTGGAGAAGGGAATGCAACCCACTCCAGTATTCTTGCCTTGGAAGTCCCATGGACAGAGGAGTCAGACAATCTACATTTTGGACATAGCTCAGCGACTTAAAATAGCAACAGTAATATCTGTATGTGGTATACATGTGTGAAATTATTTATTATGGGCACATCTTGGCTTATATACATTTGCTTAAGGTTTACCTTCCATAATACTTAGAATCCTTTATGGTCATAAATGCCCTGCTATTTAGGAAAGTGTGGTTTGGGAGTTGGGTCAAGTAGCACTCTGGGCTACCATCAAGCCGTGAAGTGGGATCGCTTATTCCCTGGGAATCGTGAAACATTCCCTTCTCCGCCCATGAGGTGTCTGAGGCTAACGTATTATTTATGATGTTCATCCACATGGTAAAGTTTATTTTTGTTAATTGCCTGTGAGTCAACAACCATACCACGCTTTTCCAGGAGAAAGTAGCTCATTTTCTAGTGTGCACACTTTCAAGTTCTTTAAGAAGGAGGAGCCTAGAGAAGTGTTTTTGAAGTCATCAACCTCCAGCAGAGAGACTGATGCATGTTCCTAGGACCACCATGGTTGACTTGCTTAACAAGACAGAATTACAATTTGATATATAATGAACCTAGAGAGGATGGGCTGGGGGAGGAAGGTGAGAACAGAGGCAAGTGAAGGCATTCCATGGTACTTGTTTTCTTCAGGATAAGATGTAAATATTGGTAAGGTTAAGCAGTGAACGGGGAAAATGTGATGGTGAATCTTCATAAATTAGGAACAACTATCAGAAAACAAAAATGGGTCATGTAATTTTCAAACAGTCAAAGAGTTTGACCTATCTAATGGAAGTCAGGAAAGAAGTAAAAAAAAAAAAGTTGAGTAATTAGGATAAAATTAAAGTTAGATGGCAGAAATAAATCCTAATGCAGCAGTAATTACAGTAAACAGTAACTCACCAATTAAAAGGCAGAAGAACTCAGATTGGATGTAGAACATAAAATCTGGCAATACTTTGTCACTAAGAGAGTACTGAAGGAAAGAAATTGGTTAGACTAATAACAAAAGGAGGAAAGAATATATATCCTAGACAAATGTGAACCAAAAGAAAGTTGGAAGAGTAATACAAATATCTGATGAAACAGAATTAAAGGCAAAACCACTAAGGGCAAAGAGGGATGTGATACACTTGTAAACATAACCATAGAGTAAGAATGTGTACATATATATATGTACATGTAGACCGCCATGCGCTTGCTGCTACCTGGGGAGCTGGTCAAGCACACCGTGTCCGAGGGCACGAAGGCTGTCACCAAGTATACCAGCTCCAAGTAAATATAATATGCCTAGCCGCTGTTAATGGAGAAGGCAATGGCACCCCACTCCAGTACTCTTGCCTGGAAAATCCCATGGACGGAGGGCCTGGTGGGCTGTAGTCCGTGGGTTGCTAAGAGTCGGACACGACTGAGTGACTTCACTTTCACTTTCAATTTCTATATAATGAACATAAACTCACCTGATAACATCATCTTGAAATACATAAATGACAACTGATAGAACTATGGGAAGGAACAAGTAAGTCAACAAAAATTACTGTGGGTAGGAATTTTAAAGCGGCTCTCTCAAACTGCTTAAGCAAGCCAAATATCAGCAAAGAAATGGCAACCTGCTCCAGTGTTCTTGCCTGGAGAACCCCATGGACAGAGGAGCCTGGCAGGCTACAGTCTGTGGGGCTGTAAGAGTTGGACACGACTTAGCGACTAAACCATAATAGGTGTGAATAATACATTAAGGTGAGGAACTAGTAGATATGTATAGAATACTATATCCGACAAACAGTAAAGGTATTTTTTTCAGACTGGATTATATTTTTAAAAATGGCAATTCATCCAGGAAGGCTTCTGATGACAAAGAAGCCTATTTAATGGAGAGTTATGTTGTTTAATAAAAATGCAATAAGATGAGAAATCAATATCAAGAGAAAGCGAAAATATAGCTCATATCTGTAGTCTAACTCACAAGTTAAAAGGAAAGTTATGAAATACTTAGAACTAAATAGAACTAAAAAAACTGCTTATCAAAATTAGCTAAAGTAGCACTTAGAGGAAAATATAGCTTTAGATACATTTATTTGAAAACAAGAAAGATTGAAAACACAGTATCAAAGAGTTCAAGAGGAGAATTGGAAAAAGAATAAACACAAAGAAATGAGAAAGACAGCTATAATAAATATAAGATAATAAATTTAAAGAATACTTAAAAATAATAGAAAAGATTAATGAAACCAAAATCTTGTACTTCAAAAAAAACACAAAAACCCACAGTAGAGATACTCTTTGGGTGGACTGATCAGGATAAGTAGAGAATGAACAAATAACAAACTTACAGAATGAAAAACAGGGAAATAAAGTAGATATAGCTGAAAAAATATGAAAAATTATTATGAATAACTATCAATATACTTGAAAACTACATGTATAGACAAATATGTTGCTGCTACTGCTGCTAAGTTGCTTCAGTCGTGTCTGACTCTGTGCAATCCCATGGACTGTAGCCCACCAGGCTCCTCCATCCATGGGATTCTCCAGGCAAAAGTACTGGAGTAGGGTGCCATTGCCTTCTCCGGATAGACAAATATAAAATACCAAAATAGTGTAAGAGAAACTAACGATATTGAATAGACCAATAATCAATAATGAAATTAAAATTATATTCAGACTCTTCTCTCACAAAGGCTCCAGATCCAGTGGTTTTATTTGTAAGTTCTACCAAAATAAAAAAACAGTAAAAATAAATAGCTCTGGGAAATAGAAAAAGTGTAAAAGCATTAGAAATGACTTTATAAGAGTAGTATATTATTGATTCCAAATTCTGTATGAGTCAATACACAAGGTCATTTGGCTTTTACACGTAGATATAAGAATGCACGAAGAAATACTAGCTACAAAATAAAAGGAGCGGGTGATCATGGAGAGTTTAGCCCAGAAAAGCAGAGATGGTTCAACCTCAGAAAATGCACTGCTACATAAATCCAAGGGAGAAAAACCACTCAATCATCTCAGATAGAACAGTCTTATGGACTCTGTGGGAGAGGGAGAGGGTGGGAAGATTTGGGAGAATGGCACTGAAACATGTATACTATCATGTATGAAATGAGTCACCAGTCCAGGTTCGACGCACGATACTGGATGCTTGGGGCTGGTGCACTGGGACGACCCAGAGGGAGGGTATGGGGAGGGAGGAGGGAGGAGGGTTCAGGATGGGGAACACATGTATACCTGTGGCGGATTCATTTCGATATTTGGCAAAACCAATACAATATTGTAAAGTTTAAAAATAAAATAAAATTAAAAAAATAATAAAAAAAAACCAAAAAGACAAAAAGAAAAAAAAAGCCATCTTAGATATAAAAAGCCATCTTAATAAAGTTCAACATCAATTTATGATAAAAATATCTTGCAAACTATATCTAGAAGGGGACTTCCTTAATGTGATAAAGACGTATGCCTCCAACCTACAGCAGACAACATACTTCAGAGAAACCCTGGACCAGTCCCCTTTATTATTAGAAACATATGCTGGTGTTTAACACCGTGCCAAAGGTCCTGGCCAACTCTGTAAGATAAAACCAAGTCAAAACAAAACAATACCGTCTAATGATTTGAAGGGAGGGTACTAAATTGTCATTTGCTGATGATATGATCTAAATAAAAATCTATAAGAATCAACAGGAAAAGATTAGAACAGAGAGTTGAGGAAATGTGCAACACATAGATAAACTTAGAAAAATCAATTGTGGTGGTATGGTTGCTCTCTGTACCACCAGCAAACAACTGGAAAATGAAATAGAAAACAAGATGCCTTCAAAATGGCAATAATTATCTAGCAATGAACAAAGAATATACATCATATCTATGGATAAAGTTTTAAGAAAATATGGTTATCTTCTCCATGCTTATGAATGTTGTGCTTTAACATTATAAAGATATCAGTTTTCTCTGAATTCATGTACAATTTCAGTGTGATCCAAAACAAAGTTCTAATTAGTTTTTCTAAGGGATGTGACAAAGTTATTCTATATACAGAAGAATGTAAATCCATGAATAAATAAGTTAGTTTGGAAAAGAAGAGGAAGAAAGCAGACTTCCACTACTAGATATTAAGACACAGTACAAAGAAAGAAAGAAAGAAAGAGAGAGAAAGAAGAACAGTGTGCTATTGGTAGGAGAACAGAGAAATAGACCAAATGAACAGACATAACTTATATTGGCATGATAAAGGTCAGTGAGCTCTCAGCATCATTTAATAGAAGGTGTTGAGAACACTGGCTCACTGTACAGAGAAAGACAAAGCTAAATCCCTACCTTACACCATATACAAAGTGCATCTCAGATAGATGAAGAGGTATAATGTGAAAAGTAAAACTAGGGTGTTCATAGAAGAGGTAGGACTGATGGGACCTAGGGGGAAGGAAGGACTTCTTCGACATGGCCTAAAGAACAAATCATTAGATGATAATTGATGTTTTTAATTATACACAAAAAGAGTTCAGCTTAAAAAAGACAACATAGACAAAATGTATAGATGAGAGATTAGGAAAACAAATCTGCAATGTCTAAGACCAATGAGAAACCAATGTATAGAATATAAGGAACTCTTCCAATAAGAGAAAAGACTACAGAAAAAAATGGACAAAGGATGTGAATAGCAATTCATAGAAGGGGTAAACCTAAATAACTAGCAAAATATAAAGAGATGCTCAAACTCAGCAATATTCAGAGAAATGCAACTTAAAATAAGAATAGAATAACATTCTATTCCCATTTTAATTGCAAAATTTATAATCAATTTAATTGGCTAACAGATGGGTTGGATATGGGATGCTAGGAACCCTCCTATCCTACTGGTGGGAATGGAAACTGGCCAGTCACCTGGGAGAGCAACTGGGCAGGGCTTACTTAAATGATTTGTGTGTAAGGATGTAGAGACTCAAAAGCCCACTTGTGGGTGATTTCAGAAAAAAGTCTTTGCATGAATCCAGAGGAAGGCACAGATGCAAATGCTCAGTACATATATACTGTTTGTGTCATCATACATATCAGAGGGGAAGTAGTTCAGCACAGCATGGTGAGCAGATAATGAAACGCCATGCAGTAGCTACAGGACACAGAATCGATGTACTCATAGCAACAGGGACCAAACTTGAATACACAGAACTCAACTGAAAAAGGAAGAATATGTGTTTCATAGCTCAGTGCTACTTACGTAAATTGCAAAATGCATATACACACAGTAAACAATTCTACACCTCACAGAGCCATGGTTTTTCCAATAGTCATGTATGGATGTGAGAGTTGGACCATAAAGAAAGCTGAGCCCCAAAGAATTGATGCTTTTGAACTGTGGTGTTGGAGAAGACTCTTGAGTGTCTCTTGGACTGCAAGGAGATCAAACCAGTCCATCCTAAAGGAAATCAGTCCTGCATATTCTTTGGAAGGACTGATGCCGAAGTTGAAACTCCAGCTCTCTCCTGGGTGACCAGCCACCTGATGCAAAGGGCCAGCTCATTGGAAAAGACCCTGATGCTGGGAAGGATTGAAGGCTGGAGGAGAAGGGGACAACGAAGGGTGAGATAGTTGGATGGCATCACTGACTTGATGGACATGAGTTTGAGCAAGCTCCGAGAGTTAGCAATGAACAGGAAGTTTGGCATGCTGCAGTCCATGGGGTCACAAAGAGTTGCACATGAATGAACAACTGAACTGAATTGAAAATTTTACAGAGATACCTACAAATTTATGGATACATATAAAGTACATTTGAACTGTTGCCTGTGAGGGATAATGGGAGTGGGAACTTTTTTTAAGGAAGTCAGTAAGTAAATAAAATAAGAGAGCAGACTTGCCTGGATTGATGAAGAAAATAGGCTATGAATGAGACGTAAGATAAATTCAACCGTCTGTCTCTGAAATCCAGAATGCCAGGAAAGTAACTCTATGTGCACACGTTTCTGCCCACGTACGTTTTCTCTGTTTCCTCGTTTGCCACTAAACACGGACAACCTAATATGAGAGGTTTTAAAACTAAGTCACCTTTAAAAGGAAGAACTAAATTTCCGGCTCCTGCAATCTGGAGGAAACAAGTGGTCTCCATCCTTAATTTAGAGGGGTTCAGTCCAGCGTTCATCACCTGTTCCTCACACCTGGTTTTACTTGGCCTCCTGTTGTAGCCTACAGAAGAATTCCAGGGAGACCTTCTGTTTTCAAAATCAAGGCTTCAGAGCAGGCATCTCTGCCTGCCCCCCTATTTTGCCTACACAGACTTTCTAATTGATTGATGCTTTCCCTTCCATCAAGCTGCATCAGTTATATTAGCAGCTTTATGGTCTGATATCTGATCCCTTGGCAATCCCACAAGGCGAACGTAGGTTGTTACAGGCAACCAAGTCCTCAGACAATGTCCAGGTTTCCCAGATAATAACTTCTCAAGATTTATTTTTTTTCATTAAGAGTCTGTTAGATTCCCTAAATTTTATTTGTAACGCGGTACAAAGGAGACTTAATTGAATGTCAGGGACTTTTCCTTCTGCGGTGGCCTTTATGCTTGCCTAAAAGTAAAAAATAAACCATTATAGGGCCCCAGATAGATCAGCTCAACTAACTCCTGCCTTCAGCTTTGGTTACAGCTATCTCGGTTTATTGGTTCTATTTTCAGAAAACTCTTGGACTTAGTATTTTCCCACCTCCATTTGGCCTCCTCGTGAGGGAATTCCCCTTTATAGTGATTCCCACATCCTCCACGAGGCTGGTTTCAGCTTCAGTTATTATTTTGTTCAATGAAGACAGAGCATCTGGAAAATATCCTTTGTTCAATAAATGTTCATGAATCTAAGCCTCTTAATAGTTCCCCAAGCAGTCTTTATTTCTCTCCCTAATCAATTTTTGTTATAGCAACCTTTCTAATGGTGAAAATTCCGAGGAAGGCTGTAATTCTAGGTATTTAGCAGATTTCCTATTAATAACAGATTTCATTATTGTGGGCATACATGGAATCTGTCACAATATAGAGCTTATCAGAAGAACCTAACGTTTTTCCTACAGATTTGGTGCTGACTCATTCAAGTAAGGTTAGTAGATGCTGTTTCTCCACAAATTACCAGTCTCTTGAGTGGTAGAAACATGTCATTAATGTAGAATACTCCATTTATTAAAAGTATTAAATTTTGCTATTTCTTGGTATGACAAGTTCAGGGGTCACAGAGGTCAAGGCCTTTAGTGTGCACACCTGTGCTGCAGGGACTCTGGGTAGAATAATTGGGAATCTTGACAGTTTCCAGTTCCCTTGATCTTGAGCACATCTCTGTGTCTAATTAAACTTATAGAAACATATCTGTGTTTGGAAGGCAATTTTACCTCTAATTAGTTGGATGGCCTTGTGTATATTAATTCCTCTCCTTAGCTTAAGTGTCCTCACCTATGAGATGAGAATTCCTTCATTCATTTAGCAAGCACTTATTTTATTTGTTTTGTTTTTAATGTATTTATTTTTAATTGGAGGGTAATTGCTTAGCAATGCTGTGATGGTTTCTGCCATACATCAACATGAATCAGCCATAGGTAAACACATGTCCCCTCCCTTTTTATACCTCCCTCCCACCCCTCTAGGTTGTCACAGAGCACCAGGCTGAGCTCCCTGCATCATAGAGCAACTTCCCATTAGCTATCTGTTTACACATGGTAATGTATATGTTTCAATGCTACTCTCTCGATTCGTCCCACCCTCTCCTTCCTCTGGTGTATCCATAAGTCAGTTCTCTGCCTGAGTCTCTATTCCTGTCCTGCAAATAGGTTTCATCAGTACCATTTTTTCTAGATTTCATATATATATATGTGTGTGTGTGTGTATGTGTTGATATACTATATTTGTTTTGTTGTTGTTCAGTCACTCAGTTGTGTCCGACTCTTGGCAACCCTATGAACTACAGCACACCAGGCATCCCTGTTCTTCACTAACTCCCACTGTTTGCTCATACTCAGGTCCATTGAGTCAATGATGCCATCCAACCATCTCATCCCCTGTCACTCCTTTCTCCTTTTGCCCTCAATCTTTCCCAGCATCGGAATCTTTTCCAATGAGTTGGCCCAAATATCGGGTGGCCAAAGTATTGGAACTTCAGTTTCAGCATCAGTCCTTCCAATGAATATTCAAGGTTGATTTCCTTTAGGTTGACTGCTTTGTTCTCCTCAAAGTCCAAGGGATTCTCAAGAGTCTTCTCCAACACCACAATTCAAAAGCATGAATACTTTGGCACTCAGCCTTCTTTGTGGTCCAGCTCTCACATCCGTACATGACTACTGGAAAAACCATAGCTTTGACTATTCCAACCGTCGTCGGCAATGTGATGTCTCTGCTTTTTAATACACTGTCTAGGTTTGTCATAGCTTTTCTTCCAAGGAGTGAGCACTTTTAATTTCATGGCTGCAGTCACCATCCACAGTGATTTTGGAGCCCAAGATAATAAAGTCTGTCACTGTTTCCATTATTTCCCCATCTGTTTGCCATGAAGTGGTGGGACCAGATGCCATGATCTAAGTTTTTTTGAATGTCGAGTTTCAAATCAGCTTTTTCACTCTCCTCTTTCACCTTCATCAAGAAGCTCTTTAGTTCCTCTTTGCTTTCTGCCATAAGGGTGATGTCATCTGCATATATGAGGTTATTGATGTTTTCCCTGCAATCTTAATTCCAGCTTGTGCTTCAACCAGTCTGGCATTTCAAATGATGTGCTCTGCATACAAGTTAAATAAGCAAGGTGACAAGATAGAGCCTTGACGTACTCCTTTCCCAGTTTGGAACCAGTCCATTGTTCTGTGTCTGGTTCTAACTGTTGCTTCTTGACCTGTATACGCATTTCTCAGAAGGCAGGTAAGGTGTTCTGGTATTCCCATCTCTTTAAGAATTTTCCACAGTTTGTTGTGATCCACCAGTCAAAGGGTTTAGCATAGTCAGTGAAACAGAAGTAGATGTTTTTCTGGAATTCCCTTGATTTTTCTATGAACCAACGGATGTTTGCAGTTTGATCTCTGGTTTGTTTTAGCGAGCACTTATTAAATACCCGCTCTATGTGAAGCCGTGTTTCAGGAGCTGTGTAAAGAACTGCAAACAAGACAGGCAAAGTTGCCCCTTTCGTGGAGTTCACATTCGGGTTGAAACTTAGAGCACAAACAGAATACAAACAAAAAATACAATAGCGACGTAGTGCAAATATAACAGTACAGTTAACCCTTGAGCAATTCAGGGATTAGGGGCACCAACCACCAGCACATTTGAAAATCCATGTACAACTTTTGATTTCCCCCAAATTAGCTATGACTAGCCTAATCTTTTATAAAGATTTTTTTTTAATGTAGACCATTTAAAAGTCTTTACTGAATTTGTTACAATTTTGCTTTTGTTGTTTATGTTCTGGTTTTTTGGCTGTGACGCATGTGGGAGCTTCACTCCCCAACTAGCGATCAAACCCATATCCCTTGTGCTGGAAGGTGAAGTCTTAACCACTGGGGCAGCCAGGGAAATCCCTAGCCTGTTGTTGACTGGAAACCTTACTGATAATAGAAACAGTTGATTAAGACATATTTTGTATGTTTTGTGTATTATATACTATATTCTTCAAAGTAAACTAGGGGAAAATGTTATTAAGAAAATCATAAGAAAAAGAAAATATATTTGTAGTACTATACTGCATTTTTTTTACTTACTTTTAAAAAATTTTTTTACTAGTATTTATTGGTGCCGTTAAGTTTACTTTGTTCCTTTACAAAATGAATCATCTGTCAGTAATTATATCAATACTGCTTTATAATATACAAAACATTGTAGATGTTATACATATTACTATCACTAGACATTGAAAATGAAAAGATAATGTAAGAGAGAAATTTGTATCTACAGGTATGACTATTCATGCATTGAGAATGAAGGAGTAGCAATATGATTATTTCATGGTAGCCTAGTGTAATCCATATAATTGCTTCACAGTAGCCTAGCCTGTACACTAATAAAGGAATCGATATACAATTTTTATGACATACAGTATTACAGTCATATTTATAATACAGAATTGGAAACATTTTTACATTAATTATCCCCACTTAATGTGATCATAGGCTGAAATGCAGTTTTTCCAATTATAATCCAATTACGAAGAGAGGCTGACCGTATGATGATGTAGTTCTTTGAAAGCAAAGTTATAAAATAGTAAGAAAACTACACATTACTAATTTTATATTAAATATCACTCATCTTATGCCTTTGTAAGGATAGTCTAGGCCCTCTCTACCTCTATTTTACCTTCATGACGTAACTAACTTTTTCTTAATTTTTTTGGTATTTCTAGGCAGCAGGGTTTGTCTGAAAGTGTTTTTCAAGTTGCCCTAAATCTCCAAGAAATTTTCCATACATTTATTTTAAAAAGTCCACATATAAGTGGACTCACCCAGATCAAACCCGTGTTGTTCAAGGGTCAGCTGTACTTACCTTATAGAGCAGCGGTGCTACTTGTCCAAGGGACATGTTACAAGGATTAAATGAGGAACACACTTGTGTGGCTGGTGTGTAATGTGTGCCAACCAATGGTATTGGGTTGACCAAAAAGTTTGGGTGTTTTTGTAACATCTTACAGAAAAGCCAGAGTGAGCATTTTGACCAACCCAACAGTCAGCTGAGCGAAATAACAGTAGTTTAAAGGCCATTGCTTTTTCTGTCCTCTTGGAGAGACCAGTGGGTGTGGTGAAGATGTAGCAAATACTCTTGAAATGGGGCTAATGTGCCCATGGAAACATTTTTCGTGGAAAAAAAGTTGCCAAAGAAACACTAGTGCCCTTGGTTTCCTGAGACAGAGAACGTGGGGGATGCATATGGAGGCGGAGTTTATGCTCCAGTCTGGGCAGCAAACCTCCTGCCTGGCACCTCCCTTCCCACCCCATGAACCTCACTCTACCCAGAGAAGGCATTAGAATTATTTCCCAGCAAGCATCAGAGCAGACCTCGGCTCTGATTTGAAGCTCACTTATAATTAAGTTGCAGCACCCATGCGTGCATGCAGTTGGGTGGGTGGGAGGGAGAGGAGGGCAGCCTCCCCAGGCCAGTGTTCTTCCTCTCTTGTCTTCACTGTATACTCATTGAGGATCTTTTTTTTTTTTTTAAGTCTTTAATGAATTTGTTACAATATTGCTTCTGTTTTATGTTTTGGTTTTTTGGCCAGAGACATGTGGGATGCTAGCTCCCAGACCAGGGATTGAACTCTCGCCCTCTGCACTGGAGGATAACTGGCCTGCCAGGGAAGTCCCTTCTCATTGAGGATCTTGCAATTTTTGTTTGTTTGTTTGTTTTTTCTTCCATTTTAATGAACACTTTACAAAGTACAAAATATACTGTCTTTTTTGGGGGAGCATTAGGTACTTTTTTTCTCTCTGTCATACAGTACATGAATCTCAAGGGTTTTGTGTTTCTTCAAGAAAGAAAGTGTGAGGGCCCTGGGCAGGGCTGCTCCGTTCTCCCCGCGCCCAGAACGTGGGACAGATAGATATAAGTGCCACTGGTACTGCTGGTGACCCAGGGCATGCCAGACCCCCAAGGCAAGGCCCTGGGCAGGGCAGCGGCCTCTCTGAACCCCGCTGTGCAGCCAACATCCACTCACCCCCATCTCGGGATAACAGAAACGATTTTGGCAAAGAGCAAGAGGCGGGCTGGGGTTTTGTTTGCCGTTAGCCCCTCCGCTCCACCCCCAGTTTTGGAGCCAATGCTGCTCAGCTCTCCCTGGACCATTTTCTGAACAGATAAGCTGAAGCCGTGGACAGGAAGATGCACTAGGCTTGGCCTCTGCCCTGGGACCTGAATTTGGCATGTTTTCCACAAGCTCCTCACCCCCACCCTCTGGCCTTCAACTTTTTGGGACGCTCTCTGTGGATGAGCCCCAGTAGGTAAGGGGGCACTGGCCCCTAGAACCTCTCCTTGTAAATACTGTCTTCAGGGCTGGCTGCTTCTGAGGAGTCTGCTGGGCAGGTCTAGCCCTTGGGGCTGGCTGCACGGACCACTGGGCCTCTGCAGGGCGGAGCAGAGCCCCATGGGGACACCTCTGACCTCTCCCCAGTGTTAGTAGTTCGATCATATCTGATTGCCACCCCATGGACTGTAGCCCGCCAGGCTCTCTGTCCATGGAGTTCTCCAGGCAAGAATACTGGAGTGGGTTGCCATTTCCTCCTCCAATTTTTTTTTTTTTTTTTATATCATGGCCCAGCCTCTGTTTCCTTGGACCAAATAGGGGATGTCCTGGGGCCTCTTCGACTGAGACACATTCTAAATTCTAGGTGGTTCTTGTCTTCTTCATCCCTGTAGGTAGGACTCAAGCTTGGAGAGAGAAGAAGCTACTCTATCTGTTGAGACTGAGCTGGGCCTGGCCACGCACACTGGCCTGTCTTTGTGGAGCCCTGACTGTTCCTTGGCATTGTTCAGAAGCCTGGCTCAGGCTCCCGGCTTCATAAAACCATTTAATATATAGTCATTTGACAGACTGAGAATATCTCTGGTACTATACTTTGTGGTCCTTTTGGAAGGGACTGTGAAATATGATTGAAAGGCACTTTGGAGGAAGGAAAAGAGAAGTGGGGTGGCTAAACAAGTCAGCAGAAATCAAGTTTGAATTTGTGAACCACTCAGCGGGGCACAAGCCAGGACATTGGAAATAAATCAAAATGAGCCAACATATTTTATATTATTCTTATTCAAGTATTTGTTACATCCATTACAGCACTGAGGCCTATTGACCTTTTCTTGGGGACGCTGATTCTCAGGTTGTTGGCTTTTGTTTCCCTAAAGTAAGTAATAATCGCTTGAACTCCCTGGCATTGCCATTGACCATGAAGCCAGCGGGATATACGTGAGGAAACAAATGCTTTCTCTGACTGCCCATCTCTGCCTGAACTGGCTAAGTCTCTGAGCCTTGAAGGCTTAACAAGCCAACACAAACATGCTGATTCCCCCAATCTGGTCAAAAAGAGTCTGATCGGGTTACAGTGAATTCCACTTCTTGCTCCTGGAAAATGCAGCCAGGTAGAACAGGTTCAGATACGTTACAACAGACTGGATATGAGCGTCCCTTTTAAAAGACAAAATGCTGACTTGCTTGTAGGAATTTGACGCGATACAGATTTGAAAATATTTTGCGCAAAGATTTTCATGTTGGGCATCCTGACTGGTACCTGGTAAGGTAAATTCATTAACCAGATTGTGTTTCAAGCCCAAAGAGGTATGTCCTAAGTGAACATGATTTAAGAGCCCAGGGCCACGTGGACTTCTTGAAGCAGCTGTGTTAGACATTCAAGTTAAGTTGGGGCATGAGTGACCTCTAACATCTAAAGGAGCATTTATTCCTTGTAAGTTTATCCTCCAATTTTTTAAAAATAGTGTTTGCTGACATACAGCCTTCATTAAGCTACCAGAGACTTAAGATAATAGCAGGAAGTTGTGTACAGATAAACCCAATGTGGTCGTCAGGGAAGAATGGGACTTAGTCAATTAAAATCATTAAAGGATATTTGAAATGCCTTTCTAATAGGGTGCCTAAGCAGTCCACACATTCAAATAAAGGAGAAACATCTTATCTCATCCCACGGTTCTTCTTGGGGCCAAAAGATTCTCCCTTGAACTCACTCTGTTTATAGATGGCAAGGAACGAGGTTTATTTGAACTGATTTTGTTTTGAGTTTGTGTGGGTTTTTCCTCTCAACTGCAGAATGTATTCTTTCAGTTCCTGAGTCTGAGCCTGGGTTATTTTTTTTTTTTTTTTTTTGTAGCAGTGCCAGAGTTTATCACCACTCACTTCTGGATAGTGTTAATGCAACAGTCACTTCCTGTCTGCAAAACAATCGTAACATTCACCAGAGTTCTGGGTGTTAAGGCCACGTGGGGGATTGTTACCTGAAATGGCTAAAAAAAGTTAGTGCAAGATGCTGACACTGTTTATAGAGAAATATTGTTCTAGGTTCAACACGTGCCTATCAAACACATGGGAAGGATAAAGCAGACCCGAGAACAGACCAGAGGGGACCCCTTTGTTAGTGTTTACTTAAGAGTGCCTTATGGAGCCTCTGGGCCTCACTGCATCGTGCGTTTGTCTGTAAGTAGCGGGAATTCCAAGGAAGGGGGTCTGTTAATGTAGAGCAGGGGTTCTCATACTTGAGCCTGCATCAGAATCACTGGGAGCATTGATGAAAACCTGCACTCGAGGGCCCATTTCCAGAGTCTACGATCAGTCACTCACGGCTGGTGGTGGAGGGGGCATGGTGAGGAGGTGGGAGTGTTCTTGAGAAGAGCATTTCTAACAAGTTATTGCTGCTGCTGCTGCTAAGTCGCATCAGTCGTGTCCGACTCTGTGTGACCCCATAGACAGTGACCCACCAGGCTCCCCCCTCCCTGGGATTCTCCAGGCAAGAACACTGGAGTGGGTTGCCATTGCCTTCTCCAATGCGTGAAAGTGAAAAGTGAAAGTGAAGTCGCTCAGTCGTGTCCAACTCTTAGCGACCCCATGGACTGCAGCCTACCAGGCTCCTCCGTCCATGGGATTTCCCAGGCGAGAGTACTGGAGTGGGGTGCCATTGCCTTCTTCTAGGGGATGCTAACGCTGCTGGTCTACATGGAGCACATGTAGAGAATCACTGCTGAGGAACCACAGGGAGGTCAAAGGGGGATGAAACTCCATGCCGGACTGAATATTGGCTTGGCCCCAAAATTTGTTTGTGTGTGTCCATAATACCTTGTGGAAAAACCCGAACAAACCCTTTGGTCAACCCCATACTTCAATTCTTTGTCCCATTTAAACGTGATAACATCTTACAAAAGATAATTTTGTCGTGGCTTGAAAGGTGCAAACAGTCATTCCTGGCTTCATAGAATAGATGTATTTTAACAAAGCAGCATACAAACAGATGAACAAATGAACAAAGTATAGATGAATCCTATTCGCTTGCTGATCTTGTCAATCAAGTCAGGGACAGAGTCCCTTATGGTGGAATTCCCTGGGAGCACTAAGGAGGAGCGCTTAGTTAAGGAAGGGGCTCCATGTCATGCTCATGGCATCCTGGGTGTAGGATTCTGGGTTGCGACCGTACCGTTTTCTCAATTCTGCAAGCGCTCTGGCCAGGCTCTTTGCTACTGATCATTCTACCTTAACTCTTGGCACTGCCCTCATCAGCAGAAAATTCTCCCATTCCTGTGGATTGACTGATTATGTATTTCACACTCTTGGAATTTAGCTCTCTAATTGTCACCTGAGCATTTTCATATCCGATGTTAGCAGACATTTCAAAAACTGTCACCTAAACCTTCCTTACCCCGAGACTGCCTTCAGTTGAAGTCTTCAGGGTTATGGAAAGTAAACCACACGCCCAAAATGAAATCACATGAAATCAAGGTGAAATGCGTCAGGTCTTCCACTTTGTAGTATTTTTAAGAGGGAACAAGTAGCAAAATCGACTCGTCATGAACGCAATAGAGAATTTCACCGCTTGATCATCCTTCTCAATTGAAACCCTGTTTCTAATGGGGAGAAGCAGAAACAGGAGTGGTCTGTGCTTCCCACACTGGGGGCAGCACCCAGGAATCATTTCTTTGGGAAAATTCAAAAGGAATTTGTAGAATGTGAATGATCCATTATCTTCATGATTCAAAACATGGCAGCCGGTGTCAGGCATACGTATCGCATGCTGGGCTTGTAGTTCAGTATCAGACTGAGCTACAGTTAAAAGCACACATGTTGCTGCCTGAGGCTTAGAAATTGGAAAGGAAGAGGAGAGGTGGTTTTAGTTGGGGAATAACTCTTCGTGTACAAGGACAGGCGTGGCGGGGGTGAGGGGGGAAGGAGGGAGAAAAAAAAAAAAAGACTGTTCCATCTCTTCCGAGTTATCATTTTGGCCTCCCAGGCTTATCCATTTTTGGAAGCCGTTGGGACTTCTGAAGGAGTCAGGATTGTCTTTGCCTCCCTCCTTTACTGTCTCCTTTTTCATCTCCTTTCACCCCTGTCTCCGCTCTGCTCTATCCCTTTTATAGCAGAGCTTCCTTGGAGCTGGCCTTCTGGCTGCTTTTCCCTTCCCTGCAGGGAACCACATTCGACAATCCTTGCTCATTGCCCCAATCCACCTGCTCTGAATAGTCTCACCCATAACGCCTTGGGCGCCCCATGCTTCCTCATAAATGTGCTCCAAAGGATAATTGCGGTTTCTCAGTTACAGGCTCGATATGAGGCGACAGTTTAGTGGTCAGTCCAGCTGTACTGGGAGTTAAAATTATCCACGCTTGTCTGCACTCTGCTTACCGAACTGTACGATTCCACCTTTTTCCAGTTGATTTAGCCTTCTCTCCCCTGTGGAGTGTACAGCCTGGATCCTTTTGCCTGCTCAGAAATTGGCTCCTGGGGTCTTTAGGAGTTTGTCAGACCGAGGGGATAATGAAGAGGTCTGGCGTGTGCAGATTTCTCCCTTTGATGAGTTGTAGGAGACCATTGTTTTTAAAGTGGCTAAATGACTAGTTGTTCCCCTCCCAGGAGGAAAAGGATTACTAAATTACATTCTTTCCCCTGTGCTGTTTCCTTCCTTATTTTGTCTCTGAATTTTGCTCCAGGTAAATTTTCCATCATTGAGGGGCTTTGTTGTATATCCATCATCTAGTTAAGAAGTGGAAATACCATGAGGGGTCCATGGATCCCTTGGTTTCAAATTTTGTGGTTTCAAACACCATCCTATGGATTTCAAGAGAAGTTGTGCTTAGGATCGACATGCACTTTTCTCTAAAAGCTCATCCAGGAGGCATATTTTCTGAAGCTAGTCAAGTCCACCTTTAAGCGCCTTCCTTGTGTGCCATCTGAATGGTTTTCCCTTACCTTTCTTGTTTATCTGAACTGCCTGTGTTTTCCTTCTGGAAACCCCATGTGCACTTTAATCAGGAAAAGAGAAGGGGCAGAAGAAATAGCCCATCGATTAAAGCTACATCGGCATTAGCTTCCTGGGTAGGGAAATGTTTATGAATTTACCGAGTGTATTTTCTCTCTGGCTTTATCAGAGCTTTGTGTGCAATATTCTGGAGTCTCTAGATGAAATGCTTCCAAATGGTTTTCAAGGCAGCACTCCTCCAGTGTTTTCTCATTTTCTCAAGTAAAGAAATCAAGTCGCCTCCTATAATATTCATTCCTTTAGTCATAAAATGTACTGTAAGTTCAATAATGTGGTAGAGACAGAAATGAGTCAGACAGCTTCTACCCACCAAGGAATTTGCTTTCTAGTGTTGTGGGTAGAAGGAGGTCCAGGGTACAGTGAGAATACTAGTTTAAAAAAAAAAGGAGGAGGTGGGGGACAAGTCAAGTTCCAAGTGGAAGAGTTGGAGTGGAAAATTTCCTAGAGAAGATGCTCTAGAAGCTGTGTTATAAAAGATGAGGTCCTGTTGACCTGGAGACAAGGAGAAGAGCAGGTATCTTGGTGGGTGGGAGGGCAGGGCCAGGATGAGCAGACGCATGGGATCGTGAACCCAGCTGGTGAGCTTAGAGGCAGCCTGGGATGCCATATGCATGAATCTTTCCTGCTATTTAGGTTTGGGCAGCTTCAGTCATGAGCAATTTTGTGTGCACTTAAGGGCAGATCTTCCTCCCAGTAGAGATTTGTATCCTCTTTCTCATAATGAAACCCAGAGTCTCTTTTGGGCTCATCTGTAAACTAGAGAAAACACAAAGTCAGGACTCATCTCATTCTCCTCCACACACACTGGAACTCCAAAATAGAAACCACTCTCTACTGGATTCTCTGTTCTCCCAACACCACCAGCGTGTGGGGTGAGAACTACATGCAGCTGAAGCAGGGGCTGCAATTATGATGAAAGTGGACGACTCCTTCATGACCTTGATCTCAGCGTGCCTTGACTGAGCCCAAGTCTGTCTGTCTCTCCACAGTTGGAGCCTGGCCCTGATTCTGGCAGATTTAATAGCTCCTCATTTATTTTTCCAGTCTTCATCAACATGCTTCTAAGTAATTGTCTTCACATCCCATTACCATTTTTCTAGAATCTTCCCTGCAGAGGAAAACCAACACACCAAGCCGCCACTCTGGTTAAACGTTGGCAGATGCCTTGTAAAGTTTTCATAAAACATACATTAAGCAATTCAGAGAAAGCCTGTTGTAACAAGCCATTTGATTTTCATGAGCTATCTGCACTGAAAGAGTTTTGTCATATTTACACTATGTCTTTCACTTACTAGTTTCCTTTTAAGCTAAAAAAGAAAAAAAGAGAAAGAGGAGAAATAAAAAAGGTGAGTTCCTTTTCAGGGTAAAGACAGAAATTTTCTCGTTCACAAAGTTTTCCTGTAGCCACATGGTCTATGCCATATATAACGGACACACGAGCCCTGAAAGACGAACCCTTCTTTGCCCCTCAGGAGTACTTTCTATTTTTTGTATAACAAGATGTTATTAGATAAATAAATAACAACATTTCTTAAAAAAAAAAAGGTAGCCACTTTTGTGGAGGTTGAGGATTGGGCAAACCATGACACCCAACAAGAGGTGAAACCAGAAATGGTTGGTGCTTACCACAGGTTGCTGTCTTATCAGTATGGACTTGAAACTACCCGGTAACTCCCTGCCCCTGGAAAATAAAATAGTCATTCAAAAGTGAAAATCACAAGTTTTAAGCTCTTTTTAGACAAGATAGATGCTTCCTGGAAGACCTGTTAACCCGTGGATCATCCGGTTGTTAGTCAGTGGAGCAAAACCAATGGTACCACTCAGTGACCCGACGCTTCTGGGGCTGAACGTAGTCCAGGGATGGGGTTGTTATTTACGTGGAAAGGCAGTGGTTCTGACGTGGACGTTGGGTCATAATTCTTGTCATGTTTCCTATCAAGGTGTGTATCTCAGCAAGAGCCATCGGTCTCTTTCTAGTTTATACGAGGGACAGCATTCCAGGCAAGCAGCCAGTTGAACAGGGATCTGTGTTATACAAAGTTTCAGCACCTGGGGAAGCGTTTGTGTATGTAGGTGCATATTTCTGTGCGTATATATTCACAAGCCTTATCCAGCCTCAGGTCCCCTGAAAGCAGAGCCTGAGATGAAGGCTTGCACACAGATGGTTTGTTTAAAAAGTGATTCTTCATGGCACACTGATGGGGGAAAAGTGGAAACAGTGACAGGTTTTATTTTCTTGGGTTCCAAAATCACTGTGGACAGTGACTGCAGTCACAAAAGCAAAAGATACTTGCTTCTTGGAAGAATAGCTATGACAAACCTAGACAGTGTATTAAAAAGCAGAGACATCACTTTGCTGACAAAGGTCCATCTAGTCAAAGCTATGCTTCTCCAGTAGTCACGGACGGATGTGAGACTTGGACCATAAAGAAGGCTGAGCGCCAAAGAACTGATGCTTTCAAACTGTGGTGTTGGAGAGAGTCTCCTGGACAGCAAGGAGATCAAACCCGTCAATCCTAAAGAAAATCAACCCTGAATATTCATTGGAAGGACTGATGCTGAAGCTGAAGCTCCAATACTTTGGCCACTTGATGCTAAGAGCTGACTCACTGGAAAAGACACTGATGCTGGAAATTATTGAGGGTAGGAGGAGAAGGGGGAGACAAAGGATGAGGTGGTTGGATGGTATCACCGACTCAGTGGTCATGAGTTTGGGCAAACACTAGGAGACAATGAAGGACAGGGAAGCCTGGCATGCTGCAGTCCAGCATGCCAGGGGTCGCAAAGAGTCGGACACGACTTAGTGACGGAACAAGGCAGCGGGAATGAAGGATGGAGGGAGTGGACAAAGGAAGGAGACATGTCAGTAAAGAGATGTGTAACTGAGTTGACCATTGTATAGACAACTGGTGCTGCCTCCTGAGGGGCCTTTTGAGGAGCTTAGGAAATGCACTGCAGGTGTGTCTGTACAGGTAATGTGGAAGGACGCACTGGCATGCCAGCTCCCGCCTGGCACTCGCTAGGGGGGCCCTGAGGACCCCAGCTCATCCACCTCCTGGATGTACTTGCGAGTCCTAGATTAGACCCCAGGGCCTTGGAGAAGCTCCAGGGCAGAAAGTGGAAACTGTGAGGTGTAGGGCATGATTTGGCAGATGTTACCTGTTCCATTTTATCAGTTTTGATAAATGCATAAGCCTGTGTATGAGATCCCCACCCCTAGCAAGATGTAGTCTACTTCCATCTTCCCAGAAGTATCCTTGGATGCCTTCCTAATCAACCCCTTGAACTCCAGAAGCCATCACTGGTTTGATTTCTATTAGCATATATTAATTTTTCTCATCTAAAACTCCATACAGATGTGATCATCTGCTGTGTACTGTTTTGTATGTGGTTCCTTTCACTCAACATGATGTTCTGGACATTCACCCATATTGTTTCATGTCTCTGCGTTTTGTGACTTTTTATTCTCATGTAGTAGTCCAGTGTATAAATCCATCACCATTTGTTTATCCATTCTTCTATTGATTGACACTTGAGTGGTTTCCAGTACCTCACTATTATGAATAAAGCTGCTATAAACAAGTGTTTTTCTGGACATGTGTTTCTATTTCCCTTGGGTAAATACATCAGAGACTGCTGGGTCATCAGATAGCTGTATACTTAACTATATAACAAAAGTGGTTGTAACTTGTTACACTCCCACCAGCAATGTATTGGAGATCTGATAGCTCCATAGCCTTGCCAATATCTGGTGTTTTCAGTCTTTTTCACTTTAGCCATTCTAGTGAGTAGGTACCATGATTTCGTTGCAGTTTAATTTATATTTCCCTGAAGACTAATGAAGCCGTGTGCTTTTTCATGTGCGTATTGGCCATTGGAATATTTTCTTTGGTGAATGTCTGTTCAAATCTTTTGCTCATTTTTATTGGGTTGTTTGTCTTTTTATTATGGAGTGCTATGAATTCTTTACATATCCCAGAATCAAGTCCTTTATCAGATATATGTGTTGCAAATGTTCTTTCTCAGTTCATGGCTTGCCTTTTTATTTTCTTAACAGCATCTATTGACAAGCAGAATTGTAAAATTTTGACTTCGTTCAATAATTGTTTTTTTCTTTGAAGTTTAGGGCTTTCTGGTCTGTCTCTAAATCATCTTTGCCTATTCCAAGGTCGTAAAAAGGTAGTCTTAGGTTTGCTTGTAGAAGCTTTGTAGTTTTACAAGGCACATGCAGAATTGTTCTCCGTAGTATATGCCAACTTGTATTTCTTACCAAAAAAAGTTGGTAGTCAGTACTTTTTATGAGGGCTTCCCAGGTGGCTCAGTGGTAGAGAATCTGCCAGCCAATGCAAGGCACGAAGGAAACATGAGTTTGATCCCTGGATCAGGAAGATCCCCTGGAGGAGGAAATGAAAACACACTCCAATATTCTTGCCTGGGAAATGCCAAGGACAAAGGAGCCTGGCAGGCTACAGTCCATGGGGTCTCAGAGTTGAACACGACTGAGCAATTGAGCATATGCACTTTGTATTACTTCTGATCATGGATGGAGACATCACCTTGCAGACTGATGAATTACAGAGAGCTTTAAAAATCCCCACTAAGTTCCCCATGTTTACATCCTGATCTGCCCCTGTGATGGTATGTGAGTCGGGTCAGGGATGGAGGGATGATTTCTATACGGTCCTTGAATTTACTTTGGGTGATGCTGTTTGCCTTATCCCAGCCCATGTGTGCCTGCCACCATACACAGGGTCACTCTGCTGTTGAAACCTGACATATGTTAAATGCCTGTGTTGACACTTCTTTTTTTTAAATGAATGGGCTTTTTATTTAACTGGTGGCTGCTGAATTTGTGGGGGCTGCCAGGTCATTAAAATGATGTTTGTTTGAATTTGGCAGAGTGAAAAACTGGACTTATATTTACTTTTTTTTTGTTCCCAAGGCTGTTCTCACCATTCACCACTAACAATACTCTTTTGATTTTATGAAGAAGCCTTTACAGAAAAGAATGAAGTGCAGAAGAGGTTTATGACATGTTCTAGGCTTCATTGGTATGTGGGGTCTCTCTTCTCCAGTCCCTACAAGTGAAGAAGTGAAGAGGCCCTGGATTATACAAACAATTAGGAAAGGAACTGTCTCTTCTGAAATTGCATATTGTACAGATTGTCATTGGATCCCAGATGGTCAGTAATTCATGCATTCAAGGAACATCTTCATTTGGGTCTTAGGGGAAAAAGGGCTGGAATTAGAATTTTTGAATTATATTCTGGGTCCTGTTACTTGTTATCAATATGATCTTCAATGGCTTGTCTTCTCTGTGGGTCTGGGTCTTCTCACCTGTAAGATGGAAACAATAATTTCTAGTGTGTCTGTCAGAACTCACTGCTGAGGTCATCAATACCACTCCAAACCTTTTTGTTTTTGTCATAAGACCTTATTTTTTTTCTTGAGTGAAATTTATGTATTTAATTCTTGAGCATTCCCTGCTGGTCTTTAGAGTCTTTTCCATGTGGTGACTTAGAGATTAAGATCTCTTTGTATTTTCTTTGTCATCTCACCAAGGGACTCCCAAAGTCACAACAAGGCAAAAAGGGATAGGGAAGAATCTCACTGCCCAGCACCTGCCTTGCCTGGGAAGTGACATTCATCATCTGTCCACGGGAGCAAGTCACACCCCCATCCATGGAAGGCTGGGAAATGCAAGAGGGCGCACAATGCGCTGCTTGCTGATTACTTCCTGTCTTTGCAGTGTGTGTCATGCATGTTCTGTGATGCTCAAATGAAATTACGGATTAAAGTACTTTATCAGTTTATCACAGTATTTATAACAGGCTTATATTACTTTGTATTTCATTCAGGATGTGCCAATTTTGGTATGTTTGTTCCACTTGTACACACTTTTTTCCCCCCAGTTGCCTCTCTTCAAAATAGAAACAGCAGCCCTGAAGTTTCTTAAAGGCTGGTTGGCAAACAGGTTCTTCCACTCTCTACTTTTTTGCACCTAAACACTTGGTCACCCATCACTTGATTAGAGCAACAGAGTGAAAACACATTGGAACGAGCGGAAGATTTGAATTTTAGAAGAAATATGGAAGACTTGTAGAAATTTGAACTAGCTGCTGACAACCCTGCCAATTTTGTTTTAACGGCCAAGACGCCTCTATAATGAGCCGCTGGCATGGTATGCAAATTGCACATGGAGACCTTCCTTGAGTAGCTTCAGTAGGACCCCTATCAATCTTGTTTGTGTTACTGATTTGCTTAGCGAAGCCACTTCTCAAAAAGAGTACAAAGGCAGGCTTCAATGCAGCTTGAGCCAAATTATTATAATTCTGGAATGAGTGGAATCTGAAATAATGAGGTTTTATTTTCCTTTGCCCTGGGGGTTTCTATGTAGTATTGGAAGAGGAAGAAATATTTGTTTTATTTAAAAGACACACAACTTTCATTGTGTTCAAAGCGGAATTAGAAAACAAGTCAATAAAACAGCCTCCTGGTACAATGGGACTTGTTCTGGTATTAATTTCACTGTTCAAAGCATTTAACTCAAAAGATCTGGGGTTTTTCCCCCCTCACTATTTGGCTCATTTAATTTTGAACTCAGGGCTCATAAACATAACTGCAAAGGCACTGTCTTTGTTATGAGTCTTTTTTTGTTGTTGATTTTCTGAAGCTCTGAGCCATGGATTCTGTGTGTGGTGGATATACTCAAAGTCTTTTCTCAGGAGGGGTGACCCACGCACATGGCCATAATCCAGAGAAGCTTCCACAGACCTGATAAAAACTCTTGCTCTTGTTTTCTTTCTGCACCACATCTGTATAAAACACTGCACACGGAACATGTGTTCTTAGGCTTGGAATAAAGAAGGGCTATTGGTTATCTTCCCGCCCTGGATCCATTCCCCCTCTTCGGTGACATCCTTTCTTCATTATATGCAGTCTTGGTGGGACTTTCAATTGAGATGCCCTCCCCTTGCTTGACCAGGATAGGGGTACATGACCAAGCTAAGCCAATCAGAATTCTCTCTCCTGGGAATCTGCATATTGACTTAAAGGATGGAAGCCATTTGAATGGATTCTTCTCGAAAGTTGCTTCCTGAAGAGGTTATCATTATTTCCTGCTACCTGAACTCCCAAAGGTCCTCTGAATCTTTGGTTTCCGACACTTGGTACTTCATTATTTTCTTCAGTTCTGTTGTGGTCCCAAAACTTCCCAGTAGTTTTTTTTTTTTTTTTTTAATTATGTTTGGATTAATTCTGATTGGCTTCTATTGCTTGCAAAAACAAATTCTGTTTCAGCATATCGTTTATTTGCATTTGCCATAGAACCCCAGAATATCAGTAGGATGGAACCTTAAACTCAAAATGCATTGAAGTGGGATCTGAAAGGTTGGCCAAGCTCCTTCGTGACATTATAATTTCACTTATTAAAAGCAGTCAAAAGAATGTTATCTGAAGATTGAAAATATTTTTCTCTCCTGGATTGTCCTCTGGTCATAAAAATTAAAGTTAAAAGAATCCTCTTCATTGTAGACTTACAGTCACAATCACTCACTTGGCATTGCTACTTGTGATTCTCATAGGCACCTCAGTCACAAATCGTCTAAAACCAGATGCAATTTCCTCCAAACCTGCTCCCCAGGAAGCCAAACAGAGGAGAGATCAGGATAAGAAACGAGTCCTCATTTTCTTTCCATTGCAACTTCTCATCTGGTGTCCTTACTAGAAGGGTGATATCTAATAGAATAACTTAGGACTGTATTTTTTCCAGAAGCTTCTAAAAACTCTCGTCTATCTACCTATATTCTTCATTATAAGTACATTACTAAGTTTGGAATATAGAGAAGAAAAAAGATGGCATCCAATCCTAGCATGCAAAGAAAACTCCTATTAACATTTTGATCTGGTTCCTTTCCTGTGGATTTTAATGCCATGTGCCTAATAGAAAAAAAATGCATTTTTCATCTTGCTTTTCACTTAGCATTGTATAATAAGCAGTCTCTGTATGGCAATATGGCTTTCATAACCATCTTCCAAAGGGGGCTACATATTATTCTAAGTGGCTATTCTGTATTTACTCAGCTTTTTCTCTTCTGGACATTTAGACACGTCGAGTAAATATAGAACACTCAGGTTTTAAACTTACACTTGCCCTGGTTGAAGAACAATTCAGACAGCTCCAAAGTTTGCCATGGTGAGGGATTTGTAAAATGTTTTCAGTTCATTTGGTTCCTTTGCTACTAGAGACAGGTCTGCTCAGATATGATTGCTTATCACAACATAAATATCTGTAGTCACAGAGCAGCGGGAAACTTTTATAATCCACATTTGTTGCTTACCCATGAAAGTTTGAAAGCACAATGGACTCTTTTTACTCCTAGGCACTAGCATTGGTAAAATTTTCATAATTTGTATTTAATTTCTACCATTGAGTTTATTAGGTTTAAGTTTTGGATCTCAACCTCTTTGGATTTACTTCTGTTCCCTCCCCTATATTTCAGCAGTGAGTGATTATGTTTGGGTTTCCACTCTTGGAGGGCAATCCTTGGTCTGAACTGTTTTCATTTATTTTATTTTAAAATTACAAAGACATTTCCAGTTATATTTGGTTTTGCAATTCATTCCTCCTCTGTTTCACAAAAACCATAAAACCCACATTGTCTGAAAATGCTGTATTGAGCAAAATGGATTCAGTCCTCCTTGGAGAACAGAAAAGGATGGAGCCAGTGTGTGTTATAAACATTTCCAGGGAGATAGTCTCTTTCCCAGAATTGGTTTTAGTCAAAGGCTGCTGACCAGTTGTGTGATTTCATTTGGGGTTGCTGACCCTGGACCCTACTTGAACTTGACTCTGGATGTCATGAAGGCATCTACCCACATCATATCTGTGTCCTCAATCTCCATTCCTGCTGGTTCAGCCCCTGCTGTTATTTTTTAAGGACCCGAGCCATGTAAAACCAAGACTTTGGATTTCTGAATGAACGCTTCTAATGTTAAACTTGGTGGTTTCCTGTCATAGAAGCAAAGACTCAGTGAATTCTGATGGTTCTGCAATGTGGAGCTTTCTTTTCCGGTTAGATTAAACATCCTCATTCCCTTCGATTGCAACATTTGATCTTCCATGCTCAGAATCTGCAAATTCTTTGAACAGTTTACTTTCAGCAGATTACAACTGGCCTTTCATTTTCCAATCTGAGGAAAACCAAGTGGAAAGTGTGGGTTTGCTGGGGGATTGTTTTTCCTGTCTGCCCTCATATTTAGTTGAGGACTGTGATAGATGGAACTCAGATGGAGGACTTTCTCATGCAGGCCCTTGCTTCTGGTAGGCACTTGTGTTCCAAACGCTGTTGGATGGAATCCTACTTGCCCTGGGTCCAATCACAGGTATGAGTACCTGGCCATTGCGGTGGCGCTAGGGGTAAAGAACCCATCAGCCAGTGCAGGAGACATAAGAGACCTGGGTTTGATCCCTGGCTCGGCAAGATCCCTGGAGGAGGGCACGGCAACCCACTCCAGTGTTCTTTCCTGGAGAATCCCCATAGACAGAGGAGCCTGGTAGGCCATAGTCCATGGGCATGCAAAGAGTCAGACACAACTGAAGTGACTTGGCACACAGGCATGCATTATGTCAATGCAGTTGCCGTCTCAATCCAAGACTTGAAAGAGACTCTCGAGAGGATCTGAGACTTGCCCCCTCCACAGAGACCACTTAATGATCTTCCCTGCTGCCCCCAGCCCTCTTTCCCTTCCCTGAGTGAGAACGGAAGAAGAGGGAGGAGTATCTGGGAGGCACACTGCTCATCACGCTGGTATTCTTGGTTGTTGCTGTTGTGCAGTCACTAAGTTGTGTCTGACTCTGTGATATTCTGTCCATTCCTGATGGGACTTGAGGGGACAAGTGTGCATGCTATTCTTTTTGGAGCACCTTTGAAATCCGAGCATCCCACAGTAGTCTTCCATATAATTTGTCTCCCCTCTGGTGCTTACTCACACCACTCTTGTTATTTTCACAAAGCCTCTGATCTCTGCTAGACTATGAACTAGCTGAGAGTAGAGAGACAATTGATCAGCAAATGATTGCCGAGTGAATAAATACAAGTCATTTCTTGGGGTCTCCCAGGGCCTGCCGAGCAGAGGAGTGGTGACGTCCTAGCTGGACTTGAGGTGGTTCACAGATACTCCATGGACCTTCTTTCCCAGCAGCAGCATATATCGGTTTCCTGTGGCTGCCATGACAAATTACCATAAACCCGGTGACTTAAAACAACAGAAACTAATTCTCCCATACGTCTGGAGGCTGGAAGTTAAAAATCAAGATGTTAGGGGGGCCCCTCTCTCTCTGAAAGTTCTAGGGGAGAATCTTTCTGTGCTTCTTCTGGGTTCTGGTGGCTCAACAACACTGGCTCAGGAACACTGGGTTCTGGTGTTCCTTGGCTTAGAGCTGCCTACCTTCAGTCTCTGCCTCTGTCTTCACACAGCTTCTCCTCTCCTCATGTCTTTTCCTTTTGTCTCTTGTGAGGACACTTGTCATTGAATTTAGGAGCCACCCATGTAATCTAGGAGGACATCATCTTGAGATGCTTAACTCAATTACATCTACAAAGACGCCTTTCCTCAATAAGATTACATTCATCAGTTCTGAGGATAAGGATGTGGATATGATGCAATATATGGATATAATGTAATATAAAATGTGATATCTTCTGGGGGACCACTGTTCAACATAATACAGCCCCAGTCTGAGTCATGCAAAAGGAGATGACTGTCTCATGCCCCCTCCCTTCAATTCCACCCATGCTTCCCCATTCTTAAAGAGAAGACGGACACCTGGGATGTTTCCTCTGCTTTTACTTCCTAGGCTGTGCCACTTGTTTAAACATGGAACCTCTTCCTTGAGCAAAAGGGCCAAACGTCCACATTAGTTGGTAATTACTTGTGAATATGCAACTGAAAAATGCATTCTTAGAAAATGCCATTTCATTATTTACTAATATGTTAATCATTTCTGAAAGGCTGTTTGGAAGATGTCCTTTTGACGTCAGTCAGCATTGGAACTTCCTAAGCACTGATGAAAGAATGAAACCCCTCTCTGTTTCAAGGATGGTTCTTATTTGTTCTCTGTCAAGTCACGGTCCTTTCAGCAGTGAGGTTCTAGGTCCAGCTCAGAGGTAAGGCAGGCAGCTTCTTGAGAGAAGCTATTACCTTTTGTTTGTTTCTCTCATCACTTGACTTAGTGATTTTTGTTTGGCTTCAGTCAAGTCCTGACAGTATAGAATCAACCATTAAAAGGGTTTTCAAAGGCACAGTTCTCGAAGGATCCCCTAGAACCACCTGAGGCTGGCTTTAGAAATAAACAGAGGTGAGTCAACCATCTCACTTTCACTGAAGCATCTAGGCTTTAGTCCTTGAATCTAGGAAGGGAGAGGATAGATGTAATTAGGATCAGAAAATAAGAGATTCTGGCCCCTCTGCTCACCAGGGAGTGACCTCAGATATGTTACTTTAACTTCTCTTGTCTTCAGTGTTTCCATTTCACATCGGTCTAACACTGTCAACCTTTCTCTAGTTCTGAAAATCCAATGCTCCTTCTGACTCTCAGACTCATTTTGAGCTCTAAAATAAAGTTTCTACAATTGATATCTTTATCTAAATTATTTTGCAAAACTAGTTTGGAAGTTGGAAAATAGATAATTGACAAAGTAACCTGTTACTTTCTGTGTATTCAGGCCCTCAAAAGCAAATGTATATGCTTTTATAAACATACACACATACGATGTTGGGGCTTCCCTGGTGACTCAGTGGTAAAGAATCTACCTGCCAATGCAGGAGATGCAGGTTCAACCCCTGGATCTGAAAGATCCCCTGGAGAAGGAAATGGCAACCCACTCCAATATTCTTGCCTGGAAAATCCCATGGACAGAGGAGCCTACAGTCCATGGAGTTGCAAAAGAGTTGGACAAGACTTAGCAACTAAACAACAACAACATGTATGATATTACAGAAAAGCTCAAATGAACGTTTTGGCCAACCCAATATATACAGATTGCAGCTTAGAGTTCCAAGTTGCTTTAGGAGGGGAAAATCTTGGATGTCCTTACTCAGGTCTTAGCTAATACCATCTAGACACCCTTGCCTTTCATAACTGAGATGGTTTTCTTAAACAGCAGGTTGTCTAAAATTTTAGTGGGAAAATAGCTATATTAACCAGTATATGTCATGCCAACAGCAGCCCCCATCTTAATGACTTAACACAATATAAATGTATGACTTGCTCACACAAAGTGTAATATTGATCAATGGTCCTGATCTGGAAGCTCTCCTGGGAGGAAAGCTGCTCCTTCAAACTGTGACCCAGATTTCCCCCATCGTTTGATTTCATTTTGGAGCCCATGCCTATGGCCTGGAAGAAAGAGGAGGGAGTGGAGGGGAAGCAAAAACGAAGGCACTGGAAATCGTGTGATCCCAACCAAACTGCAAAGGATGTTGGGAATGCCATCCTCCTGTGTGGCCAGGGAGAGGAAAGGGGTTTGTTGAGCACATGGTAGTCCCTCTGCCATAGTAATTCTATGCCCTACTTTGGAGTGATGAAGAGGCAGAGATTGAATGATTACCATGAGCGCTCATGATATAGCAGGGTAGATCTCAGAAGAAAATTTGTAATTTCCATTGCACTCCTGAAGACATTGATCCAAGCTTGCCTTGTCATCATTTTCTACCACAGAAACATTATTTAACCCAAGACTGTGGTTTTATTCTTTAATTTGCATCACATGCACCCAGTGCCTCATGGGAATAAAATGGGAGGTCCTGTGGGTGATGGACAGCCTCTACTCCCTGAGGTTGATACTTCCTTGTAAAAGGGCATCCAACCACATCTTAAGAGGTCAGAAGGGTAATAATCATGATAGTAGCCAACATCTATTAAGTGCCTACTATATACTTAGCACCATGATGGGCATGCTTTAGATCTATCTTCTTTAATCTTCTCATTTAATCTCTAAGTCTTACTTTAACCCAGTGACTTGGAAACTGACTAATTTCTAAGGATGGATCTCTAAGTGATTTTGAGGAGAAGAACAATTCTAATTCCTTTTAAGGTGATCCCCTTGAGAACAGCAATTGTTTGGATGGATAAGTTCTGACAAGTTTGCTAAAACATCAGTCACATGACCATAGGGTCCCATCTTGAGTGACGAGGTGGGGGCTTAGGGCTGGCCTGTCATCACTCCTGCTAGCAGATGAGGCTGCCCATCTGCTCTTCATTTTCAATGTTGCCTGCTCAGCCAGCAAGCTTGCAGTCAGAATGTTGGAGAGATCTCCCTGTCCATCTAACTGGACAAAATTACCTGTCAAAAGTGGAGTGTGTCATTATTGTCTTGGGGGGTCTAATGTTTTGAGGAGATGTGTTTTGGGGGACACTGAAGAATAACTTGAGTGTTTGGGAAAGGTGGTATTAATGGGTTCAGACACTTTTAGAGATAAAATTAACATCTCTAAACATCCTTCTTTCCCCTAGAGGTAGTGGTTCCTTGTCCAGCAAAAATTTGGACTCCCTATGCATTATTCAGATTTATCCTATACAAAGATATGTGGTTGAGGGGGTGTCTGAGTCCTTCTTTCTTTCCTCCACAGCTCCAGAGATGTCCCCGAAGACAAATTTCACAAGGACTTTCATGGGAGTGGAGCAGAGTTGAAGGCCATCAAACTGTTAGAATGAACACCTAGTCTTTGGACAACAGGTATCTCCAGCACAAAGGATGTTTTTGTTTGAGATGGACACTCAAAAAGATTTTCAGAACAGGTTTTCAAGGGAATTTTATGTCACCAAGACAATGGGAGACATTTCTTCACACTGGAAGAACTAGGTCTAGTGACATTTGCCCTTCTGTGCAAAGGTGATCAGAATCTGGGCCAATAGCTTTGTTAAGTCACAGCCTCTGCTTCAATAAGTCATAAGGATTTTGGATGAAAATAGGCTAAAGCAAAATGTCTTTAATATGTAAAATTGTAGCTTTCAGTTTCTGAAATACAGGTTAAAAATTTGTTAGTTTCATTTACCTGTCTAATGGGAGGAGGGAAGAGGCAACAGTTCTCTTAGGATTAAACAATGGGTTTGAAAGCCAGCCCTTAACTGCATATTCATCCTCTTCCATGGCCTTTTATTCCTATGTGTGAATTTGGCCATGATGACTTCCTAATACAGCCTCAAAAATGGAGCTGCCATAGGAGGTGAGTGTCCTCTTCCATCCATTTGTGAGTTGGGCTGCTCAGCTGGGGGTTGTGAACATCTAATAGATGATTAAATAAGACAAGATTAAAGAAATACCAGAGCAATTGATATTCACTCTTGAAGAAGGGACTTGGTCAGAGACCTTGGCATTTTAGGAACATACACGCTGAGAGAGTAACGTAGATCTTTCTCTCTGTTTTCTGGTCAGGGATTGTCTTTGTCTTTGCTCTTAGGCCTTGCACTCCTCTGCTCTGACATTACCAGGGCCAACAACACCCCACCCCCTCCATATGTATATCCTGGGCCTGATATTTATGAGATAATACAATTTTTGTTGTTGTTCAATCTATAAGTCATGTCTGACTCTTTGCAACTCATGGACTGCAGCACACCAGGCTCCTGTGTCCTCCACTGTCTCCCAGAGTTTGCTCAGATTCATGTCTATTGAGTCAGTGATGCTATCTAACTATCTCATTCTCTGCTGCCCGCTTCTCCTTTTGCCTTCAATCTTTCCCAGCATCAGGGGCTTTTCCAAGTGAGTTGGTTCTTTGTATCAGGAGGCCAAGGTATTGGAGCTTCAGCTTCAGCATCAGTCCTTCCAATGAATATTCAGGGTTGTTTTCCTATACGATTGACTGCTTTGATCTCCTTACAGTCCAAGAGACTCTCAAGAGTCTTCTCCAGCACCATAATTCAAAGACATCAATTTTTCGCTGCTCAGCCTTCTTTATGATCCAACTCTCACAGTGACTACTGGAAAAAACCAAAGTTTTGACAACACGGACCTTTGTTGGCAATGTGATGTCTCTGCTTTTTAATATGCTGTCTAGGTTTGTCCTAGCTTCCTTCCAAGGAACAAGTGCCTTTTTATTTCATGGCTGCAGTCACCATCCACAGTGATTTTAGAGCCCAAGAAAATAAAGTCTGTGGCTATTTCCATTGTTTCCCCATCTATTTGCCATGAAGTGATGGGGCTGATCTTTGTGTTTTTTTTTTTTTAATGTTGAGTTTTAAGTCAGCTTTTTCACTCTCCTATTTCACAGTCATCAAGAGGCTCTTTCATTCCTCTTCACCTTTGCCATTAGAGTGGTATCGTTTGCATATCTGAATTTGTTGATATTTCTCCTCGCAATCTTGATTCCAGCTTGTAATTCATCTAGTCCTGCATTTTGTATTATGTACTCTGCATATAAGTTAAATAAGCAGGGTGACAATATACAGCACTGTCATATCCTTTGCCAATTTGGAACAAGTCAGTTATTCTGTTGTCAGGCTCTAACTATTCCTTCTTGACCCACATACAGATTTCTCAGGAGACAGGTAAGATGGTCTGGTGTGCCTATCTCTTTAAGAATTTTCCATTGTTGTGATCCACACAGGCAAAGTCTTTAGCATAGTCAGTGAAGCAGAAGTAAATGTTTTTATGGAATTCTCTTTCTTTCTCTATGATCTAACGAATGTTGGCAATTTGATCTCTGGTTCCTCTGCCTTTTCTAAACCTAGCTTGTACATCTGGAAGTTCTTGGTTCAGATACTACTGAAGCCTAGCTTGAAGGATTTTGAGCATAACCTTACTAGCATGTGAAATGAGTGCAATTGTATGGTAGTTTGAACATTCCTTGGCATTGCCCTTATTTGGGATTGGAATGAGACCTGACCTTTTCCAGTCCTGTGGCCACTGTTGAGTTTTCCAAATTTGCTGACATACTGAGTGCAGCACTTTAACAGGATAATCAGAAAGAACCACCAAACAAGTATGCAGTCTATCAATAGGGTTTGATTTGAAAGTCTTTCTTTAAATAGCCGTAACAGCCATAAACTTCAGGAAATAGGCTAATGATGATTATTAAATTTACTATTGAAAGTATCTATTATTTTCCTGAGAGATGACCTCTCTTATCCCAGTTGGGCTGATTACATTTCCATAGTTAACATTTCATTATGGCCTTTGTTTTGCTCAGGGTCTCTTAACTTGCTGAGAGCTGAAGCCTGTCAGCTGGGAGCTCTTTTGGGGAATTTGACTTTATTAATACTTTACGGTTAGTGGCCTTTAATTAATGTTAAATGAAAATGGGATTCTAAAAGCGTTACAGAGGACTTTTCACTGGGGTGTCAAAATAATTTACAGTGATTAATAAGCTTTAAATGACCATCACTAGAAATCATTTGAATTCCATTTTGATGGTAAGGTTTTGCCAGGAAGATGTTTATAATTTTTTTAAAAATGTGTCCTTGGGAAAAATTTCTATCTGATCTTACTAGTAAGAAATGTAGCATTTCTCCTGAGCAAGGAGTATGTCCTTAGTGGGGTGGTGGAGGGGTTAGATCAACATGCAAGAGCTATGTTGGTGGCCTGCCCTGTGCTATTATGGGATGCCTAAGCCAAATTTATTTATTCATCACTGTTTCCTTCTACCCACCCTGCTCAACACATACACACACACACACACACGCACTTCTATTCTGGAGAAAGGTAGAGTATAAACAAATAAAAGCTAACATTTACAGAGAGCTTGTTATGTGTCAGATGGTGCGGTATTTATAGGCAGTGTCTCATTTAAATCTTATAGTAACTCCCTGAGGTCTTATTATTCTCCCCATTTCATGGGTGAATATACCAAGGCTCACAGTGATCAATGACTTTTCAAGGTCCTCAGCCAGGAAGTGGCAGGGTAGGATTTAAATGAGGCCATTTTCAGAACTCAGAACCAGTCTATTATAATTTTTCATGGATAAGCAGGTGAGATGTCAAACCCCTGCTCACCTGTGGGCAGGCCTGGGACTCAGGGTGGGCCTCCACCTTTACAAGGAAATAGGGCAGGTCAGAGGACCAGAGCAGAGGCTCTGTGATGCATACTAGGCACACTCGATGGAGGGAGAGGCTACATCATGGTGGCTACCATGGTACCCAGGGCTGGCGGTTGCCCCCTCCTACCTGGGTGTGCTGGCCAAGCAGCTTCAAGGGGGATGCTAGCTGCTGGCAGAGGGCTTTACTGAGAAAAAATAGCAGCCTTGGCTCCACTCAATTTCGTAAGCATTGTTCAACATGTTTACTATAATGTTCTCCTTTCCATATTTTTATATAGTGCATTTAAAATGAGTCTGAAGAGTTACCTAGAAGACTCGAGTCAGTCCTGGGTCATCCAGCGCCGGATTTTAGCTCAGCCTGTTCTGTCCCGACCCTAAGTCCTCCCTTGGGGAGCTTGGCCCCTCTCCCACCTTCACTGTGAGTTCTTTTCTCTCTAAGGAATACAAACTTCTTTGCTGGAGACCTGGAGCGTAACTAGGACACTGAGTGGTCACGTGGCTCTGAGCTGGCTACTTTTATCAGGCAGCTTCCAGGCTCAGGCATCATGTGTGGTTTGCAGGTTCAGCATCTGGTATATCCCTCATAGCAACCTGTTTCTCCTGTATTGGCTTCTCCTGGTATAACCACGCAAAGGTGTCTGCAGCCACACACACACACACACAAACATGCATGTACACACATACAGAGACAAACACACACACTCCCTCTGTGAGTGGGAGTCTTTAGATGATTTGAGTGAGTCTGTTTCTCTCCAGGATCCTGGGTATTGGAGAGCTCGGTGGCTGTAGGAAGGAAGCTAATGGGGCTGAGTCCCTATGTGGCTGGACTGTAGGCTGACTTTTATGTCCATTCTGTGTCACCCTGGTTGTCGCCTAGCAAGGGGACTGGGGCCCTTATCACAGTTGTCATTTCCCATCCCTGTGTGTGATTTCGGATTACTGTCTGCCTCCACCCACAGCTGGAAGGACAGGGCTCTTTCTCCTAGCTTCACTAAGTGCCCTGGGGCTAGGCGCACCTTGGGGCCTGCCTGGCCCTTGCAGAGTGGGGCCTGAGTGAGTGAAGGGGAATGGGATGGAGGGCCCCCGTGACAGGCTTGGAGGGGTCCTCGCTGACCTCTCAGATGCTCTGGGTCAGCAGATGCCATCTCATCCCTTTGTTTAGAAGAGACGCTGACTGCTCACCTGTGGAGAGGAGTCTGGGAGTCTGCGGGGCCTTCAGCTGGCCACGAGTTGACCACAACTTGCACTCCAGTCCTATCTGCCGGGACATGGGAGCTGCCGAACTTCAGAGCTGAGAAAAGTAAACGTCGCCATAGAAACTGTCTGCTTAATTGGTTGAACTTTATAATGGGCCCTCCTGGAGAGGCCTTGTGATCAGGAGCTGTTTTCTCTCAGGTCCTGGGGGTGGGGAGTCTGCTATGACAGCTCAGCCTCTGCTATTCTTGCCCTTCCTGCAGGGCGGACCCGGCCTCCTGCTTTTCCCTTTCATGTGTATGTGTGTGTGTGTGTGTGTGTGTGTGTGTGTGTGCGTGTGCAACTATGTTTGTGTTGTGAGGGTGTGTGTCTCTTTATGACTGTGTGTGTTGGATGTGAATAAATGCATCTGTTCCTAGCTGAATGTATGTCTGCATATGCACGGATGATTGTGCATTTGTGTGTTCATGACTGTGTGTTTGCCGAATATCCGTGTGTACACATGGATGTCTGTACATGGGAGTGTGTGCGTCTGCGTGCACACATAGCTGTGTGTCGGGGAGAGTGTATTGGTCAGTGTATGCCCACATGTGTGTGTCTCTGTCAGTGTGTGTGTGTGTATTCCTGACTGTGTGTGCACTTGACTGTTTGCAGAAGTGTCTGCATCAGTGTGTGTACATGAATGTCTGTACATGTGAGTGTGTGCGTCTCTGTGCACACACAGCTGTATGTTGTGGGTAGGGTATTGATCAGCGTGTGTCTGCATGTGTCTGTGTGTGTGTGTCTCTGTGTATGTGTGCTTGCATGACCCCCACCCCCGCCCACAGAGGAGATGATGGCATGTCGCACTCCCCACCACTCCGCATGTTGATATTATCACTTCTGCTTCCCAAGTCTGGCAGGAGACGCAGAATTAAACACAGACGCTCTGGTGCCAAAACAAAATCGTGAAAAGATTTGAAGCCCCTGTTCCCTAAACTTGCAGCCTATCAAACTGGGAACAAGCCCGGCTTTGTTTTATTTCCTGCATTGAACGGGGGTAGAACAGTCTGGAGCCACATTGGTTCTGATAGAAGAGCTGACTCAAAGCCAGGGAATTTAAAATTGCTGAAACCCAAGGCAGCATGGAGACAGCAAGATGTGATGAAGGGAAAAAAGCTTATATGGGAGGCGGGGGTTGGGGGGAGACATTCTTACCTCGAGGTAAGAATGAGGAGAAGTGGCAGCCCCATTTTTGAGAAACACAGAAGCACAAAGAGGAAAAAAAATGTTGGTTCAGGCAAAGAAACCCTGGCGAAGGTCGGCAGACTCTGATCTTGATTTGCCCTGCCTGCATCCAGGGCCAGCCCAGTGGGTGGTACTGACAGTCAAAGGGGGCAGAAAGAACCGGGTCCATTTGAAAGTGAACTCTTGTCCAACCTTTCATTTCACCTCTGGGGAGACAACATCTAGCTGGGAAGCCACATCCTTGGGTCACAGAAGTCTGGCCTCTCTGACTCCCAGCCCAGTGCTCCCTGCCCCTTGGGGTCCTAAATGGGAGGTGAGAGCCTGCTTCACCCAGGATCTCTCCCAGCTTGCTTTGCTGGCTCATTGCTTCTCTTTCTGGAAACAAGTTTTTTTCTTTTATTTGGAGCCTCTGATTTTGCACTGGCCTCACCAGAGTTTTCTGGTTTTTATCTTAATCATAAGGTTCTGCTGTACGGTATCAATCAGGTTGTGTTTTCACCAGTGAGTAAAGAGTCTTTTTATCCCTTTATCCTCCCCAAGGGAATTGATGACAATGGTTCCCCAAACCTACAGATCCCAAGGTGGCTGGCCTTGGGAAGGTCAGTGGGAAGGAAAGAAGTTTGTGGGAGGGTCAGGAAAGGCCACCAGAACAGAGTTTGGGGGGGGAGGGCAGGGGTTAAGGGAGAATCGTTTGTTGCCAGGGGGTAGGCGTGTGGGCCTGCTGGAAGAACTTGTCAAAGGCTCATCATCAACTCATGTGTCGTAAATGATTACCCCTGAGGCTTCACTGGTGGCTTAGCTGGTAAATAATCCACCTGCCAATGCAGGAGACGTGTTCAATCCCTGGGTTGGGAAGATCCCCTGGAGAAGGAAATGACAACTTGCTCCAGTATTCTTGCCTGGAAAATCCCATGGACCAAGGAGTCTGGCAGGCTGCAGTCCATAGGGGTGCAAAGACTTGTATATGACTGAGCACACACCCCCGAGGGAGTATCCCTGAGACCATGTCTGTCCCAGAGCCAGGTTTCTGCTCTTGGACTGGGCCTCTCTCCCTAGACGTTATCAGGCCAGGGGCATGGGATTTCTTCCACTCTGCTCCATCCCTTCCTCCAGGCTCACCCTCCTGGAGCTGCCAGCTCTGTATAGCAGCCTAGCCCTTCCCAAGAAGAGGCCCTTGCTCCATTCTGAGAGCTGCAGGCTGTGGGTGTTTTACCCATGACCACATGAGCTGCTGACTTCATCACCCAGACTCCATCCCATGGGCACCCCTGACAGTTGTTAAAGCCCAATGTCTAATCTGTCCTGGTTCAAATGATAGTTCTTCCCTCTGTTATCTTTTGCCAAGAAAACTTTGGATTATAAATCTCCTTTATTGGGGCTTGTAAAATGAATTGGGATATGTTCATGGATGAGAATACTCTGTAGCTGCTAAAAAGAAGAGGGCAGATTTATGTAAAGGAATGACATCCACAATATTATTTCTGATTCTTTTCCTTTGATAAGTGAAAAAAGCCAGCTGTAGAAGAGCAGGGATTGCTAGATCCCGTTTTTGTTTGTTTTAACATAATGAGTATATGTAGACGGAAAGCTGTGGACTAAATTGCTGGCAATAGTGATTTTGGGGAGGTGGGGCTTGGGAACTTGTAAGTTTTACTTCATGTATCTGTTCTCTTCTTCTCCCTCTCTGTTTCAATAGATTCTACTGAGCATAAATAGTTTTTAAATTAAAAAAATCTCAGTCCGAGATGGCTGGAGTTCATGGTAAGCCCACCCCTCCCCTCCTTTTTTTGGGTGGCAACATCACAAGGGTAAAGATTGAGGAGACCTGGCTTTTCTCTTAGCCAGGGGTTTTAAGTCTTTTTTCGTGTGCCATGGACCTTTCTGACAGCCTGATGAAGAAAGAGGATTCCTTTCTTAGGACAATGCTTTAAATATGTAAAATCAAATAGAACTACAAAGGAAGTCAAATATACTGAGATATAGTTATCAAAAATGTTCAAATTTTGGGTGTCATAATATATGTGCTCTTTCATACATTAAAATACAAGATCTAGCTGCAGGTCTCATAACCACTATAACTTAGAATTAGCAAGAGAATACATGATATTTTGAGAAATCTGTAACCCTTGACTTACATGCAAGTATCTATAATTGCCATCAGTGACAGAGTCAGATATGCTAATACTACTCTGGCCTGGAGTTTTCCTTCGTAAGTGAAGGAAATACTGAATTATTGTTAGGAGTGCTAAAAATGAAGATGTAAAGTGAAATGTTTTCCCATCCCGTATCACAGACCCTTACTTGAATTTCCGAGGCTGAGAACACCTGCTCTTAACTGGCTGTGAGACACTGAATCATATTATTCCCTCTCAGAGTCTCAGTCTCTCTATCTGGGAAGTGAGGACTTAGCTATGGCCAGTGTGTATTGTCTTCCATGGCACCTGTAATTGATTGATAATGACTTGGTGAGGCACGTGGAAAATGCTATCAGAATCGCCTCTGAGATCAATTGGAAAGAAGGCTGGGAGTACTTGGTGATGCCTGCCATGGGCACTAGATGGGAGAAGGGGAAAAGCATGCTTGGCACGGATTCCCATCCCTGGGCCTGAAGAGTCTATGGTCTCTTCCAGCTCTGATACTCTATATTCAGTCTGAAATGAACTATTCTCTTCTGACTCTAGTTAACAGTATCTCCTGTCCAAGAACACTAACAACATCAACGATTGTTATTAATAGTCCTTCCTGAGGATTTTGTGTGTGTGTGTGGCATGGTCCCCCCTGTCTACCTCCCCACCCCCACCACATCTTCTGATAGACTTTCCATGAAATGAAATTGTAAGCATTACCTCAAATTTCAGTGATAGAATGGTTACTGGGAACAGATTGTCTAGAAAGAAAACAAGAATTAGTAAACACTGTCTTACAAATGAGCCATCTGGAGATTTATTTACATAAGAAAAGAGGGAAGACTTGGTATTTTCATGCTGGGGTTTGTTTCTTCTACAAGTAGCCACAGGGGTGTATTTGTCATGAACACACATTGAGCTTTTTAGCAGAGATTGCTGAAAGCATGAAAAAGCAATGCTCATTTGGTTAGTTATTTGGAGGATGGGAAGGAGAAGAGAGAGAGTGGGAAAGCCACCAAAAAACCCGCCACCAAAACCCCACGCTTTTTGAATGAAATTTAGTATTTGGGATTTCAAAATGCTTTTAATGCATTCACACTCTAGTTTTAAAACTACGTATTATCACCAAAGTGTCAAATAAGAATGATTTTCCTGTAACAGGGTCAAATGTGGAGGCACTGAACAATCCTGCCAATGCAGAAGGACCGAAGAATAATGCCAGGGGATCAAAACCTTGACACAGTTTGAATCAGCGTGAAGAGTGATCCTAGACCCCAGAGAGACCCCTGGGTGTCAGCCCAGCTTTTCAGAACTACTTAACCCCCTCCTCTAGCTTGTCTATTTACCACTGTTCCCTCAGGAATCACACACTGAAATAGTCATCTCTTCCTAGGAGACCAGGCACAGGCTTCCCAAGTGGTTCAGTGGTAAAGAATCTGCCTGCAGTGCAGGAGATACAGGAGACTCGGGTTTTATCCCTGAGTCGGGAAGATTTCCTGGAAGAGGAAATGGCAACCCACTCCAGTATTCTTGCCAGGGTAATCCCATGGTTAGAGGAGCCTGGCAGGCTAAAGTCCGCAGGATTGTAAAAGAGATGGACAAGACAGAAGGGTCTGAGCATGCATGCCTAGGAGACCAGCCTCAGAACCACTCCTCCCATTCACCCAGGAGTGTTCCTCCTTGCAGGGTGGACAACACAGAGTAAATACGGGATGGGTGGGGAGGAGCCCATGGATGATGCACTTTCTAAGCCCTCAATCCCCCAGTTGGATGACACCAAAAAGAATGGGGTTGCATTGCACCTGCAAAGTGACAGACTTGGTAAAAATAGCCCACTGTGTCTGGACAAGCACTGTTTGGCCAATAAAATACAAGTTAATGAGACAACAGTTGGACTGACTTTATAGAAAGATAGTTTTCTGCTCCTGGACTGGGCTGGGTTGTAAAGTCTCTTACATGTTTGCTCTGGAAATTGTATAGCTCAGGGCAGCAGCTCTTTAGAGGGGCAAGAAGAGGCAAGATTGAAAGGGCTGAGCAGGTCTGTCACTGCCTTGGGGCTTCTGGAGTCAGAAACAGATGCAAGGAGACGGGAAGTGAAGCTTGAAGAGTGAAACAGCTGGAAGGCACCCAGCAATTCAGAACCATCAGCATGGAAGATAATTACCTGCTGACAGGTTTCTGATATGTACCTGAATGGGTGTGCTTGTGTGTATGTGCGTCTTTTCAGGCAACTCAGGGGCATATTCCATCCTCCATACCTGGGCAAGAGGGGGAAGGGGTCATAAACAAAGACTCAGAGCCCCTAAGCATTGTATTGTGAACAAATCTACAATTAAGCTTGAAACGTGAAAGATGTAAGGAAAAACAAAACTTGAAATATGAGAAGGTTCTGAGAGAGGAAAAGCCAGAGCAGTGCTTTGGGTCAGTGTCTGGCCTGGAGATGTTTCAGAAATGGTTATGATAAACTGACCACCTTGATAGAAGGGAGTTAATTATAAGAAGAAAAACAGTCAGTATGGCACACACTCGGCCTGGCTCTGGGGTTTGGACCCTTCATGGCCCATCTGGCTGTAGACACTCTTTGTGGATCCATTTTCCAGAAGAGCATCCAGAGGCTGAGAGAGGGTAAGTGAGTTGCCCAAGGATATACAACTAGCAAGAGGGAGGGTAAGGATTTAAAGCTACATAACCTGACCCCTGGGTTTCCCTGATGGCTCAGCGGGTGAAGAATCCACCTGCAATGCCGGAGACACGGGTTTGATCGCTCGGTCAGGACGATCCCTTGGAGGAGGGCATGAAAACCCACTTTAGTATTCTTGCTGGGAGAATCACACGGTCAGAGGAACCTGGCAGACTATAGTGCATGGGGTTGCAAAGAGTCCAAGACGACTGAAGTGGCTGAGCATGCACCACAAACTCAGCCTGACCGCTAAACCTGCCTTCGTAGCTATTGCTTCAGCAAAGGTGAACTTGACCTTCTGGAAGTGACAAATGGGAGCCAAGTGAAGTGGGAGGAGCACTGGAGCAGGAGAAAACTCCAGCTTGTGACCCTAAGACTCTTCAAAATTTTGGGCAAAGTCACCATAATTTTGGTATGTTCTTCCTGCAGGATATCATTATTTTGGTATCCTCATTATAACCATTATGATTTATCACCACCAATATGTGGAATAGGATGATACAGTTGTAGCATATTGGATTTTGTTCTTCAGACCCTAAATGAATGTTTATGGGGCTCTGAAATTGATGCCAGACCATAGTGAAGTTGGATAGTTTTCCAGTTCAGTGATTCCAAACACGGAGGAGCTACTCATGATATCTAAAAGTTGTGCAGATTCTCACAGATTGTACTTGTATATTTAGTATCCAATGTTGATGAAATGCATACTATGAAAAACTACTGTAAAGGTAGAAGTGCCTATAAATGAATTTATTTGTTATTGTTATGACACCACCTACACATATTTGAAAATGGTCATGTATGCATGGAAGAGACAAAACGATTGCTTAGAACACAGACCAGGCTTCCTGAGCAAGGGTGTTTAGGACGATATGTTTCTATCCTAAAATGAGAAAGGAATGGGTCCTTTTCAAGTAGCACAAAGTAATGTTCTTGTCTTTAGCACCAAATAGACCTCTTGACTTTCTGTACAATCCAAAATGATACCATGCATCCTGAATGATTTGTTCAAGAATGAAAATTGATTTTGAGGAAACAGTGGTCTAATTTGACCATTAAGGATGTCAGGCTGAGTCTGACTCTTAGATGAAGCAAAGGGTGTGACTTGTTCCATCAAAGTCATTCCAGAAGGCTTGATCTCCGAGTCAAGTAAGGGAAGCCATAAGTTTAGGACCCATTTTCCACTTCTGGTTCCTACTGTTGAGAGCCTCTGCTGATTCCTTGGTAATAGCAATCGGGAAGTGTGACCTATGGAAAAATGAAGCCTGCTGCTCTACTGATAGAGTCTATAGATGTTTCTCCCCCGCCCTCCCGTTTCCAATGGCAGAAATGGCTCTCTATAATTCATCCTGGCTTTTTCAGCCCTGGTGCCAGAAGCAGCACATTCCACAGGCACTTGGTAGAGTTTTATCTGATTGTCCCTTCCAGGGACTGACAGTAGAACTCATTGCTGATGGAAAGGAAAGGTAACGTAATACCGATATTATGCTACTTTTCCATGGAGACCCATAAGGAAGAATCGTGCTTGTTATCCATTCATCTTTTTCCCTTTCTGAAGTTTTCAAAATTTAACCAGCCAGAACAAATTTGTGTCATCATTTTCGAACTCATGGTACTGGAATTTTCCTAACATCCCTGGTATTTTCAACTTGAGTGCCAAATAGACTGCTTTCTCCTTAGAAATGAATGATCTCTTCAATTTGCAGATATAGAGACAGGAGTCATTATGTCTTCCTCTGTCTTGACACATAAATACCCACCCAGAGAGGATGGAGGTGTTAGTGGTTTCCTCTCACTTCTGCTATTATACGAACTTGCATGAGATTGCATTGTGAGTGGCAATTCTGTCTTCCGTTGCAAAGACAATATTATGCATTTTGCTAAGCTTTCGGAGAGAACACAAGTGGTGAGGATTCAACAGTTATTATGAGCAGAATCTAGTAGGCTTACAGTTCCAGCTTGTTTGGGGGCTCAACTTCTGGAAGACAGCCTACAAAAATAGCAATTTACAGGAAGGAAAAAAAAAAGCGGGTCCTGAGGCATTGGGTCGGGGCAGACATTAGTTCTATTTAGGGCTTAAACCAGCCCACAGTTAATTGTAGGTCTCTTGCATTAGCTTGTAGGAGCAGTAAAAGCATGTAATTCAAGCTAATCTGATGGGCAAATGAACTGGGTACTTGGTGCCAAGTGAGACCGTGAAACAAAAGGACACATGTGTTTTCAGGAAAAAGAAAAAAAAACACACACAACATGGTTTCAACTGTTGCACACGTGAAACTCTGGAAAATTCTTTGGAAGTTTTGTCATTTTAGGAAAGGACCTTGAGGGTACAGTGGATGTACTTCTGAAGCCCAGAGCTCTCAGTTACCTGAGCAGTGAAGCCTGTGGCCTGGAATAATGGGGAGGGGGGCAAGCTTTCAGAGAAGGTTTCTTTCAACTGATTGTCAAAGCTTTCTTTAGAAAGCGTCTGGTGGGTCTTTGCATTCATTTTCCCTGACTGTGCACTCGAATCAGCCCAGGTCCCATCCTTGAAAATTCTGATTTACTTGGTTTGGAGTGGGACTCAGGGACCACTTCTTTCTAAAAGTCACCCTGGAGGAGTGTGATGTGATGATAGGGGTTAGAATTCAAAATATTTGTGTGTGCGTGAGTGCTCAGTCGTGTCCAACTCTTTGCTACGCCATGGACTGTAACACACCAGGCTCCTCTGTCCATGCGGTTCCCCGGGCAAGAATACTGGAGTGGGTTACCATGCCCTCCTTCAAGGGATCTTCCTGACCCAGGGATTAAACCTGCCTCTCCTGCATTGGCAGGTGGCTTCTTTACCACTGTGCTACCTGGGAAGCCTCAGAACCACTGATCTAGTGGCAGATAGGGCTGAAGGAAGGTGAGCTGGTGGTTGAGGTTAATGGCTTTTCTTTTAGCTCCTGCAAGGGAAGTGAGAAACAGCCAACTGTGAGGTTATAAATGAGTATTTGACACTGAGATGATGCCATCTTGTCGTCCCAGTTGTGGGATTAGTGTTACTGGGGAATTATGGCACAGGCGATTTTTCTAGTGTCGTTTGTCCAGAGACTGACTTCTTTAGGCAGAGATGTAACGTGACCCTGGATGAGACCGGTTCTAATGTGCTGCCTGCCAGAGCAAGTCCTCCCAGGACGTAGCCCTGACCTTTTTTGATCCTGAGCCTCAAACCAGGCTTTAGTACATCCTTTCCCTGGCAGGGCTACCCTCCTGGGGTCCAGGATGTGAATGTCTATTGGTGAGGTGCCTTTAGGAGAGTGAAACAAGCAGGCAGTTTAATCATTTAAGTCAGAAATTATCCCTTTCAGCAAACATGTGTCAAGCCAGTAGTTGAAAAAAAAAGTTAAAACAGTAGTCAGTGTACTTTGAATACATTTTGCTAATTTAAACCAATCATATAAAAGTTTGTGTTAAAATCAGGTGCTTGGTTTTTACCATTGAAAGGAAAACTTTAGAAGGCAAAAAAAATTTCATACCAAAAATGCATAATTTGGACTGAACTCCAGGATTAGAATTCTCAAAAACTGGAGGCAGAAAGTTAAATAGTAACTCAAACATAAGCTATTAAATGGCTTGAAAATGAGATTTTGAAAAACATACTACTGATTAATAGGGTTCATCAGAAAGAACACTAAAAAGAAAAAGCAGTCTTGTCTGTTGCAGACTAAATATTAACTGCACATTAGGGAAACAATGGATATATTGTTTTTATACTCTAGGTGTTTATATATATACTCTAGAGTATAAAACAATGGCTATGTTGTTTATACTCTAGATGTTATAAGTGGAAATTGAAGTAATTATGGTGACTTCATATTGGGTTAGCAAGTCAACATAAAAATTGCAAGCATAAAATTGTGATCTCACTGGAGGGTATAACAAGCAACATCATTTGTGTCCTCAGGTGTGTGGGTGAGATTTTCTTAGATCAGGTAAACCAAGTATGGGCAGGTGGATGGCATAAATGACTTCTCCACAAACATTTAAAACAGGAACAAAACATTCACGTATAGATAGGAGCTGATGAGTGGGTAACTTTGATGATGGGATTTGCTAGCATTTTCATGTACAGGAATTTTCCAGAAGGATCTGAACAACAGACCTGAAAAGGCTCCATTGCAGGGTCCAAGATTAGTTCATTCCTCCTTTCATTATCCCATCACTATCCTTTCAAGGATATTTATTTAATAAATATCCTTGAAGCACGTACTCTGTGCCAGGTGACTCTACAAGGAACATTTATGGATGTGGGATTCTAAGTTAGTCAGCATTCTCCATAGGATGCACGTCTATCTCTGTCTCCATATCTATTGCTATCATCAAGTATAATTATGTGTAGAGCACTATATATATATGTATGTATATGTATGTACATTTATATGTGTGTGTGTGTGTGTGTATATATATATATATATATATATATATGAGAGATTTTAAAGAATTGACTCATGCAGTTGTGGAGATTAGCAAGTCCAAAACATTCAGGGTAGGTCAGCAGGTTGGAAACCTGATGTTGTAGCTCAAGTTTGAAGGTCATCTGGTGGCAAAATTTCCTTTTCCTTAAGGATATCAGTCAGTCTTCTGTTAAGACCTTTGACTGATTGGATGAGGTTCACCCACCTTATGGAGGGTAATCCTTTTTACTCAAAGTTTACTGGCTTCAGTATGTGTGTTTGTTGTGCTTAGCCACTCAGTTATGTCTGACTCTTTGTAACCCTTTGAACTATAGCCCACCAGGCTCCTCTGTCCATGGGATTTTTCAGACAAGAATACTAGAATGGATTGCCGTTTTCCTCGTCCAGAGTATCTTCCTGACTCAGGGATCAAACCTGCATCTCCTGTGTCTCTTGCATTGCAGGCAGATTCCTTACCTGCTGAACCATCAGGGAAGCCTGGTTTCAATGATAACATCATCTAAAAAATACCTTCACAGAAATGTCTAGAATAATGTTTGACCAAATATCTGGGTACCCTGATCTAGACAAGTTGACACATCAGATTAACCATCACATATGGACTCCTTGTGTGTAGGATGAAAGAATCAGGATTCTGAGTGGTGGACTCCTAGGTCTATCTTCCGAGTCCTTGCTTACCCCCTCTCTGTGTCATTCCCAGGGAATATTTGATGATACTCCCTGAGGCCCTGTCAGCTTGCTGGATGGATGTTACAAAATGAGGTTCAGTAGGCAAGGAAAGGGGCTGATCTATCTCACACACAATTACTGCCCAAGAGATAGAATGGAAATCTAATGAGAAAAAGTTAGCTGTGCATGTATGGAGTTCAGAAAGCAGGAGGACTCTCTTCCGTTACTTCTTTCCCGTAAAGTTCTCCTCATCACTACGTTTATAATGCAAACACGTTTTGACTGCCAGCTGGAACACTGTGCTTCCTTCCCCTGCTTCTTGAGTCTGGTGGGCATTTGTTGTTGTTCAGTTGCTAAGTTGTGTCCAACTCTTTGTAACTCCATGGACTGTAGTCCACCAGGCTCCTCTGTCCTTGAGATCTCCCAGGCAAGAACACTGGAGTGGGCTTTTTGCTCTTTCCTTCTCCACTGGTGGCCATTATTTTAGCATAAATAGGACAACTAAAAGTGTAGCTGGAGGTGCAAGTTGATTAATGAAATTGTTTATCATAATATTTGTATAATGGACTTAATTTTTCTCCTCTTTTTTATATGATAACATTTCAGCAATTTGGCAACACGGGGAAAAAAATAAGTGGGCCCACCATAAGAGCATAATAATTTATATTTTTGTGTGTTCCCTTTTAGTCCTTTTTCGGATACATACATTTGCTTGCATGATTATTATAGAGTGCATATATTTTTATCCTTTCCCCATTAACATTTTATCATATGTACATTTCCATGTCTTTTGTAGCTAGTCTTTTTGGAGCCATAACATTACATCAAAGTGATGTAGAATAATTTAATTAACCAACCCTTATTGTTGCTTATTGAAGTTGCCCCAAGTCTTTTCCTGTTACAAATCATATTGCTATGGTTTGCTTTCATTTTCTTTAGGATAAATTCCTAAAAACAAGATCCCTGAGCCAAAGGACATGAATATTTTATAGCAGTTAATGTGCACTGCTTTTGTTCGATTTAATTGGACTGTGTGCATTTTTCTAGGCTTTTGTTTTTTTGTTGTTTGTTTCTTCCCTGTTTCTTTGGTAATGACCTTACATTACCACCTCTGGTTTCCACCAGTGACCTCTGTAGACAAGGCGACATGGAGATGGCCATCCCAACTTCCTGATTGCTTCAGTCATATCTTTCTGACAAAAATAGCCTTTGAGGCTAAAAATGTCCATACCTTGTCCTAGCTCAAGAGAGATTTATTGCTTGGAAAATCTGAGTAGAGTCTCTGCAGCCATTTTTCAACTGAGAGTGGAAAAAAACTCCATTTCACACTTAAAAGCAATTTGGGATTTATTTTTGGTTCTTTGATAATTCAAGGAGTCTTGGAAATGCTTCACGTCTCATTGCTTCTAATATAATTGAAGACGAGCCCCAGGTTGAGAAGTTTAAGGAGCAGTAGTTAGAGTTTGGAGCAAACATTTTACAAGACAGAAGTTAATGGTGCTACTATTTCTGTAAAAAGAGTTTACTTTTTGTCGCAGTCTTTGGAGTTTCATGTTAATAGTTCTACTTTCTTTGGTGTAGGTCTCATTTTAGTATACCCTGGAGGAGGAAATGGCAACCCACTCTGGTATTCTTGCCTGAAAAATTCCATGGACAGAGGAGCCTGGCAGGCTGTAGTCCACAGGGTTGCAAAGAGTTGGACACAACCAAGTGATTAAGTGCTCACACATCTTGGTACGAGGAAGTAACGTGTTTAAAGCAGTCAGTTTGAAAATTGGTGTTAGGCATGGCATGAAACTTAAGTACAAGGAATGAATTACTTGTATTGTGGGAAAACTATTTATATTTAAACCCACATCTTTTTTTCACATCTCGTATAAATGGAATCATACACGAGGTGGCCTTTTGTGACTGGCTTTTTTCATTTAGCTTAGTGTTCCTGAGACTCACCCATGTTGTAACATGGATCATCAGATCTTTGTTCCTTTTGGTAGATAAATAGTACTCCATTATATAGATAAGCCACATTTTATTCATCTACCCATCAGCTGATGGACTGCTTTTGCTTTTTGACTATTATGAATCATGTTGCTATAAATACTCATGTTCAAGTCTTGGGTGAATATATGCTTTCATTTTTCTTGGATACATATCTAGAGGTGGAATTGCTGAGTCCAATGGTCCACGTTATCTTTTTAAGAAACTGCCCATTTGCTTTTAAGAAATTGCCCAATACATAGAGCTGGACGAGGTAATGGGTAGGCCTGCTACTGTCAGCTTGGGTGAAGGGAATGATCCAGGTTGAGCATAAGAAAGTGAAGTGGTAGAAGCGTGCCTGAGACCAAGGAAATTTTAATGAGGCTGATTTTCCATAATAACTGTTCATTCAGAACAACCTTCTGCTGCTGCTGCTAAGTCGCTTCAGTCCTGTCTGACTCTGTGCGACCCCATAGACAGCAGCCCACCAGGCTCCGCCGTCCTTGGATTTTCCAGGCAAGAGTCCTGGAGTGGGTTGCCATTGCCTTCTCGAACAACCTTCTATTGTTTTTAAGCATATTTATATCTGTAATAGTGAAGTTGTAGGGTACCAATGATCTGGAAGAGTTGATTTGATCCATGTATAAAGCTTCCTATGTCTAATTTTAAATGTCTAATTCCCTGGTGGCTCAGACAGTAAAGAGTCTGCATGCAATGTGGAAATGTGGAAGGTCTGGTTCAATCCTTGGATGAGGAATATCCCCTGGAGAAGGAAATGGCAACCCACTCCAGTGTTCTTGCCTGGAAAATCCCATGGATGGAGGAGCGTGGTGGGCTATAGTTCAGAGAGTTGCAAAGAGTTGGACACAACTGAACGACTTCATTTTCAATTTACTTTTTAGGAATTGAAAAACAAATACCAATCCCACCCCCTCCCCAAGTTTTTCTCAATGAATATCCTGTCTGGGCCTTCTACTAAAAACAGTCTCTGTGCTTGCCTTCAGATAATACACTAATGTTGATTCCTTGACACTTAACGAGGGAAACCAACAGTTCACCAAATGTTCGAACTCTCCCTGAATTCTGCTGTGTTTGTGAAGGTTATAGTAAAATTGGTTTATTTTACACAAAATCCCTTTAACAACACGGGAGACAGTGTTTGGGGAATGTTTCTGAAATGTCCTTCTATAAGTTTCAGAAGATATACTCTAAGTATGTTAATGTTACTTCTATCAGATGCTTCATTTTTCACTTACAAACATCTGAATATGAATACCTTAGGAATTTGATATTAACCTCAGCATTAAACCCAAGATGGTTAATTCACATGAACGTCTGGCCATGAAGATCCCTTTTCCTCTTCTTTAGTAGAAAGATGATATTTGTGTAATTATATCCCTAGGTGGCATTAACGACACAATTGAAGGTTTGGCTTCCTTCTGGCAAACAAACCTCAGTTTTTGATTTGACGCCCATACCGCTTGCTTGTATAATCACACTACATGTGAAGGGTGGAAATTAGGGTGTAGGGTTGCTGATTTATATTCCACAAACTGAGTTTTCCTGTGCCAACCCAGAAAAATCTTACCATTGCTGAAGTGTTCAGTTTTCTTGTGGCTTCTCCAGGCTCTGTAAGTGATCCAGGAGGCAAATTTTGGTACATTCCAGCACAAGGTCTAATTATGGATGTAATGATTGGTGAACATTTAAAGCAAAAACCTAAATACTAAACCTGGACCTTCTTGTTTTTAGATGAAAAGGTCAGTAACCCAGTGTCAACAGTTTGAGACAGCTTGGGTTATAACTCGAAGAAATAATCGAAGTCAGCAAGAAAAAACAAACCCAGACCATTCTGTTGCTTATAAGTGAAGGAATTCAGTTGTCTTACGTGTTGTAACTGACACGATTTGACATGCTCATTTTTTTTAAGTCTTTGGGTTTTGAATAATTGCTTCTTGACAAAAGCCTATATTTTCTGTACTCTGTGGTTGCCAAGCTGTACTCAACTTTTAAAAGAGAGTCAAAGGAACGTATCCTTGTGAGAAATTGCTGCTTTGTGGAGTACAAATGAGAGGTTTCATGATCTTTGAAGCTAGGAAGGCCAAATCTGGCTTAGAAACCCCATCGCCAAGCTGCATTTTATATTCTTCATTGCTTTACTAAACTGAACTGTCCTTTTGTTGGAAGTGGGGGAAAGAAAGATGTAGTGGAGAACTGGGGTTTAGATAAGTGATTCTTCCCATCTGGCTCTGAAAGCAGAAAGTTCTTCTTGACCATTGCAGTCTAGAAGTCAGAATGTCAGAGTATTCTCACTCTAGATCAGTGCTTCTCAACTAGGGAAGATTGTGTCCCCTAGGGGCCAGAAAGCAATGTCTGGAGAGATTCTTGGTTGTCATAACTGCAGGGGAGTGTGCTTCTGGCATTTAGTGGCTAGAGACCGATGAAAGTGAAAGTGTTAGTCTCTCAGTCAGGTCTGACTCTTTGCGATCCCATGGACTGTAGCTGGTCACAGGATTCTCCATCCTTGGGATTTTCCAGACAAGAATACTGGAGTGGGTTGCCATTTCCTTCTCCAGGGGATCTTCCCGACCCAGGGATTGAACCCGGGTCTCCTGCATTGCAGGTGGATTCTTTACCGTCTGAGCCACCAGGGAAGCCCCAGCTCGAGACCAGAGATGTTGTTAAACAGCCCCCGACGACCAAGGATTGTTCAGGTGGACAGATAACTTGGAGAGATCACTCGTATAGCAGGTGTGAAGTTTCTTGTTCTGCTGTTCACAGGAGTGGAGAACAGAAAGTTCTTTTTTCCAATAAAATGTTTGCTTTCATTTGGCACTCTATTTCTTGACACTGTTCTTAAAGAGAGCGCTGGAATAAGAAATTGAAGCAAGCTCCCCATGTGCAGAAGGAAGTGCTGCAGAGCTGAAGGACACACAGACACACAGCTGGCGTCATGTGACTTCAGCCTCCCCCTCCATGCTCAGTGAACCATTGGCAAGATGCTACAGGCCTGGATTTGTTTTATTCTTTTATTTGCAAATGTTTCATAAAATGCTTTTGCCTCAGGTTAACTCTCTTCTTTGTTGAAAAAAAAAAATTGTTTTTCTCTTTTTGGTGAGGAATTATTCTTTAAGCTTTCACCTTTCTTGGATGGAAGCACTTTGACAAACATTATAAAGCCATCCAAAGTCACCATAACCTATAGGCTGTTTGGAACCTTCCTGAGCCGTGTCTGCAGGGAAACCAAACCTCTTTCACCAGTTTTCTAGAGTCAAAATGTCCAGGTATTCTGGGGGCTAGTTGTGGTCTGTGAACAAACATGGAACCCAGGTTGGCCTCCTCCCCAGTTTCTGAGCCCTGATCCCACTGTACAAGCGTGACCGATTCTTGGGGTTACTCCAGGCAGGAGAAATGTGAATGAAGCACATTCACACTAAGAGGTTCGTTTCTCATTGACTTCCCTCCTCTACTTTTTTTTTTTTAATTTTTATTAAAAAAAATTTTTTTTGGCCATGCCACTTGGCATTAAGGATCTTAGTTCCCGAGCCCAGGGTCAAAGCCATGCCCCCTGCAGTGGAAGCACAGAGTATTAATCACTAGAGCATCAGGAAATTTCCACCTCCTCCACTTTTAAATGAAAGGCTTAAGGAGAATGATAAAAGCTAAAAAGGTGATTGTCTGCCACAGTTGTTTCAGAAATTGTTACTGGTTGGTTGAGGGGTTCTGCATCTCCTTAATATTCCTAAATTGAGCTAACTCTACTGAGCATTGTCTTTATCAGCAAATACTTAACATACTACCCAATGCCAACACTATGAAAAATGGGAAAGTGAATTGTGTTTTCTACCATGTACTTTGTTAGGATTATTACCTTATTTAATTTTCAAAGAAAGCCTTATGAATGGAGGACTTTTATTATTTTTTGTTTTGCAGACGAGGAAGCTGAGGCTTAAGAAATTGAGTAATCTGTTGATGTTTATAGAACTTCTAAGTAACTAGGTTAGGATTAGAAGTCAGGCAGACAACTTTGTATTTTCTAGATTGTGCCAAAGAGTAGAGTTCAAGGGATGTCCTCTGAGCTGAAATGTTGCCCACACACCAAGTGAAAGCATATCATTGTTCAATCACTCAGTCATGTCCGACTCTTTGCAACCCCATGGACTGCAGCATGCTAGGCTTCCCTGTCCTTCACTATCTCCCAGAGCTTGCTCAAACTAATGTCCATTGAGTCAGTGAGGACATCCAACCATCTCTGTGGTCCTCTTCTCCTCCTGACTTCAATCTTCCCAATATTAGGGTCTTTACTAATGAGTTGACTCTTTGTATCAGGTGGCCAAAATATTGGAGCTTAAGCTTTGGCATCAGTCCTTCCAGTGAGTATTCAGGGTTGATTTCCTATATATATGTGCATTTAACTTACAATTTCAACTACGTATGCTGAGGAAACTAATGATCAAGTCTCAAGGATCTACAGAGGGTCTTAGATGGCCAAGAAGACACTGTCCTTCTCCTTTCTGTCCAGAGATGTGTCTTGGAAGTGAGAACATTTTGGTCAATGAGTGATTCTGATCCTTAAGGATGATTTTTCATCTTGGACCCTAAATGCAAACCTTCTACTTTACTGTGCTTCTCAATAAGAGAACTAGGGACCTGATTTAGTTCAACACTGGATGAAATCCTGGTTGACTACCCTTCTGAAGACATGACCTGTCTGTCTCCAGTAGACACAGGATGCTTCAGAGCCATGCTGTCTAGTACTTTATTTGTCCACTGACCACTTGAAATGTGGCGAGTCTGAGTTAGATGTGCCATAAGTGTACAGTACACACTGGACTGTGAGTGCCGTGCTGTGCTTAGTCGCTGAGTCGTGTCCGACTCTTTGCAACCCTATGGACTGTAGCCCACCAGGCTCCTCTGTCCATGGGGATTCTCCAGGCAACAATACTGGAGTGGGTTTCCTTGCCCTTCTCCAGGGGATCTTCCCAACTCAGGGGTAGAACCCAGGTCTCCCGCATTGCAGGCAGATTCTTTACCATTTAAGACACCAGGGAAGTCCAAGAATACTGGAATGCATAGCCTATCCCTTCTCCAGGGGAACTTCCCAACCCAGGAATTGAACTGGGGTCTTCTGTGTTGCAGGCAGAGTCTTTACCAGCTAAGCTACCCATGAAGCCCTGTACTGTGAGGACTTAGTACCAAAAAAAAAAAAAAAAAAGTAAAATATCTCATTAATAAGTTTTAATGTTGATTACATTGTAAAATAATATTTTGGAAAGATTATGTTAAATAAAATACATTATGAAAATAAACTTGACCTGTTTCTTTTTACACTTTTAATAAACTGAAAATTTTAAATTACATATGTGATTCCCACTATATATCTATTGGACAGTGGTGGGCAAGTTAGTGAGTTTTTAAGGAAAATATGACTATATGTGTTAACTTTCTAACCTAACTACCTCCAAATAAAAATTCAACTTTATTATAATTTTCAAAATAACCCTGCAGAGCAGATGTTGTTGCATTTTCATAAATGAAAAATTCAGTGTTTTGGTGAGATTAGATTATTAAGGCAAATTCTTACAACTAGCAGTGGTTGTACTGGGAGTTGAATTCTTGTCTGTTTGAATTCAGCCCTGATCTCTTTCCCTTATAGTCTGTCAGAAATGAACCTAGAGTAAAAAGGGAGGGAATGTGGCCACCAGCTTCCTGATAGTTTTCTTATTACTGCTGTTTACTTAAATACAGAAGGGGTACAGATTCCAGTGAACTGAGGGTTTCAGTAAGTTGGTCTTCAGTTAACCCAGATTTCATGAAAAATTTCAGTTTCTCCTTTCTTCATAAAGTTTGCTGCTGCTGCTAAGTCGCTTCAGTCGTGTCCAACTCTGTGTGACCCCATAGACGGCAGCCCACCAGGCTCCTCCATTCATGGGATTCTCCAGGCAAAAACATTGGAGTGGGTTGCCATTTCCTTCTCCATCATAAAGTTTAGGGAGCATAAAAGAAATGGCAGCTTTAAAAATGGGCAATTTTACCCCTGTTTTATTGAGATATTATTGACAAATAGCATTACATTAGCTTTAAGTATACAACATAATGATTAGATACATATGTATACTGTGAAATGATGACCACATTAATTTAATAGTCTCTATCACCTCAGGTCCTTCTAGTCAAGGCTATGGTTTTTTCCTGTGGTCATGTATGGATGTGAGAGTTGGACTGTGAAGAAGGCTGAGCGCCAAAGAATTGATGCTTTTGAACTGTGGTGTTGGAGAAGACTCTTGAGAGTCCCTTGGACTGCAAGGAAATCCAACCAGTCCATTCTGAAGGAGATCAGCCCTGGGATTTATTTGGAAGGAATGCTGCTAAAGCTGAAACTCCAGTACTTTGGCCACCTCATGCGAAGAGTTGACTCATTGGAAAAGACTCTGATGCTGGGAAGGATTGGGGGCAGGAGGAGAAGGGGACAACAGAGGATGAGATGGCTGGATGGCATCACTGACTCAATGGATGTGAGTCTGAGTGAACTCCGGGAGTTGGTGATGGACAGGGAGGCCTGGCGTGCTGCGATTCATGGGGTCGCAAAGAGTCAGACACGACTGAGTGACTGAACTGAACTGACCTGAACTGATCACCTTTGATGTTGCTATTCAGTTGTTCAGTCATGTCTGACTCTTTGCGATCCCATGGACTGTAGCCCGCCAGGCTTCTGTCTTTCACTGTCTCCTGGAATTTGCTCAAACTCGTGTCCATTGAGTTGATGATGCCATCTAACCGTCTCATCCTCCCCTTCTCCTCCTGCCTTCAATCTTTCCCAGAATCAGGGTCTTATTTCTAATGAGTCGTCTCTTGATTTTAAGGTGGCCAAAGTATTGGAGTTTCAGCTTCGGCATTAGTCCTTCCAATGCATATTCAGGGTTGGTAATACTTTAGGATTGACTGGTTTGATCTCCTTGCTGTCCAAGGGACTCTCAAGAGTCTTCTCCAGCACCACAGTTGGAAAGCATCAATTCTTTGGTGCTCAGCCTTCTTTATGATCCAACTCTCACATCTATACGTGACTACTGGAAAAACCATAGCTTTGATTCTGTGGACCTTTGTTGGTAAAGTGATGTCTTTGTTTTTGAATTTGCTGTCTAGGTTTCTCATAGCTTTTCTTTCAAGGAGCAAGCGTCTTCTAATTTTGTGACTGCAGTCACCATCTGCAGTGATTTTGGAACCCAAGAAAATAAAGTCTGTCACTGTTTCCACTTTTCCCTCATTTATTTGCCATGAAATGATGGGACCAGATGCCATGAGCTTGTATCTGCAATTCATCATCTGTGTGTACTTTAACCTCCGTCAGAGAGGACTCTGTTTTAGGGACTGTACGTCAATTTCCATTTTGTTCGGTGGGCATTTGGAAGTAAAGCAGGGTGTTCAGCTGACTTGTTACTCTGCCACCACACCCTGCTTGAGGTGTGTGTCTGCATGCCACAAAGGACTGCTGAGATCAGGCAGCGTCACTTTCTATGATACGGACCAAGTGGGTGGCCCTTGTTTTTGTTTATTTGTTGGCTAAATGTGAATGGAACCTAGCATTTTGTTCTATCTCATTTTGGAATCTTGACCACCAACTGGAAGGTACCCACCCAGCACCCTGGTTCTGTCTGTGCTCAGTTTATTTTATTGTTATCCACTGCTCCGATTAAGAATTGTGTTCTCTACCCAAGTTATCGGAGCATGGGGACGGTAGAAGCAAAGCCTTCTCATTCCTTCAGGATATGCACATATTTTATTTTAGAACCATCAAAATTAAAGACTGGAGACCATGTCTGAGCATGAGTAGCTGAATTCTTAGTATAATAGGTGAGAGAAGGCCATGGAAGCGGCTGGCGACAGATGAGGGACCAGATCCCAGGGCATACTGCTTTCTACACTGTCCGTGTCAGCGCCATTACAGAACAGGTGGTTCCTAGTTGGCCAGCTTACGGCTGGGGCTGATGTGTAGGCACGATGCCTGTGTCTTGGCATCCATGTCTGTGGCGATACAAAGGAAATCATGCTTGTCACCCTTGCATATGTTGCTTAGCTACAAGTTTCTAAGGACAGATGATTGAATAAGAAAGAGTAAGAACAAACTCTATGTCTCCTGTCTTGCCTGACTTCCTCAGCCTTAGACTGACATTTTCAGCCAATTGACCTTCCCGTCTAAAAGTTTGGGAATGAGGGAAGCACTTAATATGTGCCAGGTATGGTTCTGAATGTTTCGTGTGTATGAACTTATATCATTTTCAGAATGGCCCCATGAAGTGTCTCTATCAGTATCCCCATTTCATAGATGGAGAAGTTGAGGCATCAGTTCAGTTCAGTCCCTCAGTCATGTCTGATGCTTTGCAACCCCATGGACTGCAGCACACCAGGCCTCCCTGTCCATCACCAATTCCCAGAGTTTACTCAAACTCATGTCCATTGAGTTGATGATGACATCCAACCATCTCATCCTTTGTCGTCCCTTACTCATCCTGCCTTCAATCTTTTCCAGCATCAGGGTCTTTTCAAATGAGTCAGTTCTTTGCATCGGGTGGCCAAAGCTTTGGAGTGTCAGCTTCAGCATCAGTCCTTTCAGAGAATATTCAGGACTGATTTCCTTTAGGATGGACTGGTTGGATCTCCTTGCTGTCCAAGGGACTCTCAAGAGTCTTCTCCAATACTACAATTCAAAAGCATCAATTCTTCTGTGCTCAGCTTTCTTTATAGTCCAACTCTCACATCCATACTTGACCACTGGAAAAACCATAGCCTTGACTAGATGGACCTTTATTGGCAAAGTAATGTCTCTGCTTTTTAGTATGCTGTCTAGATTGGTCATAGCTTTTCTTCCAAGGAGTAAGCATCTTTTAATTTCATGGCTGCAATCACCATCTGCAGTGATTTTGGAGCCCCGCAAAATAAAGTTTGTCACTGTTTCCATTTTTTCCCCATCTATTTCCTATGAAGTGATGGAACCGGATGCCATGATCCCAGTTTTCTGAATGTTGAGCTTTAAGCCAACTTTTTCACTCACCTCTTTCACTTTCATCAAGAGGCTCTTTAGTTCCTCTTCGCTTTTTGCCCTAAGGGATGGTGTCATCTGCATATCTGAAGTTATTGATATTTCTCCTGGTAATCTTAATTCCAGCTTGTGCTTCATCCAGCCCAGCGTTTCTCGTGATATACTCTGCATAGAAGTTAAATGATTTGGAACCAGTCTGTTGTTCCATGTCCAGTTCTAACTATTGCTTCCTGACCTCCATACAGATTTCTTAGGAGGCAGGTCAGGTGGTCTGGTATTTCCATCTCTTTAAGAATTTTCCACAGTTTGTTGTGGTCCACACAGTCAAAGGCTTTGGCATAGTCAATAGCAGAAGTAGATGTTTTCCTGGAATTCTCTTGCTTTTTTGATGATCCAACGGATGTTGGCAATTTGATCTCTGGTTCCTCTGCCTTTTCTAAATCCAGCTTGAACATCTGAAAGTTCATGGTTCACGTATTGCTGAAGCCTGCATTGGAGAATTTTGAGCATTACTTTGCTAGCGTGTGAGATGAGTGCAATTGTGCAGTAGTTTGAGCATTCTTTGGCATTGCCTTTCTTTGGGATTGGAATGAAGACGGACCTAACAAAAGCAGAAGATATTAAGAAGAGGTGACAAGAATACACAGAAGAACTGTACAAAAAAGATCTTCACGACCCAGATAATCATGATGGTGTGATCACTCACCTAGAGCCAGACATCCTGAAATGTGAAGTCAAGTGGGCCTTAAGAAGCATCACTACAAACAAAGCTAGTGGAGCCGATGGAATTCCAGTTGAGCTATTCAAATCCTAAAAGATGATGCTGTGAAAGTGCTGCACTCAATATGCCAGAAAATTTGGAAAACTCAGCAGTCAGGACTGGAAAAGGTCAGTTTTCATTCCAATCCCAAAGAAAGGCAGTGCCAAAGTTGAGGCATAGAGAAATGAAAATTGCCCAAAGTGACACAGGTAAATATCAAAGCCAGAATTGTGAGTGCAGGCAGAGGCTGGTGTTAAAGTGTTTGTTTTAACCACTACTCTGTGCTACCCAGTCCAAGAAACCCTCCAGTGTATTGGGTGAAACTAAACACCTGTCTGTACCTTCCACTGACTGCACTTCTTTGAATGATTTTGTCACTGTCCTTGCCAGGGAGATGCTAGGGGCTGAAGGGAAGACTTCCTGCTACCTACATGTACTTGAAATGTTGTCAAGTCTAGGAGATTTGTCCCTCAGAGTTTTCCAGTTCTTCCTGTCCCTTCCCTTCATATCAATGCAGCACTGGAGCTCAGGAGCTGGTTACAGCTTTGGATTTCAGAGTATTAAGGAGGAGGGGCTTACACGGGCCTCCAAGCTCTGCCTCTCTCTTCCCTGCTGAGAGATCTTGTCTCCAACCCTGTGAGAGCCTCCTGTCCAACCTGCCAGCCTCCTGTCTCTCTTCACCCCAATCCCTCCCATTCTAGGCAAAGAACTGGCTGTATGAGGCACACCCTACGTGCTTATGTAAAGGCAGACTGTGGGTCCCACACCCGTCATGCAGAAGCAAAACTCCTCAGTGAAGCCTTGAGTCTCCATTTTTAACAAGTTCCCTGGGTATTCTGAAAGGCAGCTTGCTTTGGGATCACTTCCCATTGACTCTCCCATCAGGCATTTCTGTGCTGTACCCTTAATGGCGCTCTCTTGCCGTGTAATTAACATACCCCTTTGCTTACCTGCCTGGAGCTGTTTCCTTTGTGGCCTGGGCAGTTTTTCCAATGTCATTTCCAGCTGCTACTCCACTTTGTGGCTTCTACTCCAGCTGCATCGGATCATACACCTGGAGGGATGCGCAAGGTGATGGTTAGCAGTTGGAATCGTTCAGCAGACAGGGGACCTTTGCCGAGCTTGGGAGCTTCCAAGCAGAGACCTTGTGAATGAGTGAGGGAGAGGCCTCCCTGGCCAGGCTAAATGATGTCTGGGAGCTCTCTAGGACTCGGAAAGCTTGTGCTGAGCATAACCCCCTCTCAAGTGGTGTTTAGACGCTGATTTTGATGACTGTCGTTTTTGCTCAGGGCCCAACTCCCGAAGTGGAGGGCAGAATTTGTTTTAAATTCCATAACTGCAACATTGGGGTGTTACACTCATAGGCTCAGAATCTCCAAGGAACTGCATTCCTCTCTGTTAAGCCCTGTTCCTCATCCTTGTAATCTGGACTTATCTCTGCCCTGGATGTTGGCTGCCCATGGTGATCACCCTGCTTCTGGAGCACAAGTGAGATTGGCTCCTAGGATCTCCCTGCAGCCTGTTCTTCAGTCTCTGTTGTTTAGTCGCTACGTCGCGTCCGGCTCTTTGGTGACCCCACGGATGTAGCCTACCAGGCTCCTCCGTCCATGGGATCTCCCAGGCAAGAATACTGGAGTGGGTTGCCATTTCCTTCTCCAGGGGATCTTCCCAACCCAGGGATCAAACCCATGTCCCCTGCATTGGCAGGCAAGATTCTTTACTGCTGAGCCACCAGGGAAGCCCACGTGTCAGTTACTCTGGTATTTAAGTATATAATAATCCATTGAAACAGATATTATTGTGCCCATTTGACCAGGCAGGAAATTGAGGCTCAAATATTGAGCAATCCCTTTTGAGTCATATTCCTGTTAACCAGCCAACCTAGGATTTGAATCCATGTCATTGTGACTCTAAATCTCTTACTCTTTACTGAACACTTGGCTACAAAACAAGCTAATCCTGTAAACAGTATTGCAAAAAGAATGCTTAATCTGCTAAAGAAAGCAAATGCTTCAGCAGCATAGAGACAAAATTTATTGCTGGCCAATTGATATATTCGTTACAAATCAGATTACGTTGTCCATAAAGCATTTCCTAAAGGAGCTCCATGTGGCAGTGATGTTAGCAAAGTATGAATTATTTTAGTGCTTGAGAGTTACTTAACTATTTGTCATTAAAAATAATTACTTATTCAGTCTTTCTTCTAACTCAGACTGGCAGTTTCCTGGAAGTAGACTGACTTAGCATTTCCTATTGTTTGCTAATTCATTGGGCCACAAAAGCAATCAGTTTGGCTTGCCAATGTACTTCCTTAGTCCTGGCTCTGTTTATCAGATATGCTGATGTCTTTAGCTGCAGCCCGCGCCCCCAACCCTTCCCCAGAATCAGGATTAAACCCTTCTCCTTCCAGCTTAATCTCATGCACTGGTTTGCTAAATTTTGTCTCCTGGGTGTCTGGCACAGAGTTATGTGCTCAGTGAGTATTTGTTGAAGGGATGAAGCAATGTGCTTCTTTGTTGAGTTAATCAAATTGTTGAACAGGACAGGGCTGAAATGCACATCCCAGTATGTCTTGGGTCTGCATCGTTAGCTACCCATAGGCTCTGCTGCAGTGACCAATGGTCTCTTGATGGCGAAACCCAACTCTTTTCACCCCACCAACCTTCCTCATTGATTAAGTTCCAGGACAAAGCTGTCACTTTCTTTTTAAACCACGTCATCTTTTTTGCTGTCCGTCTCCTCTGTCTATCCCATAAATGCTAGTGTTCTTCCCAGCTCCAATCTTGGCCCCCTTCTCTCCCTGGGGTCTGATCCACTCATGTGACTTCTGGGACTACATTTAGGGTGATGACTCCCAAATTCATCTCTCTTCCAAGTTTTGGAAACATAGATCCAATGACTTATTGAATGTCTTCTCCTGATTGGAAAGCCCTGCAAAAAAAAAAAAAAAAATTTTTTTTAAATTAATTTAGGATTTCTCCTCCTACCCCAAACTTGAGCCTCCGCATTTTTTTTTTTTAGCTTTTTAGTTTGCTGGGTGATATCACTCTTTTCTAATCTAGAAACTTCATAGTTTTCCTCTCTGCTCTCCCATCGCCTTCTATTTAGTCACTGAATCCCAGAGGTGCCCCACAAAGCCAGCCTTCATCATCCTGGATTCTGCCTCCATTTCCTTCTTAGCCAAGTTCATCTTCACACAGGCTGCTAGACAAGAGCCTCATGCAACAGCAGAGCCAGCCATCTCAGACTTCTCCTGACTGTAGGCAGACAGCGGTTGGATCTGGGTGTCCTCCAAACTCGTTAGTGATTGGAGGAGCTACTGCGTCACACATGCGGACTGACTGGTGAGGAAGTGGCTTCCAGCTGGCCAGAAACAGCCCAAGACACAGACGCAGGTTGGCATCCCTGGGCTGTCTTCCTTATGTGTTGTGGTCCTCAGGTCAGCATCCAATAAGCAGTGTGGGCAGAGGAGGGTCCTAGGGATGTGTGCAACCTGCCACATGGAGCCTGTTATGGCTGGTTGTGCAAAGGGTCTTCCTGGTGTAACATTGTTTTCTCTTTGGTTAAATGTACTGTATTTGGCCACCTGATGCGAAGAGCTGACTCATTTGAAAAGATCCTGATGTTGGGAAAGATTGAAGGCAGGAGGAGAAGGGGACGACAGAGGATGAGATGGTTAGATGGCATCACCGACTCAATGGATCTGAGTTTGGGCAAGCTCCAGGAGTTGGTGATGGACAGGGAGGGCTGGCGTGCTGCAGTTCATGGGCTTGCAAAGAGTCGGACACAACTGAGCAACTGAACTGAACTGAATGATCGCCACTGTGTGCGTGCGTGTATGTGTGTGTAAGTTAGCATATATCAGTAGGAGAGTGTGTGTGCATGTCTGACTATGAGTGAGGGTATGTGTTAATCAGCAAATTCATACTAAGGAATCTCTAACCCACATGGCCTGGAAGAAAGAGACTAGGTCAAAATAAGACCAGAATTGAATTTATTAGCAAAACCTTGTTCTTTTAAACTGGAACCACTGGAAGCAGTTATTCCTCTGCTTAAAAAAACCTCGGTTGTCTTGTCTGTAGGGTTGAGTGTGACCTTTTGTCCTGGGGTCCAAATCTCTAACACCGGTCCTCACCCCCTACCCCCTACGCCCGCCCCAGTCTGCCCTGACCCCATTCCACCCCTGCAGCCACAGCTCCTCTTTGGACAAGGAAGGGCTCTTGGGACTCCGTGATGTGTACACGTTTCATCCTGCCCTTTGACCTCTCCACCCTTCTTTCTGGCATCCTTGTTCACCTCCCCGCCAACATCTGCCCTGCTGGGCACATCCCCTGGTTCATTGTCAGATAAAATGTAGGATGCCATCAAATTTCAGATAAACGACTAATAATATCTCAGTATATGCTCCAAATAACTTAGCCACTGTTTATCTGAAATTTAAAATGAACTCTGTGTCCTGTATTCCCATTTGCTCCATCTGGCACTCTGACATTCCTTCTCCCTGCACGGAGCATTGTGCACAGATCTCCCATAGCTCTTCTTATATTATGATGATTTGATTATTATTATTATTATTATTGAATCAGCCATAGGTATACAGATATCCCCTCCCTTTTGAACCTCCCTCCCATCTCCCTCCCCATCCCACCCCTCCAGGTTGATACAGAGCCCCTGCTTAGGTTTCTTAGCCATACAGCAAATTCCCGTTGGCTGTCTATTTTACACACGGTAATGTAAGTTTCCATGTCACTCTCCATGCATCTCACCCTCTCCTCCCCTCTCCCCATGTCCATCAGTCTATTCTCTATGTCTGTTTCTCCACTGCTGCCCTGTAAGTAAATTCTTCAGTACCATTTTTCTAGATTCCGTATCAATGCATTAGAATACGATGTTTCTCTTTCTGACTTACTTCACTCTGTATAATGGGTTCTAGGCTTATCCACCCCATTAGAACTGACTCAAAGGCATTCCTTTTTTATGGCTGAGTAATATTCCACTGTGTATATGTAATGTACCACAACTTCTTCATCCATTCATCTGTTGATGGATGCTTCCAAGGTTGCTTCCACGTTCCAGCTATTGTAAGTAGTGCTGTAATGAACAGTGGGAAACATGTTTTGTCTTTTTCAGTTTTGATTTCCTCAGGGTAGATGCCTAGGAGTGGGATTGCTGCAATGCAGTCTCTATGAAATTACCAATGTGATTATTATTTTTATTAATTAATTTATTTTAGTTTGAATGTGCTGGGTCTTCATTGCTGCACAGGTGTTTCTCTAGTTGTGATGAGCTGGGGCTACTCTCCAGTTTCGGCGCTCGGGTTTTTCACTGTGGTGGCGTTTCTTGTTGCAGAGCGTGGGCTTTAGGATGTCCAGGCTTCAGTAGTTGTGATTTCCAGGCTCTAAAGCTCACGCTCAGCAGTTGTGGCACACGGACTTAGTTGCTCCACCACACGTGGGATCCTCCCAGACCAGGGATCAAACTTGAGTCTCTTGCATTGGCAAGTGGGTTCTTCACTACTGAGCCACCAGGGAAGCCCGTGATGATTTATTATTTTGCCAACTGTTGTCCGTTGCAGTTGTTCTATTGCTAAGTTGTCTCCGACTCTTTGCGACCCCATGGACTGAAGCATGTCAAGCTTCCCTGTCCTTCACTATCTTCCTGAGTTTGCTCAAACTCACGTCCATTGAATTGGTGATGCCATCCAACCATCTCATCCTCTGTCACCCCCTTCTTCTCCTGCCCTCAATCTTTCCCAGCATCAGGGTCTTTTCCAATGAGTTGGCTCTTCACATCAGGTGGCCAAAGTGTTGGAGCTTCAGTTTCAGCATCAGTCCTCCCAATGCATATTCAGGGTTGATTTCCTTTAGGATTGACTGATTTGATTTCCTTGCAGTCCAAGGGACTCTCAGGAGTCTTCTCCAGGATCCCAACTTGAAACCATCAGTTCTTCAGCACTCAGCCTTCTTTGTGGTCCATCTCTCACATCCATACATGGCTTCTGGAAAAACCATAGCTTTGACTAGATGGACCTTTGTGGGCAAAGTGATGTCTCTGTTTTTTAATACACTGTCTAGGTTTGTCATGGCGTTAGTGGTAAGGAATCCACCTGCCAATGCAGGTGATGCAAGGAGCACAGATTCGATTCCTCGGTCAGGAAGATTCCCTGGAGGAGGGCATGGTGGCCCACTCTAATATTCTTGCCTGGAGAATCCCATGGACAGAAGAGCCTGGTGGGGTATAGCCTATAGGGTCGTAAAGAGTCAGATATGACTGAAGAGACTTAGCATGCACACACACATATATGCTGTCATCCCTACCAACATGCATATCCTTGAGTCAAGACTATGACCATCGACTTACTCAATAAACATTTGTCAATCATGTCCCACCTGTGAAGCACTATGATAGGTGTCAGTTCCAGGACCACTGAGATTAGTCCTTGCACTGGAGCAGGGATTAGCAAACTACTACCCTAGCCTGGACCCAGCCCACCGCCTGTTGCAAGGGCCGTGGGCCCCGCCAGACTCACTGAAGTGTGTATTGTCTGCGGCTACTTTCACGCTACAATGGCAGAGTATGTGGCCTCTTGGCCCGCAAAGCCTTTAATGTTTACTTTTAGGCCCTTTACAGAAAAAAATTGCCGACCTCTGGTCTAAGGATCTTACCATCTAGAAGAGAGAGACAGACATAAACAAGTAAAGCAAATTCGTCTTTCATCTCTGAAGCCTTATATACATCAATGTGTGGTCCGGGACCACCTATCTTAGTGTCACCTGGAGCCTCATCCAGTTGACGCTGATTTCTGAGCCTGGTGATTCTGCCCTTTTAACAAGGCTTCCTGGTGATTCTTCATACCAAAGACTGAATATCACTGTCTTTGTGCCTGATCCCCTGCCTGGTGTGTGGTCAGCCCTGATGAATGGGTTGGCAGAAAGTGTTTGTTTGTTTGTTGATTGCTTCTCAATTCTGTTAAGAAAAAAAAAAGCCATTGGCATTGTTTGTTACATAAAGTAATCATTTCAGCCTGTACTGTTGTAAGTTAACTTAGCACAATTATACCACCGATCCAGGTGTGGTGTGGCTGGGCTTCCTCCAGAGAAAATACATATCCAGACCATTCTCCTCAACTGTTCTGTGCAACATCTCACTCATCCCAAGGGGTGGTGGCTGCTGTCTGCTCCTGAGCAGTGCAGGAGAGCATCCTTTACTATGACCACCGTCTTCTACCTCAGGGTCCCTTGCCGGGAGCCGACATGGACAACATCATTCACAGTCAAGTAATCAAAATAAACTAAACGGTTCCTTCATGTCCCGAAGCTCAGAAAATGCTCTGGCTCCTTCTGGTGCCATGTGAGGGGCTGACAGAAGATAAATAAGAGTGAATTCAACCCATTAGCATTTGGAAGGCAAATGTTTCCGAGTGAAAATAAAGTCTGTGACTATATGTTGAGACAGATGTTCACACTTGCTACTCTTGTTAGAGTCCTTAAGAAAATAAATTCAAGATAAGAGAGTCAGCCACAGGCATTCCTGAGACCTGTATGTTCCTGGCTCTTCTAGCTCCTACAAGCAGCGTGCGAGCACAAAGGGAGTAAAGGATGAAGGTAATTTTCCTGATAATCCCACTTAAGTTTTCTTGTGATAGCCAAATAATTGGGGCAAATGGATTTAAAAAAAAACTTGGATTATCTGTATAATGAACAACTTTAATGACTCGTTATTTCACAAAGAAAGATCTAAACTAAATGTTCTAATGTGTTGGTGAGAGTGAAAGTATTTCAGCCACACCTTGTATGGATGGCAACGTGGAGCGTAAACTGAACCAGTTCACACTTGTTTCTGCTGTTTGTGTTGAGTGCAGCCACACAGAGGCTTAACTGCAGTCATCCTAAGATAATGGAAATGTCTGGGTCTCACTGGCTGCTTCTTTCCCTGGGACGGACATCAACCTTCCTCCTCCATTCTTTTCGCTTGACACATGACGTTATCAGTGGTAGACATGTTTATGTGAGTGATTGTAGACGTATTTTAAATGAAATACCATTGTCTGAGCAGTTTGGTTTTTGAGGGTTCAAATAAATGAGAACTGCTTTCTCTCTGTTTAGACAAAAAAACAACCCCTCAAATATCACTCTATTTACAATCTTTGGATCTTTTTAAAAAAATCCAAACAACCTAGGTCATTCTGAGCTTTATGATTTCTTTGCTTGATGTATCCCATGTTTGTTAAATTTATTATATTCCAAACATACTACTACATCCTGTACAGGATTTAATTTGATGTAAAAACGCTTCTATGAGGGATTCCCTGGTGGTGCAGCAGTTAAGACTCCATACTTCCACTGCAGGGGCACATGTTCCATGCTTGACCAGGGAACTAAGATCTCACAAGCTGGGATGTGTGGCCAAAAAAACAAAAACTCTTCTATGCCTAGTTCAAGGGCCTTAGGTGATTTTTGTTTGTTTGTTTTAATATATTCTTAATAACTTAATACTTTTTTTTCTGTGCTTCAGTCATTTACAGAAACACACCAGGGAGGGAAACTTGAGTTAAAAACTGTCTTCTCACATTTTTTTAGAAAGGAGTCTTAGAATTGGTTACTAATTGCACCAGCATGGGGCTTATTAGCTGGTTGAAGCCCTATGGACATAAATCATTAAAGGAGGCCAAATAAATTTTATGTGCAAATCTGAGGTTTACCAAGAAAAAAAATAAATCCTCACTTATGTAATCATGCCGAGAAGGGATCAGGTGTTGTTATACATCGAGGACACAAAATAAATACAAAAAGCAAGTCCCCCACCATTCAGCTGTTTTTTATTAATAAACCTCCATCCATCATAAGTTGCTGGGAAAGGTGGCCAGATGTTAGAAACCTACTCCACTTGTCACCTAGGCCACTCCTGCAGGAGTTGCAATTTAGTTAATTTCACTACTACAGTAGCTTGATATAATTAAAGACTGTCGGGTGTGTTTTAAATGCTATTAAGTCATTATGGGTTTTTTCGGGGGCCAGGAATATTCCTTCATTGCAGAAAAGAGGGCCACGTTCTCTTAACAGAAAGCAGCCAGCAATCCCTATTTTAAGAGGTTGAAGTTAAAGTACTGAGGGGTGAAATGTGATTCTCTGACATCAATTATGGAAAACAATAAAGAAGCTGCAACACACACGTGCCTTCTTTGCCCTCCCTTGATTGAAGGAGAGACCATGGCGGGTCAATGAGACTGCGCTTGGTTAATAATCAAAGAGATAAATTTTCTATGTCAGAATTGCATTTTTAAAGTTGCTCTAAAATTTCTCTCTCTCTCTTTTTTTTTTTTTTTTGGTGCTGAAGACTGTGTCTGAACCCAATTTGCCTAATTCTTGAGAACAAGAAAGACATAGGAAAAAAAGTTTCCCACTGAACCAGTTTAAAATGACATAGATATTGCTCCATACATCTTTCAACAGGTCCGACCCTTGAGCAAAACAGGAGGCAATTGGAGAAAATCAGGGGCTGAACAGGAATCTAGGAGCAGTCACATGCTAAAGAAGCTAAAATAATATAATAGCAGCAAATGCATCTAAATGGATTGAATAGATGAGCAGGTGGATCATTCTGAACCTCCTTTGCTGAGAATAAACCCCTTTCAAGTCTGTTTTGGTTCAAATAACTTGTGACCTGGATGCTTTCCACCCTGCTGAGTGGGCCCGACATCATCTCAGAGCTCCCCCGGTACCAAGAACCCTTTCAACAACCCCTCTGGGGCACCAGGGAAGGGTGTCCGTGAAATCTTCCACGTGCTTTGTGATCATTTATTTGAGTTTGGTTTTACTGTGTAAGCACTACAGCAGTTAGCAATCAGATTCCAAGACAAGTCTCATAAATCAGGACAACAACCTCGAAATCCCGCCCCCCCACCCCTGCCCATGCCCTGTTTATTCTGGAAACAAGAAGAAGACAGGGCATCAAAAGAAGGTGCTGGGTTACTCTCTGGAGCTGCCTGGGGACCCCTAGAGTTGCCTCTGAGGCATTACAGTGAGGTGTTGACGAGGGGTGAGAGTGAGGTGGTGGTCAGAGAGCTTGGAGTTGGTCTATAGTGGGTGTTGAATGAAGCCAGATTATCCTGGGCAATAAAACACTTGTTTGCACAGATCTGGAATGTTTGGGGCACTTTGAGAAAGTCCCAAGGGGAGAAAAAGGTCCAAAAGAGAGTCACCAAACTGTTCTGAAGGCTTCAAGAGCAATAGGGCTGTGCTCCTTCGAGGTCAAGGATGTGGACTAGTATGACTTTGCCAAAGACTGGCTTACAGTCACTGTGGCAGGGAGCATCGGAGGGTCCAGGTCATTTATTTGGTTTTGACACAGGGGAGGGGAGTGGTGAATACTGTGAATTACCTCATTAGACCTAGGAGGCTTTGGTATAACAACCCTCAAACATATCTGAATGAAAATTCAACTGGACCTCAGACTGGCTTAGGCAGAACAAGGAAATCGTGTCCCATGGGTGCTGATCTAACATTAAATCCTCCTCATGGATATGCCTGTTGGAGGCTGTCATGAACAAGAGAGGCCTGATCTAATTGGAATCTTGATTTCCAACTTGATCCAATTAGCATGCCTGGTTTGCTGAGGTCCTTTGGGGACTGAAAGGAGTCCAGTGACCAGCGGCAATGGAAAGTTCCTGTTTGGAGCTGGAAGTAAACCAGATGTTGCGTGTGTGACTGGCTGTCAGTGTTGATCTTGGTTCTCATGAGGATGGCTTCTTGTAGATGTGTGGGCTAATCAAAGCCAACTGGCTGTCTGGTTTTAAATAGATCTGGCCCACTTGCCTGGTCCCCAACCCCCCACCATAACTGATTCAGCCTTTACACAAGTAAAGCTCAAGTTAAGGATTCACTTATCTTTTACTGAGCACCTACAATGTGCCAGGTATCATGCCAGGCACTGGGGATGCACATGACACAGACTCCATCCTAGCAAGGACTTCAGGGCATGATCTGGCCTTGACCTGCTTCTCCAGTGAGGTGTGGGGCCACATCACACCTTTTGTGCTGCAGTCACACTGGCCTCAGGGCCTTTGCACATGCTGCCCCTCTTGGAATGTTCTTCCTCCTCCCATCACATCCCTTCTTTCAGGCCACAAATGCCTTTCCTGACCACTCCTTCTAAGGAGTGGACTTTCTACCCAGTGATCCAACAGATAGCCATAGTAATAGTAGCTATTACGCATTCACCTGATCTTTTTCCTTTATAGCCTTTACTGCAATTTTAAATTATTTTATGTTTGCTTGCCAAGCAGAGCATTGTTGCTTTTGTTCAGTTGTTAAGTCATGTCCGGCTCTGCAACTCCATGAACTGCAACCACACCAGGCTTCCCTGTATTGACTACATCCCGGAGCTTGCTCAAACTCATGTCCATTGAGTCGGTGACACCATCCAACCGTCTTATCCTCTGCTGCCCTCTTCTCCTCCTGCCCTCAATCTTTCCCACCATCAGAGTCTTTTCCAGTGAGTTGGCTGTTTGCTTTAGGTGGCCAAAATATTGGAGCTTCAGCTGTAGCATCAGTCCTTCCAATGAATATTCAGGGTTGATTTCCTTTAGGATTGACTGGTTTGATCTCCTTTATGTCCAAGGGACTCCCAAGAGTCTTCTTCTGCACCACAATTTGGAGCATATTGGTTAAGAATGTGCCCTGGGTAAGACTACTGCATTCAAATTTTGACTTTGCTACTCCATGACACTGTGTCTTCACCTTAATGCCTGAATTTCTTAATCTGTAAAATGATAATGATAATTTTTTTAAAAGGTCAGTTTAATTAAATCTTTTAGCTAATGTTACCACATTTCCCTCTTTTGCTTTGGACTATTTGCTTAATAAAACATTAATATAGCAATGGAATAGAGTCAGACTACATTCATGCACGGACGGCATTAAACTAAAAAACTTGTATTTTTAGACTATGAGTATTAAAATAACTATATATCTTTATTAAATGGAGCAATTTACACCTATAAAATTTGAGGAGGAGATTTTGCTTGCCTTTAAAATGTATAAAAATAGTTCTGAATTAGGAAAAGACAGTTACCTTCCAAGCTCACAATGTGTAGCCTGAGATTTATGTGGTCAGTGGATCCATATGTGTAAAACAACTGAACTCAGATGGTTCAACTTAATCTCAAAAAAACTGGCCATTTCTAGGATTTAATCATTTGCTATTAATAGCTCAACATAATGAGAGGAGACTAGGTAGTTAACATGTATAAAATATAGCAAGTGTTAATGACACGCATGAATTATTATAAACTGTAATGGGAAGTATGATGAGTAGCTTAAAACAAAAGAAAATAATTTTTAAAGCATTACAAAAGAAGTGTAACAAGTTGTGGGTGATAGGTAATGTTTTACAAGAGAAGGTATATATTTTGGAGCATTTTTGAAAGGTGGATCTTGTGGTGAAAAGAAGCCTGTTAGTTTTAGAGTTGAATACTAATTGATGTGGTTAACGTGATAATATGGCAGCCGTGGTCATGGGAATGACATGACATATTTCCAGTACTGTAACTAGCAAGCTAGATCTTCTTTTGTTCTCTAACGAGAGCACTTTAAATAATTCACGAATGGTGTGACTCCTGAGTGATGTATGTGTCATCACAGTGTCGATAATGAAGACCTCCATCACACCATGAACTCTCTGATAGCTGATACCATTGGCGATTGGTGTCCTGCTGAATTAAGGGGTCTGGTTAACTGAATTACCATATGTAGCCTGTATAGATTCTGAATATTCAGGCTTGCACCCAATAAAATTCATGGGACATTAATGCACTGCTGAATAGAATTTCATTTTTCATTCAAAAATTATGTAAGATGATTATAATGTTTTATAGTCACCATTCTGAGCACCAGTGATTATTCTGATGGTGTCAAACTGGTTGGTAGGTCATTTCAGTTGACGTCTTGGACAAACATATTGTTTCTAGACTGGATTTAGATTAAAGTGATAGAGTAGTTCACACCTAGTGAGAGCTTTTCATAGGTCAAGGCTTGTTCTGGCCTGGCATGCATGCCCAGTCATGTCTGACTCTTTGTGACCCCACGGACTGTAGCCCACCAGGCTCCTCTGTCCCTGGAATTTTCCAGGCAGGAATACTGGAGTGGGTTGCCATTTCCTATTACAGGGGATCTTCCCCACCCAGGGGTGGAACCCATGTCTCATGCATTGGCAGGCAGATTCTTTACCACTGTGCCACCTGGGAAGCCCCTTCATGGGTCAGGCACTGACCTAGGTTCTTTATAGTTTAATTCCTTTAGTCGGCACAGCAACCCATTGGAATAAGTACTAGTACTAATCTCATTTTATGCATGATGAGGCCGGGGCCCCCAGCAGTGAACTTGTGTAAGGTTTCTCTTAATAAGTGGAGGTGCTAGGATTGGAATCCAGGCAGTCTGGCTCCAGAATTCATGTCTTGGAACCTTCACAAGATACCAGTCTTCAGCTGGTGTGGCCATTTTGGTGGGGGGCTATGTGCATGGGAAGGAGCCTGATAAATTACTTAAACATTGAAAAATGTGATAATGATGTCTGTGTATTCCTATTTTTACGTGATATCTACATGTATATGTGTATGGTTTGCATAGGCCAGATTTTCTCAAATGGATAAGATTATTCTTTTACCTTCTGGCTGGAAATCTTATATTAGTTATCATAGTCTTGTTAAATTTTTCTCTCCTCTGGTGATCTTTTTAAATGAAAATACTGTTGGAAGAGAAATAGTTTGTTGGGAATTAAAACATCAAATGCCCCAAGATAATTAGGTTTTGAATGAACTTTTTTCTGTCTGTGAAGCACTCTCTAAAGCAGTGGTATCTTGAGGCCTTAGACAAACACTTCTTAATTCATTAGACTGAGTCTCACTGTGAACTTTAGAACTACAATTAAAAATTAAAACAAGTATAAGTTATTTAACTCTCATTGTGGGCTACAGCATATATATTGCAAAATAAAGGAATCAAAAAATCTATTCTCATTCAAATGCTGGTTTGCAAGTGTTTGAGAAATTATGATGTTTATAGATTGTTAGCACAGATTAAAAGTATTATTATTTCATAAATAAGGAGTATTTGTTTATATTTCTTGGCATGTTTTTAAGTACATTTTTATTGAGGTGGAACATATATAAAAAGTGAATAAATCATAAGTATATAATTTGATCAAACTTTTACAAAATAAAGACATATGAAATCAGCACAGCTACAAATAGCACCCAGACCAAAACATGGATTACTGAACCCCCAGAAGACCACCCTTTTGCCTCCTTATAGGCATACCCTCCTTACAGGCATACACTGACTGCTAACAGAACCAATGAATTTTACCTGCTTTTAAACTTTCTATAATGAGATTCATAGTGTATGTTATTTTGTGTATGACTTCGTTCTGATTGTGAAGTTTATTCCTGCACTTGAATATAGCAATATCTTTTTGTCACAGTAATGTATTCCATTTGGGGATTCATTTTATGTATGTCATTTAATGGGCTTCCTTGGTTGCTCAGATGGTGATGAATCTGCCTGTAATGCAGGAGACCTGGGTTCCATCCCTGGGTCTCGAAGATCCTCAGGAGGAGGGAATGGCTACCCACTCCAGTATTCTTGCCTGGAGAATTCCATGGACAGAGGAGCCTGGCAGAGGGCTACAGTCCATGGGATCACAAAGAGTTGGACACGACTGAGTGACCAACGCTTACAATTTAAATGAGTGCTTTCTCTCCTCCAGGCAATGCTAGAATCTTTGAACTTTTCTACACTCTGTTTATCCCTTTCCCTCCTTTTTACTGTTGTCATGCATGTTACTTTCCAATTTTTATATTTTTATAGATTTATTTGAACATATAAAATATTTTTATAGGTTTTTGTATTTACTTAGGACAATCCACGTGACACCAATGACCCTTTTCCACTTCTCTTTATTTAATCCTTCATTGCTGGCTTCCCACCTGGGATCATTTTTCTTCTGTCTAAAAACAAAATTCCCTTTAGTATTCCCTTTAATACAGGTCTGTGAGTGATTAATTCTCTTAATTTTTGTTATTCTAGAAATGTCTCTATTTTGCTTCCAGTTTTTGTTTTCAGTTTTTAAATATTTTTATTGAGACATAAGTTATGTACAATAAAGAGCACACATCTTAAATTCATAGCTTAATTCATTTTTATATATGTACACGCCTATGTAACCACCACCAAGATCAAGATATGAAACCTTTACAGCATCCCAGGGCACTTCTATGCCATTCCAAGTCCAAGGCTGCCCAGAGGTAATCACTACTCTGACCTCTAGATTAGTGGGCCAGATTAGTTTTACCTATTTAAAAAAAATAATGCAAATTGAAATCATATCAGGCACTCTTTTGTTTCTCCTCTCTTTTGCCTAACATTATATCTTTGAGTTTCATCTATGTTGTGTATATGTGAGTAGTTAATTTTGACTGTTATTGCTGTATAGTATTCCATTGTATGACGTTACCATATTTGACCTGTTCGTGATCATTTGGTTTGTTTGCAGTTTTTGGCTATTGTAAAGAGTGCTACTTCCAACATTCCTGCTTAACTGTTTGGAGGACATAGTGCAATATTTTTGAATACATGCCTGGAAATGAAGGTGCTGATTCATTGGGTGTATATATATATATATATATATATATATATATATATATATATAGCAAAAAAAAAAAAAAAGATAATGTGTCTTTTATTCCCCTGTATGCTTTAAGAGTTTAGTCTTTGGCTTCAGCTATTTTATTGTAATGTGCCCAGAAGTAATTTTTCTTTGTATTTGTCTGTAATTTGATGTTATTTTTCAGTTTTGGAGAATTCTCAGCCGTTTCCCTTCATATATTGCTTCTGCCCCATCCCTTTCTTCTCCCACTCTGGGACACTAATCACGTGTATTTTAGATTTTCTCGTCACATCCTATATACCTCTGATGCTGTTTTCTATACCTCCCAACTCCTTTCCTCTTTGTTCTTCAGTCTTGACTATTTTCTGTTGTGTTTCTCAATTGTCTGTTTCTCTCTTCAGCCGTGTCTACTTTTCTGTTAATATGCTCTGTTGAGTGCTTAGTTTCAGTTATTCTATTTTTCTAAAGCTTCCATTTATTTCTGTTCTAGAATTTCTACATTTTTATACATTTTACTTCTATTTTCTTGAATGTATTAATTATAGTTATATTTTAAAGCCTAATAACTCTAATATCTGGGTTAACTGCAGTCTGTTTTCATTGCAAAGGTTTTGTCTTGGTTCTGTTTCTTGGTACAGTCAGGTAATTTTGCACCTTAATTTAGGGACTTCTGTATGAATTTTGCAGGAGCTTGGCATAATATTTTCCTCCTGCAGAGAGAATACACCCTATCCTTGGGCAAGCAGCAGAGAGGTAGAGTATTTCAGTCCTATAAGGGACCAAGGGGACCCAAGCCTAGTTTAGCACATTTGCAGTGTTTGGTCTTTTCCTGTTTTGCCTCCCTCCTAGGATGGCATTCTCGTGTTTCCTAGAGCCCCAACTCTTTGGTGGGTCTAGGACTCTTTTTTTTTCTTTCTTTCTGTCTTTCCATCACTTTGAGATAGCCACAAATTCTGTTCCACTCTCAAGCCCCTTTCTGCTTGGCCTCTTAGCTTCTCTTTCTGTGCTGCTTGTGAGAAAATGCTTCTAGGAGAAATCACAGAGTATTGGGCTCAGTGTTCTTTATCTTGCTTTTCTCTATATCTTGCCCTTCAAATTCTGGCTGCTTGGCAACTCTGAACTCCAAGTTCTGTCTCTCCAATTTGAGGGGTTGCCTAACCTCTGCTGGCTCCTCTGCATCTTAGTAACCTCTTTCCACTTTGCCTCTCAGATTTTTGCTTCAGGCCAAATATCAGCAAATGCTCCAAGGAGAAAAGAGGTGTGCAGAAACTTGTGCTCACCTCAGTGACCTTTCCTTCCTCTGGGACATGCCTTCTCAAGTCCTAGATACCTTGAAAGTTCTCTGATGCCTTTAGATGGACAGTTTGGGTATGTTATTCAGCGTCTCTCCTGCTGAGATCTACTACAAGTTACTCCATCACACAGTTAAATTTTAATAAACAGATGCTACAGTCTCCAACCAACCCAAAGTTAGACAGTAAAATAGAACATGGTGTGACTATTTTTATAATTTCTTCACTATTTGCTGTGATGTATAATAGCTTCTGGAACGCCTTAAAATAAAATCACCGAGAGTACAGATTTTGGTTTTATTATTGTTTAGGTTAAGATAGAAAAGGAAAGGTTACAATGGGACTCAGTATTCATCTGGTGAAAGACCCCTGGCATCTTGGGATCTTGGTGCAACTACAGTGAGGTCCCTGGATGCGGGAAGGGTTAGCACTGAGCTAAATAGCTCGCCTCTGTCTCAGTCCCCGTAGGCAAGTGTCCTGAAGTGCAGACACTCATGTCACTTACAGGTGAGGCGAGCTCTGCGCTTGGAATTAGCATCGGCCTCCTTCCCGGGATGTGAGTATCTCAGCGGCCCAGGAGGGTTACAGCTGCCAATCACTCCTGGTGTCATCGGAAAGAGAAGCCCCCCTTTAAATGGACAGCATTTTAAAGGCTGTCAGATAAGAGGAAGAAGGGCAGGAGTCAAGTCTGTCTTGCTCAGGGGGTACCTCATCTTTAGAAAAATGTCTACTTCAGGTTTTGCAAAGGAAAAATAAGTGGCTGTTTCCCGCCCCCCCCTTCATTCTTTTGGTAAATATTATGTCTTTACTCTGTGTCCAGGTGCTGTGGGGAACACATAGGAATATAAAACATTATCCATGGCAATTCCAGCAACTTCACACTCTAGGGAGTAGCCAAGATTTGGCTCACAAGTCAGAACAGCCTGCTGTTTATGGTGAGCATAATTCTATGGAAGGTGAATGCTGGGGGAGGTTGGCCGAAGGGGAGACCTATGAGACACAGAGGGGTCCAGGAGGGCTTCCTGAGGGAGGCAACTCTCGCTGATGCCACTGCTCAGCAGCTCTTAGCCACTGCTTCCTGAGATGACCTGATGCCCAGCCCTGCTTCATGCTTTCCACTGACTCTTTCTTCCTTTTTTGGTTCTGTGGTCTAAACAAGATTTGACAACAACTGCCACTTTAGCTTTCTGTGGTTTATTCCTGGGCAAGACTCTCTGCAGGGCAATTGGTGTTATGGGATGTCTTCCCAGGCTTTCTTCTTCTTTGAACCTTTGCCATCCGGATTGAACACTCCCCTGCAGACAGCTCCCTACACTACACCGTGGCTTCTCCTTCACCATCAGCAGTTGCCAGGGGATGAGTGAAAATGCTGGACAATCAGAGAGAGAACCAGAACCTGGGCTGCTTGGGCTCCACGGCTAGAGCTTGGAAGGGGCTTCAACAAATTAGTGGCATTGAGAGAAAACTCTTTGTAATCATTTCCTCCCTTTTGCTTGTTGGCGCCATGAATTTTCCAAAAGGCAATGGCCAGAACTTTATGGAAACCAAATGATATGGTATCTGAGATGAATAAAAGATAATTGGTTCAGAGTATCAATTTATCTCTTCCCTGTAGCTCAGTAGAGAGGGTTTCCCAGCCCTCATGTCCTTGGAATCAAAAAGGGGCTTATTATTTAAGGCTGATGTTAATTTGTCAAGTCACTTAGCCTCAGAAGTAGTTTTTTACAAAATAAGTTCAGGCTCCAGCGTGGAGGCATTCTAGTGGTAGAGGGGGAGCAGTGAACAGGATATGAAGGAGAAAGGATGGTGACCCCACGTGGAAGGCAGAGACCAGGCAGGGCCCCTCACTGCAGACAGGATTCTCCGAGGTCAAGTACATTACTGAGTACCCAGCAGGGATTCATGCAGTTCAGTCGGATTGATTATTGGAATTGAGTTGCACCCTTGCGCGTGCCAGTCCTATACTCTCACTTAGACATCTCACTTGGCTGAGAGTGAATGTCTCCTGGGCTAGTCCCTGCCTTGGGGAGTGGTTAGAATGAGAGCTGCAGCACTCAGGAAATTCTCAGACCCCATCATCTTGACCTCCTGGGTTTCAGCAACCTCCCATGCGGCCTTTGTGGACGTGACGGAAAACTGAGAGCCCAGTGCAGTCTGAGCATCCATATCCAGTTGAAGGAGACCCAGTGGTTGGTAAAAGTGGGCTGAAGTCTACTGCACTAAGGTCTCCAAAGTATATCCACACACTTCAAACATCGGTCCTTGCCTTAATTCTGTTTAACATTTTATTTTTTAAATTAATTTTTATTGGGGGCATAGTTGCTTTATACGGAGAAGGCAATGGCAACCCACTCCAGTACTCTTGCCTGGAAAATCCCATGGATGGAGGAGCCTGGTAGGCTGCAGTCCGTGGGGTCGCTAAGAGTCGGACACGACTGAGCGACTTCGCTTTCACTCTTCACTTTCATGCATTGGAGAAGGAAATGGCAACCCACTCCAGTGTTCTTGCCTGGAGAATCCCAGGGACGGTGGGGCCTGGTGGGCTGCCGTCTATGGTGTCGCACAGAGTCGGACACGACTGGCGCGACTTAGCAGCAGCAGCAGCAGTTGCTTTATAATGCTTTATTACTGTCTACCGTATGGCAAAGTGAATCAGCTATACGTACAACCCTCTTTTTGGATATTTCCTTCCCATTCAGGTCACCACAGGGCATTGAGTAGGTTTCTGTGAGCTACACAGCAGGTTCTCATTATGTATCTATTCCACATCTAGTAGTGTTTAGATGTCAGTCGAAATGTCTCAGTTCATCCCACCCCTCCCCCATCCCTCTTTGTGTTTAACATTTTAAATAAAAGTTAAAAGGAGGATAGTATGGTGTGAATGGACTAGAGGTGCTCAAACTTAACCTTCAAAGGGCCTCATGGTGAATATATTGGGTTTTCTGGTCTCTGCGGCCTCAGTTGTATCTTCTCAACTCTTGGAGCTGTTGTACAATGCTGCTGTAGTTCAGCCGAAGATGATGTGTAATGAAGGAGTGTGGCTGTGTTCTAGTGCGATTTAGCTTCAGAAGCTAAAATTTGACTTCCATATCATTTTCAATTGTCATGAAATATTGTTCTATGGATTGTCCCCTCCAACTAAGTCAAAACGTTACAGTCATTCTTAGCTCGTGGGTTGTACAGAAGAAAGTAGTGGCTGGACTCAATTTGTGGATGTAGTTTGCTGTCCCCTACAGCAGCGTAAACAGTAGGATGCTTGGAGGGATTCTGACTACGGCAGATGACGGAGTCAAGATCCCCAAGGACCCTGAACTACTTGAGTGTGGACCAAATATACCATAAAGTGTGATGGGACTCATGGACTCAGCGTTCATTTGACAAGTGTTCATTGGATGTCTGCTGTGTCAGTCAGTGTTCTTGTTACTGGCAACGCAATAGTAAACCATGTAGCTAAGGTCCTGCCCTCAGGAGCTTATTTATGCATGCGTGTGTGTGTGTGTGTGTGCGCGCGCGCGCAGATGCGCGTGCGCGCGTGCTCTGAGGACAACTAGTGATCACAGTCAATCTTAAAGGAAATCAGTCCTGAATATACATTGGAAGGACTGATGCTGAAGCTGAAGCTCCAACACTTTGGCCACCTGATGCAAAGAACTGACTCATTGGAAGAGACCTTGGTGCTGGGAAAGATTGAAGGCGGGAGAAGGGGATAACAGAGGATGAGATGGTTGGATGGCATCACTGACTTGATGCACATGAATTTGAGCAAGCTCCTGGAGTTGGTGATGGACAGGGAAGCCTGGCATGCTGCAGTCCATGGGGTTCCAAAGAGTCAGACATTACTGAGCTACTGAACTGAACTGATCACAGATCAGCCTGGACTTGGATACTGTTTTACTTTTAGGTTTAGAGGACCACACAAATACAGGACGATGGCTACATCTTGTCCGGAGTTTCTGTTGACTCAGTGTGAAATCAGTAGTGTGTTGTGGCAGAATTAAAGGTATAGAAGAACTAGAAGTAAAGTGTTTGAAGTCAAGACAGGATCTTCCAACTTTCCTCAGGCTAGTCAGGCCCTGCTTTGAATACTGGTGTAGACATGATGCAATCCCTTATCCAACAGCTATTTATTGAGGACTTATCTGTGCCAGGGGCTTCCCTGGTGGCTCAGCCAGTAAAGAACCTGCCTGCAATGCAGGAGACCCAGGTTCAATCCCTGCATGCAGAAGATCCCCTGGAGAAGGGAATGGCAACCCACTCCAGCATTCTTGCCCGGAGAATTCCATGGACAGAAGAGCCTGGTAGGCTACAGTCCATGGGGTTGCAAAAAGTTGAACATGACTGAATGACTAACACTTATATGTGTCAGACATGAGATTGAGCAATAATTTCTCAGGGATGCTGGAGAGAGTGAGGTGGGACTGGGCTAGAGGATTGTTAATGCCCCTCCCTTGATTAAGGGTGAGTGGTGCAGCTTTGAGGAAAAAGTGAATTCATAGAGAGCTGGAAAGACATATGGGTTCTGAAATGGTAAATAACTGCTGAAGGTATCCATGCTGTGCCTCTGTGATCAAGGCTGATAGAAGGGCAGAGCTGGGTCCTCCCACCAGGAGTATCTCAGGGCTAATGCTGGCAACAGGATATTGAGCTGAAAGATCCTGGGTCTACCAATTTTGCCAATTTCTATTTTCTGATGAGAACTTCATTGAGATAGCATAGAGTCTCAATTATCTGCTAATAAAATTATTTATTATTTAATATTATTATGTGATGATATATAATTTTATGCTGTACTATGCTATGCTAAGTCACTTCAGTCGTGTCCAACTCTGTGTGACCCCATAGATAGCAGCCCACCAGGCTTCCCCATCCCTGGGATTCTCCAGGCAAGAACACTGGAGTGGGTTGCCATTTCCTTCTCCAATGCATGAAAGTGAAAAGAGAAAGTGAACTCGCTCAGTCGTGTCCGACTCTTAGCGACCCCATGGACTGCAGCCCACCAGGCTCCTCCATCCATGGGATTTTCTGGGCAACAGTACTGGAGTGGGGTGCCATTGCCTTCTCCATATAATTTTATATTATTTAATAATTCGTATTTTTCATTTTCCCTATGTAGTGAAATAGACAATAGTGTTCATAATTGTGACTTTGAGGCATTAAATATTCCATTAAAGATATATAACAGAAAATAACGGACTCACAGATATAGAAAACAAACAAGTGGGTGCCAGTGGGGAGAAGGAAGGGAGGAGAGGCAATATGGGGGTAGGGGTCTAGCAGGTACAAACTATCAGGTATAAAATAAGCTGCAAAGATGCATTGAACAGAACGGGAATTTGCCAATAGTTTTATAATAACTACAAATGGACTACAACCTTTAAAATTGTGAGTCACTATATTGTATACCATAATTTATATAATATTATACATTAACTATACTTTAATTAAACAAGTAAATATATTATTAAAGAGTAAATAGGGTAAAGATCATCTTGATATTAAATACTCAGTACTGTTTCAATTGTTTGATAAACACAACTCTTTATTGACCAGAATGTTTAATCACAGAGTACCCATTTAGTCTCCAACCAATTCAGGTCCACTTTGCATAGCTGTAGAAAAAAAGTTACTAGTAAATAAGAAGACAACCATTGCATGCCCTGGAAGATCTGAGACACAACATTTCCAAATTAAAAGTTTTCTGAAGGAACTGGTGGAGTGTAGGTGACTCTGGAATATCTTTCATTTGAAAAACCTATTTCATTAATTCTAAGATACGCTCCCCCACTCTGCTTTTTAACATTTTTGGAATTATAATGTATCTGGTCATCAGTGGCATCTTCAATCGTCATAATTGTCTTTCTTCCCTCCTTTTCCTTCTTTCTTTCCTTCTCCTCTTCTTCCATCCCTCCCTCCCTCTCTCTTTCTTCTTTCACATAAAAGTACATCTTTCAGTGCATAGCATTTTACATTCTTGCAACATTTTTACGTGAAAGATTCTAACTTATCGGTGGTAACTTGGGGTGACTTGGGAGGTGAGGTCTGACGTCCATAGCTACCTTGTGCTGTGCTGTGCTTGGTTGCTCAGTCGTGTCCAACTCTTTGCAACCCATGGACTGCAGCCCACCAGGCTCCTTTGTCCAGGGGGATTCTCCAGGCAAGAATGCTGGAGTGGGTTGCCAAGCCTTCTTCCATGGGACCTTCTCAACCCAGAGATTGAATCTACGTCTCCTGCATTGCAGGCAGATTCTTTACTGACTGAGCCACCAGGGAAGCCCCAAAGCTACCTTAAGTAATAATAATAATAATATTCCTTATCATGGAAAATTAATGTTTTATCTTGATTTTATGTAAAATGCAAATGAAAGCATCTTTATTTTTATTTATTTGTAGCAAACGCTTCAACTGAAAAGCAAAACAGTATGTTTGGTGTTGCAGATACAACTTTAAGAAAAGTATCTGTCCCAATCACAGCCAAATTGTTGACCCAGTGCTTCTAACATATTGGAAAATTGGTGGTGCCACCCTCAAAGAGAGGTAATTTTATTTCAAGTATGTCTTTGCATTTTATAATGAAATAGCCTCTAAATCCCTTTTTCTTCATCATCACACTTCCTTGCAATGCATAAAAGAGGCTAGATGCAAGTAATATATATATATATATATATATATATATATATATTTCAAGATGAAGTTTATTTTTTTGGTCAATTGCAAACCCAGGGACTCAGTGGACAAGAGTTCCCTGCTACTCTTTTCATCTAAATTGAGACCAGGAGACTTACTGATGTGCCTGAACTTGTTAGTAAGAAGATTATTCTGCACTTGGGCTAGAGGTAGAGACCTCATTTCCCATGTTAGATCTCTGGGAGTGAACAGTGTGGATGATATGACTGGCGATTTAAATGCTTTTGACACTTCTTTCTTCTGGTTTTCATTCTGGGTAGTTCTTTTCAGAGTTCAAAGACTCTCTCTTCCAGGACTAGAAACTTGGTGATATATGACTGTCTCTACGTTTGTCCTACTTTCTGCTTTTAACAGTAATCAAACCTCATTTCTCAATTTAACTTGGCTAAAAGGGCTTGGAGTCTAGCTTTCAGAGATTTCTTGTGATGTCAGGGAACACAACTGTGGGTTTCTTAGCCTTCACAATGGATAGAATAAAGAAGTTGACAGGCTTTGCTAGAAAAGATTCTTTTGTCTTTTCTTTATGTTTGAAGTCATTTTGTGCAATTTAATAATCATCTGCTTTCTCTTCTTCATCCTTGGCTTTGTGTAGGAGTAAATAGAAAATAAAAGTACACCCATGGACGGTTCTGCTAACTGTTCAGGCCACAACCATCCATCATTTTATGATACAGCACTTCACTGTCTAGTCTGGGGAAAATGGCAAAAATCTATATTTTTAATAGATTAAAAATCTATTAAATCAGTTTGTCAGTTCTTCTAGCTCTAATTTTGTTATTAGATAGTCCTGCACAATCACAAACACAGCAAAAATATGCAAGGAATTCGAATGGAGACCCGAGCATTGGTTTTGATATTATAGTTTTACTAAGCATCCAGGAAATTTTTTTTTTTTTGAACAGATGTTTGCTTAATACTTAAAAGAGATTTTGGGGATACCTGATTCTTTTTCTTTTCAAAACCCAAAGAGAACACTCTTGTTCACCCCTTTCCAAGAATCTTCAAGGTTACCCTAATCTGAGACTATCTCCAACCTGGGAAGCAGTGAGAAGTCAGTTCACAGACTTTTACTTCCATCACTGAAGGTCCTGCTCATGTATGTGGGCCCTCTCCTCCTAAAAACTTTCACTCAGAAAATATTTCATCTCTACTGGAAGCTGAAATGGCTTTTTTAGTAGGCAGAGAACCTTGGTCTTCCTCTCTCCGTTCCTTCCTCCCGCCTTCCCTTCCTTCTTTTCTTCTCTCCCTTTCTCCTTTCCTCCCTCCCCTTTTCTGTTTTAATTTGGCAGCTAATGGCTCAGCAATAAGATTATTTTATCTCAAGAACAACTTTTCCCACTATAATATATAGTTTATGAACTCTTTACTTAATTCTTATTCTTAAAATAAATGTTTTTCTTTTCATAAAAGTAATATTTATTGTAGAAATGGCCTTTAAAAACTCTAAGAGTATAATGAAGAAAAGAAAAAAATGTCATCCAAATTCCCACCCTAATGTTTGAGTATGTTTTCATCTGGTGATTTTTCTCTGCAAAACAGGTTTTCTTTCTTTCCTTTTTTTTTTTTTTTTTGCTTAGTGATATATTTTGTATTCTTCACAATTCATTTAAAATATTAGGTCTTCCATTTGCTATTAAAATGATTTATAAATGTAATTATTGATGGCTGCATACTATTCGACCCAATGTTGACCACATTGCCCCAGCCATTCCACTACTGTTAGCTTTCTAGGGTGAATCTAATTTTTACTTTAGTTTATGAATGAATACAATGACCACCTCTGGGAATAAGTCATTGTCAGTATTTTACCTCTATCTCTTACCCTGTGCAGAAGTCTGAAAACTTTATGGTAAAGGTCTAGGTAGTTAATTTATAATTTCTTTACTTTCCCATTGCAAAACAAAAGCAGCCATGACAATACGCAGATACCTGGACATGGCTGGTTTCAATAAAACTTTATTTACTAAAATATGATTCAGCTCTTGAGCCTGTGGTTTGCCAACTCCTGCTCTAGTGTATACAATTTTAGGCTTACAAGTCTCAAAACTTTTTTTAGAATCAAGCATATAATTAATCACAAATCAATTGCACTATTCTCTTGCACTGCAGGCTTTAAAGTTAATATTTAGATCCAGCCCAGCTCACTGGCAACAGTCCATTGCCGGTCTCTAGGGCAGAGGAGCGGTTTGCTGACGGCAGCTCTCCTGGCAGGTCCAATGGGCCATCTCCCAGACTGGGAAGCCTGAGGGAAACCATCAGCTGGCCTGGTGCAACGACACTGTGACATTATTTACCCACATGTCAACTCTGTTTACAAAGTGACTCCAAAGGGCTTTGCCTCTGTTTGTACCTGCATTTGCCAGACCATCACTGGTTCTAGCCTCCAGCCAGCCAGGTTACAAGCCAGAAAAGCCAACTGAAAGGAAAAATGCAGTGAAACTAGTCTTCACAGGGCTCAATCCTCCCATACTTAGTGGCCAGATGCCACTTCCCTAAACCCAGCTCCTTTGAAAGTTTGAAATAGAACCAGCTGAATGTGAGAGTCACTGAAACACTCTCTTGGATCTGATAATTTCAAGCCTCTTTGTAGCTGTTGTGTAGAGTATGGCCTCAAAGGGAGAGGATTCTGGTATGTCTCTAGGCAGTGTCAAAAATACATATGTGTGTGCAGCATTGTGGGCGATTCTCTTGCTCTGGGAATATTCAAAAGGGAGGTCAAGGATAATGGTGTGTGTATATTTCCATGGAATCAAGAAGTGTATATAGCTGGCATTAAAACATCAATCAGCCTGCTTCCTTCCCTGAATCAACCCTAAATATGTACTAGCAGGTCTGATGCTGAAGCTTCATACTTTGGACTCCTGATGCAGAGCTGACTCATTGGAAAAGGCCCTGATGCTGGGAAACATTGAAGGCAGGAGTAGAAGGGGGAGACAGAAGATGATATGGGTGGATGGCATCACTGACTCAATGGACATGAGTTTGACCAAACACCGGTAGATAGTGAAGACCAGCCAAGCCTGGCAGTCCATGGGGTTGTACAACAGGATAACTTTTGTGTGACCACCCTCTCAGTTAAGGTCAAGTGCAATGTTTCCTTAAGCACATACTGAGAATGAGTAGTCTCTGAACACATACTGAAACTAAACCAACCATAATATTGAGTAAAAAGTCAGACTAGGCTTTCATATTGTAACTTGAGATGTGATTTTTTTTTTTAAGCCTGTATCAGGGTTGTCTCAAGTTCTCTGGCTGTGAACTCTAACTTCTTTATAATTTATTGCTAATTTGGGGGGTTATTATATTTTGTCTCAAAACTGATATTTGAGGGAGCAGTGCATAGAATCATGGCCCACCCACTCTAGGGTTTGCCAGCGACAGATTAGCTTCTTTATCCTTCAAGTCAGTGGAGGAATTTTAGAGCAGAGAGAAGACAAATGCCGGTAGAAAAATGTTAACTTAATAAAACGAACGAAGATCAGATTTCCCTCCCCCTGGCCGCCTCCCTCCTGGAATCTTTTGTTGACTTCTTGAAACTTCCTGTGATTTATGGGACCCCTTTCCTGTAGGCTGAATACCTTTTGATTAAGAAGTGAACCACAGTTCCAAAACCACAGGGACAGCTGTTGTTTGAATTAACCAGAACACTTACTGCCGTTGTTCACTTTATTGTGCAAAGACACCATCTTAGTGACAGCAGTCATCCCCAGTGCAAGCAGGTACCCCATTGCCCTAGACCACGATTGAATCTCCCCCCCTTTTTTTTTACTCCTTTTGATCAGCAGAGGTCTTGAAGGAAAGTCTTTGGATGTCATAAATGGATGGTGGGAGGGATGTGTGCTAAGTTGCTTCAGTCGTGTCTGACCCCCTGAGATCCCATGGACGGCAGCCTGCCAGGCTCCCCTGTCCATGGTGATTCTCCAGGCAAGAATACTGGAGTGGGTTGCCATGCCCTCCAGGGAATCTTTCTGACCCAGGGATGGAATCTGCATCTCATGTTCAACTCTGTGTGTCCTGGATTCCTTCTCACCCTAAAATATTGGGTGTACTTAAGGCTCTGGGATCCTGTGAGTAACATCTCAATGACCCAGAACAGTGATTCTGGGGGAGGGGTAGGGGGTAGCTCTCTCCCTAGAGGGTGCTATCAGGGTCTGGAGTGGTGGTGGTGGAGGGGGTGGGTATTATGTGAAAGCAAAGCATGATGACTCCTGTTGGTCAGATGTTTGATGTAGTTAATAGCATGACAAGAGAGCATGGAATTTTCATTTGTCAAATGGGAAGCAGAGATGAAGATGAGAGGAAAAGCTTTCACGTGGATGATGATGGACCAGGTCAGACAAGGTGGGAAAAGAGATGGTTAGCTGTGACTGAGTGTCTCTGCCCTCGGCCTCACTTAGGTCTCTAATACACCTTGAACTGCCAGGATGGGAGCCTTTCAGATGGGCTGAACAATCAGAAAGACTCTATACCTGTGGCGCCTGGGACGGGAAACAGACTTTCACTCAAGAAGGTGAGAAAGGCATCGTGTTATCACTGGGCTTAGAACGCAGACCTCAGCCACCAGGGACACGGGGCAGGCAGGTTTGATGAAGACGAAAGAGGTTGTCTGGAGCAGCGTTTAGCAAACTAAAGCCTGTGGGTTGATCTGGCCCACTGCCTGTTTTTGTAAATAAAATTTTATTGGAGCACAGCCATCCGTTCATTTACACGTCATAATCAACCGCTTCTGCTTTACAAGGGCAGGGCTGAGTTGTTGTGACAGAGACTATGTGTAATAGTCACTCAGTCATGTCTGACTCTTTGCGACCCCATGGACTGGAGCCCACCAGGCTCCTCTGTCCATGGGATTCTCCAGGCAAGAATACTGGAGTGGGTGGCCATTCCCTTCTCTAGGAGATCTTCTCGACCCAGGGATCGAGATTCTTTACCATCTGAGCCACCAGGACAGAGACTATAATGACCTGCAAAACTGAAAATAGAACCTCCCGGGCCCTTCGAGGGAAAGACTTGCCATCTCCTGCTCCAGGGTATGGGTCCCTCAGAGGAGGGTACCCCCAGCGGTCCTTAAGTGGGAAGACCAGGCCCAGCCAGAGAGGGATGAAAGCACTGTGTCCAGGGGCAGGTGGAATGAAAGAAGGAAGCAGGAGGAGCCTGCTGTCATGGCCTTTCGCTGCTTTTCACTCCTTTGAATTCTTCCCCTGGAGCTTTCCTGGTTGTATGCTGTCCAGTGTCGCGGGCCAAGGGTGATGGTGGGCAAAGCCGTCCCTTGTCTCTCTATTGCTACTTGCACCTCGTTGGTCAAGCAAAGTGGAATCCGGTTTGCTTACGTGCACATAGCCCTGTGTTTAACTTGACCTTGGTGGAGTGTAGAGACATATGCTCGGGTGATTCATGTGCTGACGTCATCGTCCTATCCACAGAGAAGCAGAAGGGAAGGGCACACCTGAGTGAGGATGTCCTCTGCAGCTACCATCCAATCCGAGAGCCCCAATCAGGAGCCACATACGGGCTCTCACCTGCCCTGCCTTGTCGACAGCTGGAGGCCACCTTGGGGTGCCTGTCAGCTGCAGCCAGCATCCTGCAGAGAGGCAGGTTCACAGAGAATTGTGGCCTGGAGAGGGTGTTGCTCTATCTGTTGGAGCTGAATGGAGGGCTTCTGGAATGTTCCTGGACCAGGTGTGCAGAGTGCTCAGAGACTCTCTTCCCATGATGCCAGCAGTGTGATCAGCTCAGAAGATGCACTTTCCTGGGGAGGGCTTTTGGGGGGTGGTTACAGCACAGCCAGCGGAAGCGTGTTTGCCAAGCCCACCTCCTTTTCATTTATTTTCCAATCTCTTGACACTTGGCAAACCTCCGTGAGTGGGAGGCAGTCATTCTTCTCTTGCTCCCACAGCAGGTGAAGTCGCTTGCCACTCCTGTGCCAATGGCAATGAGTTTGCTGGGGGCTCCTCCTTCCTGACAAAGCCTTGGGGACCCGAGGGAGGTGGGTGAGGGTGTAATCCTGGTGTGAGTCTCCTGTTTATTCCTTTGGATTTTTCTAGTTACATTTAGAGTGCTTCAGGGTTGAGCTAGCCAGCAGACATTTTCCAACCCAAAAGTCTGGGGGGAGGGGTATTTATTGGTAAAACTTAAAAACAGTAGCCAGCCCTCCCAACTCCACAAAGTGTAAGTTTGGTTTTCTGTAACACAGAGGCTGTGCTATCCATCCAGTTACAGGCAATTCCTTGAGATCGCCTTGTAAAGTCTGAGGCTGTATCATCATCTTTATAGCGTCATCTTGCCTGCTTTCCTTCTGACAAATTCTCTTTGGGGAAACAGATGTTGTGGTCTTGAATTTTCTTTTTTTTGTGTGTGTGTGTTAGAATTCGCACGCTGCTCTGTGTAATCTATGTTATCTGGCTGCATTAAAAAAATACTTCTATTTATTTTGCAGCTCTGCTGGGTCTTGGTGGCTGCGTGGGCTTTTCTCTAGCTGTGACAAGTGGGGGCTACTCCCTAGTTGTGGTGAGCGGGCTTCTCACTGCAGTGGCTTCTCTTGTCACAGTGCATGGGCTCCAGGGCATGCAGGCTGCAGCAGCTGTGGCACGCGGGCTCAGGAGTCGCAGCTTCCACGCTCTAGAGCTCAGGTCAATGGTTGTGGTGCCCCAGCTTAGATGCTTCCGGGCTTGTGGGATCTTCCCAGATCAGGGCTTGAAACTGTGTCTCATGAATAGACAGGCAGATCTTTTTTTTTTTTCCTTACCATTTAGCCACCAGGGAAGCCCTGGCTGCATTTTTAGCATGATTTTGCAGACGTTGTATTCTGGGATTCATTTTCAGACTGGTCTTTGGGCCATTTGGGGAACATATCAACCATCAGTGAGGCTCTGCTTGGTTCTGGCATGACTGACTCAATGCAGATCCTGCTACTCTGCTTCCCCCACTTCTTCCGTGGTGACTTTACCACGGAGAGCGCTCTTGGAGTAGAATATAGGCCCTCCGATCCAATAGGTCACAAACCAAGGCAAGTTCCTAGGACACAGGTCCAACCACTAGGGCAACGTGGTGGGATGGGGAGTTCCTTATGGCCTAAAGAGAAGCAACTCGTATTCTCTGAGATCCATCTTCTAACCATTAGAATTTAGAATGAGTTATATTTTTCTCATCTGCCAAATGGAGATGTGGGTGCCTCCCTGGCATATTCCACAAGATTTTGAGGCAATAAACTTTCTTGGAAAATACATTGGTGATGGAATAAACTAAAGGGAAACATGGGAAGACACATAGAGTTTCATGGTAATGATAAAGGAAGTTAATTCCATGTGAGCCTCAGAGAAGGATCCATAAAGGGAGACATACGTCAAGAGCCAGATGCTGCTCTATCTGCGTGAGATTATCACTCCTTGAAATAAGTGGGCAATAGAGTTAAGCACAGTTGGGGCAGAACAGGTAACAGGTGCTCTTTGGTGCTTTTATTGTTTTGTTATGTGTGTAAGACTCTTCATCCAGAGCAAAATAAACATATATCCTGGTTATTTAATAACAAGGAAGAGGCCACACACTGAATCAGGGTGAAAAGACAAATAGACGGAGAACGAATCCTCTCCTTTGACAGGTGGCATGTACCAAGAGGGCGGGGTCCAGAAGGGTTCTAAGGGCAATAAGGAACTTTCCAAAATTGAGGTCTGAAGGCAAAGGTGTTGCTGGATGTAGAACCCAATCCTGGAGGTTGGGGGGACTGGCAAGCCCACCCTCAAAGGGATGGTGGACCTGACCATCCTGTGGGTGGGTGGTGGTCAGGTCTGCTGAGAGGAGGGGAAGTTTGAATGAACTTCAGATGGAGGGGGTTGTCAAATACAAGGGGGTCAGAGGGCACCTCCAAGTTAGGGCGTTATAGGTTACAGAGCAGAGTTCTTAGTTCCAGGAGTTGCGGTGAGTCAGGAGAAAATGGGGGTGGAGCTGGGAAAAAAGGCAGCTGAAAAGAAGGTGGCTGCCACCTTGAGCCTCCGCCAGATTCCTGACCTCCTTTTATGAGCCAGCTGGGCAGGGAGCAAGGGTCACTGGGCACAGCCTTGGGGGCCGGGCTGAGCGGACCTGAGGTCTTGATAAGCCCCTGGGTTTCTGTGTTTGCCTGAGCATCACCAGTGGTTGGTCTGAGAAAGGGCTGCCTTCTTTAGGGAACTTGTTTAAAAAATGGTTTGGTTGGATTCTTTTTTTCTCTGTGATTTGGAAGATTATGAAAAGATAGTCTTGTACACTTCCACACACCCCAAAGCCCATGCAAGTAGGGAATGGATGAAAACCCTACAAGACTGTCTTCTTTTTGCACTTATTTGTTAAGGAGTTGATAAAATCATTTCCACTCACAGATGGATCTCTATTTTTCTTTGGCCTTTTATCTCCTTCTGATGCAAATCTTTAGATCAGTTTATGCTGTGGGAATGAATTGTTTGAGAGCTTGGTAGGCATACAAGCTCCTTCAGATGTTTGCCCCCAACCTTTGTCTTTGGAGTAACTGGAAACAGTTTCTAGAGACTCATGGAGAGAAAAGACAAGTGGGAGCTTCCATCCCATTTAAATATACGGAGGCCGAGGCTCAGGGAGGGCTGTGTCTTGCCCCTTGCACACAGGGATATGGGGCACGTTTGAATTAGTTCTAACTGCTGTGGGGTTTTCCAGGCTGCACAGTGACAGGTGGAAAAGTTAACCAGAAACTTCTGAAGGGCAGAGAGCTATCCTCCATGAAGGATCATAGACCGAGAAAGGAGAGAGCTGCCCTGGCTATCGGAACCCAAATATTTACTGACTTTCATAGAAGGTGAAAATGGAAAGCAAGGCAAAGCCTCTGCATGACCTGATTAATAACCAACCAACTGAACCATCTCCTGATTACTTTGCCTCCCCTCAGAGGAAGGGATCTGAGAAGTCAGGTATTTAGATAACTTCTAATCCAGTCTGGGAGTAAAATCAGGATCAGATTAAGTTGCTGCTAACTTGATAATAAAGATGGGCAATAGTTAAGGATTAATAAAATAGATACTAAATCATACTCAAGGATCAGTCTTTCTTCAAAAGTTATTACAAATCACCTGGTGTTTTTGCTTAAAATACAGTTCATTTCTTTTCTTTTCTTTTCTGAGTTTTAACACTGAAATAGAAAACAACAGCAGTTATTATACACAAACTGGTGGAAAATGCACAAATTTCAAGTATGGTACGGGGTGGCAAAACTGCCCATCTTGCTCCACCACGTGTATTCTCAAACATTTGTTTCTTTATGTAAGAGTTTGTCAGGAGTAGCAGGCAAGCCAGAACACTCTCTTGTTCTATTTCCCATTCCTACTTTTTGGAAGTAGATTTCTGTCTGGAGTTTAACTTCTTGAGGCTCTGTAACAACATGTTCTTTTATGCTTTGGATCACTAAAAGGAGCCAGTAACAGTTCATTAAAAATGACATATTATTCTTTTTTACTTCAGAACAATGACTATAAAAAATTAGGGATGTAGATTGATTTACCTTCATGTAAAATAGCTTCCAAAGTTAGTGAAAGAAGCTGGCAGAGTATGTTTTAGATCACAGAAATGGATAATAATTTCTTGTATGATTAGATTCTGGTTTTGTGCATGCTCAGTCACTTCAGTCGTGTCTGACTCTTCATGACCCCATAGACATGGAGCCCATCACGCTTCTCTGTCCAAAGTAAGAATGTTGGAGTGGGCTGTCATTTCCTTCTCCAGGGAATCTTCCTTACCCAGGGATGGACCCGCATCTCACGTCTCCTGCATTGGCGGGTGAGTTCTTTACCACTCGTTCCACTTGGGAAGCCTAGATGCCAGTTTCTAGAAAGCTCTAATGTTTCCACCATAGCGAGGTACTTTGATTTTGATCCTCTAAAAACTGAGTTTGGGAATCTGTTCTTTGGAGTGTGAGTGTGGTAAGGAGGTGACAGAAGCCGTGGTCAGTTCTGCATGCTACTGCATGATGCTCAGGCAGAATTCAACACGGAATCCTCATCTCCACCTTCCAGCATCCATGCTCCTCCCCTGGCCTCAATGCTTAGATCACAGACCTGACGCGCTCTGCTCTGGGACCCATCTCCTACCCGTCGCTCCCGAGTATGAGCTTACCTGTGCTTATTGTTTGGTTTTTATCATATGCCTGGCTTTTCACCTTTGAACCTTATTTCCTCCTGCCATCCACGACCTCAGCTCCTTACTGGATTCTGAAAACCCTCTTACCTTGATACAATCCTAATTATTAATCTGACCCTCATATGAATTATGGTTCTATCAAAAGAATCCCCTGCTCCCCAGGCATGCCTTTGTGCCTGATGGGAGTGGGGCTTTGTTCTTATCCTCCTGTCTCTGCGGGTTGGACGGGGAGAGATGGACTCAGGCCAGATGGTGTGCACTGGGCTAGGGGCCGTCCTCTGAAGGTGCGGCAGTTAGTGGCTTTGAGAGCCATCACAGAGAGGTTAACCTATGAAACTGAACACCAGTCCCTTGGCTGGTTCCTTTTCCTTTCTGAGCTTCCCGTCCCTGCCACTGTCCAGCCCTTAGGACTGGGAGCTATAGACCTTGACCAAGAGGTCAGCACACCTGCAAACCCTCAGAGCCAGTCCCAGCCCTGTGTTTGGGTGCATGGGTGGTGGCGGAGGTGAGGTCCAGGTTCCAGTCTCAGGACCCCACTTCTCCAGGAGACGCTTTCTGCCTTACTTCCCTGCTAGTGTACGGTTCCCATGGGAATAGTCATCCTACCTTTGACCTGAAATATTCAAATGATCCGTTCCCCTCTGCTTCCACACCTGCTTGAATGACTGATCTTCTCGGACAGACTCTCTGAAACAGAATTTGGATGTGGGCTAGTAACACACTGTGTCTGGTTGTTATTAATACAAGTGAACTCTAGTTTACATATAAACACAAAGTATTTTGTGCATGGTTTTAATATATACCGAACTTTCAAGAAATGCAATTAAATAATAAAATGAGAGGCAGTGGTACTTTGCTTTGTTCAGAACTCTCCCAAGGGTTGTTCACCCTTTCTAAAAATCACATCATCCAAGGCTACACTGTCTACAGTATCTGAGGCCCCCAGAATGCACCCTGCATAAGTCTTCCATTCAGGCCAATTCATTGTATATTTATGAATATATTTGTTAACCTCTTATTTTTAGATGCTAAATATTAATATAAAGGAAGCCTACTAACAACAATTTCTCATAAATCCAAATATATTCATCATGTAAGCCAATGGTTACTCACTACATCTTGAGGGTAGAGGCGCTCAGCGCTTACATATTGAAATACAGGTTACTTTGTTATAAATTACGTAACTTTTGATCTCTCTTTATAATGTAGTTAGAGCATTACATTGATTTGATTCGTTGAAACTGTGTGTGTGGTTATGTTATATAAGCAATGAAGTTTATTACAGGCCCACAAAGAGAATGTTATAAAGTATTCATTTTTCTAGTTGGGCTTCAACGTTTGTGTATTATTGGGATACAATTGCTTTACAGTATTGTGTTTCAGCTGTACAACAAAGTGAGTCAGCCATATATATAAAAATATCCCCTCCCTCCTGGACCTCTGTCCTCCCACCCCCATCCCACCCCTTTGGGTCATCACAGAGCACCAAGCTGAGCTTCTTGCGCCGTGCAGCAGCTTCCAGATGGCTATTCATTTTACACGTGGTAGTGCATATGTGTCGATCTCAGTCTCCCAGTCCCCCCTACTCCCCACTCCATCGTGTCCACACGTCTGTTCTCTGTGTCTGACCTTGACATTTGCCTGGCCTTCCCCTGTCTGGCCTCTCAACTGTAGCGACCTGGCATCTGACTATCCCCTTGAAAGAAAGCCCTATTCTAAGTGAGACCTTTTGGAAACCCAGTGCCTTCAGTCTGATTTGAAACACACGCTTTCCTTCTATTTTTTTAAAAAATAAATTCTTTCCAATGGTGGTCCACTCTCGTAGGTGGCTAATCATTGACTGTAGTCCCAAAAAAGTCTTGTGAAAATGTTATGCCCTATGTAACAGCAGGGTAACATAAAATAAAATCACATTTTATGAAACCAAGTAAATAAATAAAATAAATTCTTTTCAGAAGCATACTTTCCTCTACATAGCATTCCTGTGAAGTCTTTATAGAACTAGTCTTTATAGAACTGAAGTCTTTATAGAACTCTTTATAGAACTAGGCTGACCTTTGACCTTGGCATCCTGGGATGAGACGTGATCTCTCCCAGCCAATGGATAGGAACATGCCCCCCTCATTGGTCCTCTTGGTGGCCCCCCGGCTGGGGAGGTCAAGGGGGTCTGCCCTGCTTCTTGCCAAATTCCCGCATCTGCCAGACCTTCTGCTCACGTAACACTGTGGGAACTTGGAGACATCTCAGCACCTCTGACACCGGGGAGAATAATGGGGCCCTTGATCATTTGAAAAAGGCTGTAGATTATCTCTTGCCAAAATTACCTCGTGAGAGGCCACCCCCTAGAATACACTGTTCTCTCAGCCCTCTAAGTGCTGTGCCCTTTGACCTCACAGCCTAGTGGCAAAGTGCCACCGCTTGTCTCTTTCCACCCCAGCCCTGTTATGTTGCTGGGAGTCCTGGTCTCCCAAGAGAGGCAGAAGGACAGGGCTGAATAGAAGGAAGGATGGGGCTGGTGGAAGCCGGGGCCATGTCAGGGCCCCATCCTCGACGGGTGGCTCCAAGCCCTGTGTCCAGGGCACTTATGCCGAGTGGATGGTGAAAGCCCCTCTGTGCCTTTCGCCAGCCTGCCTTGCTTTTCTGACAGAATCCGAGCATGAGGCAGCAGCTGTCACTTGTCAATTGCACTGAGACTCAATGTCCTTTCCAGTGGTGGCACGTCATGAGTTTATGTGCCCAGTTCACAACTGGCATCTCTGCGTGTGAGTTTGGAGATGATACACTTGTTTGTTCGTTTTCTTACTCAACCAAGGTTTGTACAGAGCCTGTTCTGTGCCAAGGACTTTTCTAGCCTCTGGAGGTACTGTGGTGAGTAAAATCATCATTTTCTTCCCTGGAAGCTTTAAAAAGGTGAAAAAAAAAAATAAAGCAAATGATTTAAAACATCGACCAACAATAAAAGGGGAAATATAGGAAGCCATGAAAGAAAAATAACAGGTGGCTTACTTAGACTGGGCCCCGGTGAAGAGGTGACATTTGGCCTGACATGTAGGGACTGGGGAGGGCCCAGGCAGGTCCGGATTGGAGGAGCATGCTGCACGCAGAGGGAACAGAATGTACAAAAGTACGTGGTATGTCTGAGCTCGAGGAGAACCAGTGGGCTTGGCACGTGGCTTATCCAGGAGACAAGTGAGGTCAGCTGAGGTCAGAAATGTGGGTATAAGTCACATCACGCAAAGCCTTAGGGGAATTTAAATATGTCCCCACAAGCTCTTTGCTACTCATCCTTTCCAAACCTGAACACGAATTCCCCTCCCTCCAGCACAGTGTATCCTTAATGACTAGAATGTGGGGAAGGGATGGTGTATGATTCTCGAAATTAGGGCAGAAACACACACTGGGCTTCGTCCTCACTCTTACTTGGGTCATTTGCTCTAGCAGAAGCCAGTCAAGCAGCCCTAAGAGGTCCACGTGGCTGAGATCTCCTGCTAGCAGCCGTGAGGAGTGCCATCTCAGAAGCAGACCCTCCAGTCCCAGTTAAGTCCCCTCAGCATCTTGAGTAACCTTAGGAGACACTCTGAGCCAACACCTCCCAGCCAAGTCACTCCTGAATTCTTGACCGGCAGAAATTGCGATATAATAAAGATTTGTTGCAAGCTAATACATTTGGGGGTAGTTTGTTGTGCAGCTATTGATGATAAATACAGCTTAGTAGATCAGATTAAGGGACTTGACTTTTTGTAAGTGGAAAGAGAAGTCATTGAAGAGTTCTGAGCAGGACAATTGCATAATCAGATTTATTCTTTTAAAACAATCATTCTGGTTGCTGCATGAAGAATGGCTTGGAGATGACCAAAAGGAGGAGTGATAAACACTCCTGAGGCTGAAACAGTCAAAATGCATCTGGCAGCAAGTGTCTGAAGTTCCCAACCCAACCTAATTTAAATGATAAGGACATTTATTATCTTATTATTTAAGAAGCCCAGGTGCAGGGTGATGGTTGGGATATGTAATCATCAGCTCACCAATATCATCAGGGCCCCCGCTCTTTTTGTCCCTGTTCTGCCTGTACTGGAGTGTTGGATTTGTCTCCATACTCACTTCTCTCATGGGAACAAGATGACTGTCAGGATTCTTGATGTCATGTCTAGAAATGACAAAGATCAGTTGAATCAAAGGCTATTTCTTTTTAAGTGTTGCTTAGGAATGTGGGAACCTTTCCCAGAAGTTCTCACATGTCGTTGATAGGAATTTCATCACAGGCTTCCAGCTAATCAATTACCTGCAAAGCCATTATGGACCACCACGATTGATTCAGGCTACGCATGATGGTCCAAATCCCTGTGGACGGTGACTGCAGCCATGAAATTAAAAGGTGCTTGCTCCTTGGAAGCGAAGTTATGACAAACCTAGAGAGACTGTTAAAAAAGCAGAGACATTACTTTGCCTACAAAGGTCCATATAGTCAAAGCTAAGGTTTTTCCAGTAGTCATGAACGGATGTGAGAGCTGGACAATAAAAAAAGCTGAATGCCAACGAATGATGCCTTTGAACTGTGGTGCTGGAGAAGACTCTTGAGAGTCCCTTGGACTGCAAGGAGGTCCACCCAGTCAATCCTAAAGGAAATCAACCCTGAATATTCATTAGAAGGACTGATGCTAAAGCTGATGCTCCAATACTTTGGCCACCTAATGTGAAGAGCTGACTCATTGGAAGGACCTTGATGCTGGGAAAGATTGAAGGTAGGAGGAGAAGGGGGTGGTGGAGGATGAGATGGTTGGGTGGCATCACCAACTCAATGGACATGAGTTTGAACCAACTCTGTGAGATGGTGGGGGACAAGGAAGCCTGGCGTGCTGCAGTCCACGGGGTCCCAAAGAGTCAGACATGACTGAGCAACTGAACAGCAACACATGAAGGTGACCTGGAGTAGGAGTGTAGCAGGGAGATGGAAAAAAGCAGATGGATCTGAAATCTATTCTGTAGACACCAGGAGAGAGAAAATAATTGTGCCTGGCCCTGAGGTTTTTGGCATGAGCAATCGGGAGTATAGAAGCACCATTTTCTAGGAGAAGCAGCCTAGAGAAGGCAGCTCTCTGTTGAATAAGGGAAATAAAGAGTTTGTTACTTCTATGGGCAGGGCTCAGCAGGCTCGTCATATCCTCAAGGAGACTACTTTTGCTTCCAAGATGGATTCATTGTTGTGTTGTCACTAAGTTGTGTCCAACTCTTTTGCGATCCCATAGACTGTAGCCCACCAGGCTTCTCTGTCCATGGGATTTCCCAGGCAAGAACACAGGAGTGGGTTGCCATTTCCTTCTCCAGGGGATCTTCTCAACCCAGGTATTAAACCCCCCATCTCCTGCATTCGCAGGCAGATTCTTTACCACTAAGCCACTTGGGAAATGCTAAAGATGGATTCACCAAGGATTAATGTCTAGCACCATAGCAGACTGGTTCAAGGACTACATTCAGTGAGAGAGGGCTTTCTAACTAAACCACAGAGGCTACAGCGATTTCTTTTTACTACTAAGGTTTGCTTTAATGATCATTGTTAAAGACATTAATTGATACTGTAAATGGTAACATGGGCTTCAATGGTGTCCTTGGATCATTTTCTCTGCAGTGGACACTTTCATTAGTTCTCTTGGCAGCCAGATGCATTACCTTACAACTTTCATGAATAATAATGTCATGAGCATTTGCCTCTAGGTTGTACTTTCTATTTTTAAAGCTCTTTGCCACATTAATGGATTGTTCCATAAATGTACAAAAGTTCTAGAAAAGAAACATTTTTATCACATTTTCATACCCTGCATGTGGGCTCAGTTGCTAAGTCATGTCTGACTCTTTGCGACCCCATAGACTGCAGCCAACCAGGCTCTTCTGTCCATGAGATTTTATAAGCAAGAATACTGGAGTGGGTTGCCATTTCCTTCTCCATGGAATCTTACTGATGCAAAGATTGAATGAACATGCATCTCCTGCATTGTAGGTGGATTCTTTATCACTGAGCCACCAGGGAAGCCTTTTCCCTATCCTGTATTAGTTGAAATACAGTTAAGACCAAACTCTTTGTGACAAGTTAGTTTGACAAATATCTCTGGACTCTGTCTTGTTCCAGGCACTGTCCTAGGTGCTGAGAGGGCAATTATGATAGGTGCTCAGTCAATACAGTTCACTGTTGAATGAATAGACTTTGATGTAGTTAGTCAAGGAAGAGATAAGAGGAGCCTACAAACCATGAAAAGCTGGCATTTTTTTTTTTCTCTTAGGCAGAGTTTCCTCTTTCTAGAAATGATGGCAAAAGCATCACCCTAGCCCATGAGTCTTCGGATTTTTAAAGAAACTGCTAGAGCTGAAATCTGGTTGGATCTTACTGGGTGCATGTCATGCTTCTGGGTAGGACTGAAACATGGTCTCTACAAAAATATAGAACCTTTAAAACAATTTAAGATTTGGGTTCCTAAGGAGGAATTCCTAAAGCCTAAACATAAATTATAGTGACATTGAGTTTGCTTGTCTGGAAGTTCCATCTTAGGTCTGAAGATCAAATCTACTCTCCCAATCTTTTTTAAAAAATCAAGTTAAACTATAATTTATTTATTATATTTGAAATTAATTTGTTTATATATTTGTTTTTATTTTTATTATCTTTTTCCTATTGAGAGACTAGCACTTAGAATAGTGCCTAGCACAGACAATGGAATTAAATATTTATTGTATGAATGAATGAATCTTCTCTCCTGCTTGAAGTTTTTCTGATTATTTATCTCTCTTTTCCCTGTATTCCAGGCTTCCCAGGTGGTGATAGTGGTAAAGAACCCAGCTGCCAAGGCAGGAGATGCAAGAGACATGGGTTTGATCCCCGGTTTGGGAAGATCCACTAGATTAGGAAGTGACAACTCCCTCCAGTATTCTTGCATGGGAAATTCCGGGGACAGAGGAGCCTGGCAGGCTACAGTCCCTAGGGTCCCAAAGAATCAGACACAACAGAGCAACTGAGCACTCCCTGTATTGCAATTACCCTTCATATTATAGAGTACATTTTTGTTGTTCAGAACTTGACTTTAAAATTGGCAGTTTAAATTAATACCTGACTATAAGATCCCTGAGGCCAAGGACCAAGTCTCGTATTGATACTTCTCAGAAAGCCAGCCTCCCAAGCTGAGAGTCCATAGATACTGGTTGGTCACCCGGTCAAGGTGTGAGGCAGGTGTAATTCAGGACAACCCTTCCTTTACCCATCAAGTTCCCACTAGCAGCAGAGACCCGTGGCTCACGATGAGTTGCAAGTCTAGTTTTCAAGAGAAAACTCACCAGTGTCAGGAGGTTAATTCTCTCCCGGGCAGAGGCACTGAGCTCTGCAGCTTTGTGGCTTTGTGTGAGACTGAATAGTGTCATAAAATTGTCGGTTGTGTATGTGGCTTGGAACTGAAATCTGCTGCCAGTTCACACCCTCAGGAAATGCATAACAGAGTTAGACTTGGGTATTTTTAAGAAAAACCAACAACCAAAAAAAGATGCAAGAAACATTAAGTTATAACATGTGCTCTCCACCCATTAAAGATGAGAAGAGACACTGTGACAAAGAAATTACAGGGTGGACACAGTTGGAGTCAGGAAGTAAGGACAGATTTTATCATGGAAGAATTCTGGTTGCTTTGCTCTTGAAGTTGTGTGAGAAGAATCAGAAGAAATGTGACTAAAATTAGGAAGATGCTTTTGTTACTAAATATCTCTGGGGCTATTTGGCTCACTCTTCCTGCGTTCAGTAAAGACAGAGCTCACATTGTCTCCAAGGAGACATTGAGTTCATCTGTATTTGCCATTGATGAGTGGTCCAGGGTGCAGAACGGTTTCCAATAGCTGGATTGTCAGCAAACTGGCAAGGTCAAAACGTGGTTTTGGGGTCCCTTGGATCTCACTTTTTTAGACAGACACCCTTTGCATCAGGAGCCAGGATGGATTTTACAATTACTCTGGCTATCTTGGGACAGTTCATTTACTTTTTGACATGGATGCTCAGAAAACTGTCAGAATGGCTTCTGAGGTGTCATTAAGTGGTTTCAACTCATTTCAGACTTTCAGGAAAGTTGCAAAAAAAAAAAAAACCCAATAGAGTGAGTTTCTATATATCCTTCATCCAGTTTCTCCTAACACTAGCATTAAGTGAACTGTTAGTCACTCAATCATGTCTA